>NC_056754.1:46887084-47213959 GCF_018687715.1 Carya illinoinensis
CCTCGAAATTGCAAATCAACCACTAACTTAAAGCAAGCCACATAAACGCTCATAAACCAACTGAGATCAAGATTAAAATACATACCTTCATCATTCGAACAAATACGGGTACTGCTCCCTCATGTCCGCTGCTCGCTCTCAAGAGAAGTCTTGAGCTAACGGATCTCCCCAAGCCACTTTAACTAAATGTATCGTCTTGGACCTCAACTGTTGCTCCTTCCAATCCAAAATCTGCGACGGAACAACTTCGTAAGTGAGATCCGGTTGCAACTGAATACCTGCTGGGTCGACGAAACGTGGCTCTTGCTGTCCAAAGCTCTTCTTCAGGGATGATACGTGGAAGACATCATGAACATCTCCAAAATAATCTGGCAAAGCAACTCTATAGGCGACGGACCCTACTCTCTCCAGAATCTGAAAAGGGCCGACGTACCTCGGATCTAGTTTCCTCTTCTTACCAAAACGCTTAACACCTCTCATGGGAGAGACTTTAAGATAAACCCAATCACCAACTTCAATTGACAATTCTCTCCTCCTGGTATCAGCGTAGCTTTTCTGGCGACTCTGAGCTGTCGCCATTTTGTCTCTGATGATCCGGACTTGGCTTTGCATTTCTTGAATTATTTCGGGTCCAATTACCCTACTCTCCCCAACTTCATCCCAACACAAGGGCGACCTACACTTTCTCCCATAAAGAGCTTCATAGGGAGCCATCTGAATGGTCGCATGGTAGCTGTTATTGTAGGCAAACTCAATGAGCAGCAAATGATTTTCCCAACTCCCTTGGAATTCCAGGACACATGCTCGCAACATGTCTTCCAGGGTCTGAATGGTACGCTCTGACTGGCCGTCTGTCTGCGGGTGATAAGCAGTGCTGAACTTCAACTTAGTACCCAAAGCTGCCTGCAAACTCTTCCAGAACTGCGACGTAAACCTCGGGTCTCGATCCGACACTATACTCTTTGGTACGCCGTGTAGTCGCACTATCTCTTTGACATACAAACGGGTCAACTTACCCAAAGAGTCGGTGTTATTAACAGGCAGAAAATGAGCACTCTTCGTTAACCGATCCACAATCACCCAAACAGAATTCTTCCCACTAGGTGTTCTCGGCAAACCCACTACGAAGTCCATCGTGATATCATCCCATTTCCACTCAGGAATAGGGAGGGGTTGGAGCATACCTGCAGGTCTCTGATGCTCGGCCTTCACCTGACGGCACGTGTGGCATTTCTCCACATATAAGGCAACGTCCTTCTTCATTCCATCCCACCAGAAATTTTTCTTCAAGTCTCGATACATCTCTGTACTGTCGGGATGAACTGAATACGGGGCCGCATGAGCTTCCGCCATGATCCGTTCTTTGAAATCTGAGTCCTTTGGGACCACTCTGCGATCTCGAAACCGAAGTATTCCATCACTATCCATGCTATAGTGCAACGGCCCTCAAGACTTTCAGACTCTTTTCCTGATGTTCAGCAACTTCGGATCCTTTCTTTGGAGAGCTTTCAATTCTTCAAAATCAGTTACCCGAATATCAAGAACTGAAGACAAAATCTCTACTTGCTGCGAACTCTCTATAAGGAGCCTTCTCATCCCACAAAGCAATGATTCCAATTCTGACGGCTCGGCTTCATCTTCCAAGTGTGACTTCCGGCTCAAAGCATCAGCAACTATATTAGCCTTCCCCGGGTGGTACTTGATCTCACACTGATAGTCACTGATTAGCTCCAGCCAACGCCTCTGCCTCATATTCAGATTTTTCTGGGAAAACAAATGCTTCAAGCTCTTATGATCAGTAAATACCTCGCAAGCTTCCCCATACAAGAAGTGCCGCCAGATCTTAAGGGCAAAAACAATCGCAGCCAATTCTAGATCATGCGTCGGATAATTCTTTTCATGGTCCTTTAGCTGACGAGATGCATAGGCTACAACCCGTCCTTCCTGCATAAGGACACAACCCAAACCAAACTTAGACGCATCACTGAAGACTACGAATGACTTATGCGGTTCTGGGAGTGCTAACACTGGTGACGTTGTCAACCTGTTCTTCAATTCCTGGAAGCTTCTCTCACACTTCTCTGACCACACAAATTCTGTATTCTTCCGAGTCAAAGCTGTGAGAAGTCCGGATAGGCGAGCAAAACCCTCTACAAATCTTCGGTAGTATCCGGCGAGCCCCAAGAAACTCCTGATCTCACGTACTGTAGTCGGGCGTGGCCATGACCAAATGGCTTCTACCTTACTAGGATCAACTGCCACTCCGCCCCGGGAAATTACATGCCCAAGAAATTTAACTTCTTCCAACCAGAACTCACACTTGCTGAGCTTGGCGTATAGCTGGTGTTCTCTCAATCTCTCAAGTACCAGACTAAGATGATACACATGCTCTTCAACATCTCGGGAATAAATCAGTATATTATCAATAAATACTACCACAAAGGAATCCAGGTAAGGCTGAAACACCCTATTCATTAAATCCATGAACGCTGCAGGGGCATTAGCTAACCCAAACGACATCACCTTAAATTCATAATGCCCATACCTCGACCTGAAAGCAGTTTTAGGCACATCCTGGTCTCTGATTCTCAGCTGGTAATATCCCGACCTCAGATCAATCTTAGAGAACACGGCTGCTCCTTGAAGTTGGTCAAACAAATCATCAATCCGCGGGAGAGGGTATTTATTTTTGATGGTCACCTTGTTCAATTCCCGATAGTCAATGCACATACGGAGGGTTCCATCTTTCTTCTTAACAAATAAAACTGGTGCACCCCACGGCGACGTACTAGGCTGAATAAATCTCTTCTCTACTAACTCTTGCAACTGAGTCTTCAACTCTTTCAATTCAGCCGGTGCCATGCGATAAGGAGCTTTATGCACAGGAGCCGCTCCAGGTTCCAAGTCTATGACAAACTCCATCTCCCGAACAGGGGGTAGTCCGGGCAAGTCATCCACAAACACATCGGGGAATTCTTCCACAACTGGAATGTCTGCCAAAGACTTCTTCTCAGACGGCGTGGACACCATCTGCATCAAGAATGCATCCGCTCCCCATGCAATCTCTCGTCTTGCCTGAATCGCCGATATAATTATCGGTTTCTCCTTTAACCTACTCCCCACAAATTCCAGACAATCACCATCTGGAAGCTGAAAGCTAATTATCCGACTTCTGCAATTAATACTCGCAGAATATCGGTATAGCCAATCCATCCCGAGGATGATATCAAAACCCAACAGCTTGAACACCACCAAATCAGCATCCAGGAATCTTTCCTCAAAATTTAACGGGCATCCCAAAGCAACCTTGGAACACCACACCATCTCGCCATCGGGTAGAGCCACTACCATAGCCTTCGGCAACGGCTCCGTGACCAAATTACACACCCGAGCAAACGTGAAAGATACAAACGACCGTGAAGCACCGGAATCAAACAAAGTACAAGCATAAAACTCATACAAACGGACTCTTCCTGAACCAAACACACAACCCATGAAATCCAAAAAAAACAACGAAGAAACCAAATGCACCAAAAATTAAATCCAACTTAAAAAATTAAATTAATCCATACCTGTGATTACTCCAGCATCATGGGTCGCTGGTGCCTCATCATCCACCTCTCCGGGTGTGACAGCATAAACCCGGGCTTGCACTGCTTGTCTCTGGTTGGTTCTTCCACCGTGTCTACCTCCACGGCTTCCTTGAACTCTGACGGGGCAATCCCGAGCAATATGTCCCACTTGGCCGCACCGATAACACTGGGGTCCGCTACTCGTCCGACACTCGCCCTCATGAGCTCTATTACAAACTCCACAAACAGGCATACGTCCTCCCATGCGAACACTTGAGGATGCTTGAGGTCGAGTTTCGGTCCGCTGAACAAACTTCTGAGGTGAACCCGAGCTGCTTCCTTCACCAGAAAAACTCCGCCTCTTTTGCCCTGGAGGGGAGCCCATACTCAGATTATTTTCCCGCTCTATAAGGGTGGCCACATCCACTAACTCCTGAAAAGTGGATATCCGATGGCTGACCACCATACGGCGTATGTCATGACGCAGCCCCTCCTGGAAACGATCTGCTCGCATCTCCTCCGTGGCGACAAGGTGAGGAGCAAACCGCTCAAGTTCTATGAACCTCCGGGCGTACAGCTCCACTGTCGCGCCCCCTTGGACCAGATTGGAGAACTCTCTTGCCTTTTGCTTCCTTACCGATGCGGGAAAGAAGCGGTCATTGAACTCCTTCTTGAAACGCTGCCAGGTCACCGCAGCGAAAGATCCCAGTTCAGATTCCAACAGCACCCTCTTGGTATCCCACCAATCAGAAGCGGTACCTTGCAAGAGATAGCTGGCGTAAAGTACTTGTTGTGCGTCAGTGCACCCACACACCTCAAAAGTCTTCTGCAGATCTTTGATCCATTTTCCAGCCTGAAGTGGATCCTCATTTCCAGTGAAGTGTGGAGTCCTATGCGCCAAGAAGCGCTCATAGGTGCATCCGGCTTGCACCATGCTACTGGACCCTCCTGGATACATCCAAGGCCCTCCCTGATATGGCCAGGGACCTCCTGGTTGTGGCCAATACCCTCCTTGTTGCGGACAAGGCTCTCCTGACGGTGGATAAGGCCCTCCTGATGGTGGACAAGGCCCTCCCGATGGTGGCCAAGGACCCCCTTGTGGTGGCCAAGGTCCTTGTGGTGGCCAAGGCCCTGCCTGTTGAGACCTCGCACTCTGTTGCATAAACTCCGTCATCTGCCGAATTGCTTCGGCTATGGAGTCATCCCTGGAGGTATTGTCCTGTGGTTCCTGAGTATTTTTCCTTGGTCTCCCTGGTCTCCCCATACTCTTGTCACAACACCACTCTTGACCCTCCTTTAAGAAAACAAATAAAACCATCATAAAACCAACAAAAACAAAAACAGCACTACACAGCAAGAAACAAAAAAAAAAAAAAACCAGCATGCCAAAACATAACTAAATAAAATAAAACAAGCAAACAAGCCCAAACAAATAAAACAAATAAAACAACTATACTTAACATAATTTTCAAAACACAACTTTAACAACATTCTGGTACTACCTACGGGACATGTGGCTTTACCCAGAGCCAAACCGCTCTGATACCACCTGTGACGCCCCCAAATCCCCACGCCCGAACACGGAAAAATTGAGACGTCTGGATGGTGACAACCCGGGTCACCATCCCATCGACGGGTGCCGAGTGTGTGCAAGGCAACAGATGTGTACAGAGAAACACGCAACGGATAACGAAAGTCATAGCTAAGTACCAGAATTTTTCTTAACGTAATACAAGCTGTTTAAAACGTACATAGATAAAATATTACAAAACACAAATACTGTTTTAACAAATACAAAAGATAGCATCAGCAACCCGACGGAGCCGCATCCTCGGGCTCAGCCTCCTCCTATTCGTCCTCTAACTCTGCACCAAAAGCTACGGAACCACGAATGGTACCACAGGTAAGTAAAACCCAAACACTACCAGATAAAAACACATAAAACTCAAACAAGATGCATGAAACATGCCCAATGCACAAAGCCCGTAAAACACCAGTTTTCCACGCACGCCAAAAACCCATTTGGCCCCAAAAAACATCCTTTCCGAAAAACACGCCAAAAGTCACATTTGGCCGCCAAAAGTCCATTTGGCCCAATATCTCGCTAGAACTCCATCTGGCCCAATATCTCGCCAGAAGTCCATCTGGCCCACGCCAAAAGTCCCATTTGGCCTCACAAACCATTATCCAATTTTAACCGTATGCACCATGACCTCCCCTAGGGGTCATCCGCACACCCTGGCTCCAGTGCCACACCGCAGAGTACCACCGCGCGTGCGACACCTAACAAGCGATGCCCAGTTCCGCGCCCCGCGCGTGCGTAGCCAAGCATCCTCTAGCCCTCACCAACGAAGGGCCACGGAGTCGGTGGGTAGGGCGATGCCCGGTTCCGCGCCCGGCGCGTTCGTAGCCAAGCATCCCCTAGCCCCGCTCTTGTCATCGCTCTCGACAACTCAGGGGCATCACTCAGTTTATTCCGCTCCCGAGTGACCAGAGGAGCTCCACCGAGATAATAACCCATCCCGGCTTGGGCTCGTGATACACACGCACCCGCAATACACTTACGCCAATACACAGGCTTTTCACATAAATCCACAAACACACGTGCATGCACCATGTAATGCCATAACAATGCATAATAAAATAATCCAACAATCATAAATCAAATAAACAGGCAACTCCGTCCTCCATCCATCCGACCCCCGAAACTCCTCGGACTTAGTCCGGAATCAACAACCAACAACAGTAAATAATTGAATGAGCAATATATATTAAAATTTGAAAATAGGGTTTGGAAATTACTTACAGCGCTATATGGCAATTTTAGAAAACAAGCGGCGTTGCAAACGGCGGAAAAACAGCAACGTCACAGTGAAAATTCACTGTGGTCGTGGGTTGTGAAAAACCCACTTTTGAACGGGGACAAACTAGGACACGAGATTGATAGGGTATGGTCTAGGGATGGTTGTGAAGCTATTGGAAGTGATGAACGGCCGTGGGTGGCGGCGGAATCGCCGGAAAATGGCCGAAATACCCAAATCGGAAAACAAGCTCGTAGGAGCTGCTCCGGTGGTCGTTGGAGGCCGGAAATGGGTGGGTTAGGACGGAAAGGGACCGGTGATGAAGTGGTGAAGAAATGGTGGCCGGAGGTGGAGCGACGGCAGCGGATCGGAGCCAAAACCGTGCGGCTTTGTTGGGCTTTTTCCGGCCAAATGGCCGGCCGGTTGGGGGTGAGCTTTGGAGGGGTGGTGCACCGGAGGGAGGGGAAGAGAATGGGACCGGTGGGGGGCCGAACGGTGGCCGGACGGCGGCGGTCTGAGCTGTTGAAGGGACGTCGGCCTGAGGGAGAGGGAGGAGAGAGAGAGAGCTCGGGGGGGGGTCTGAACGCGGGGAGAGAGAAGAGAGAAAACGAAAAAAGAAAAAAAAAAGAAAAAGAAAGGAAAAAGAAAAGAAGAAGGAAAAAGAAAGAGGAAAAAGAAAAAAGAAAGGAAAAAAGAAAAGAAGTGTAGGGAAAAGAGGAGATCTAATCCTCATCCGGAAAACAAAACTAAACCGCCAAAAAGAGATTAAAACCACAAAACAACTAAAAGAAATAAAACAAAACCTCAAATAAATTAAATTAAATTAAAAAACTAATTTTAAAACGTAAATAAATTAAAATAAATAACTGATATATTAATTAAAATAAAAACAATTATTTCAGCAAAAATACACTCAAAAGCGGGTCATCACACTTGACATTAATGTGAACTTAAACATAACATTAACTTAAACTTGAACATAACATGAACGTGAACTTGAGACTTGACATTAATGTGAACTTAAACATAACATTAACATAAATTTGAACATAACATGAATGTGAAATATATGAACTTGGAATCTTGTTCAATAAATTGAACTTGAGCATGAATGTGATATAACTGAACTTGAACTAAAACTGAACATGAATTTAACATGAAATGAATGTGAACTTGAACAAAACATTAATGTGAAATACTTGAACCCGGAATCTTATTCAATAAATTGAACTTGAGCATAAACGTGACATAAATTAACTTGAACTCAAATTGAACATGAACTTAACGTGAACTTTGAAACATAACATGAATGTGAACTTGAACATAACATAAACGTGAACTTGAATTGAAACTTAACTTAACATGAACTTGATTTAAGTTTTAAAAATCAAAATGATTTTGCCAGTGGTTTCATCAGGAATAGTGAACAATCATAATGATTCCGCCCAACGTATTCCATCTGAGATACATAGACAATCAAAATAATTCAATCATGAGTATTTTAAATCATGTACCCTAGCAATCAAAATGATTATACCAGGAATACTTTGTAATACTCTGACAATTAGACTGATTACATCACAAATATTTTAAATTAAATACCCTAACAATCAGAATGATTATGCTAGGAGTATCTACATAACTAAACTTGAACTAAATTCTAACAATTAAAATGATTTTACCAGAAGTACCTCGTGCGAATTATGAATGGAGATGCTTGGACAATTATAGTGATTACATCAGGAGCATTCTAGATATAATTGACTTAACATGACTTGAAAGGTGATTCTCGAGATGTACAAACTGTACTCGTAATGAAACATGACATGAAACAAGAGGACAGAGATCCTAACATAGTGTAACATGACATGAACGTAAGATGATAGACATAATGTACTTTGAGACATAAATATAATAGACAACATTTAATAACATGACATATATCTAACAGAAAATATTTTGTAACATGACATAACATGTTATAGATAATATTTCATAGCATGGCATAACATGTGATAGAAAATATTTCATAATATGACATAACATGTGACAGACAGTATTTTGTAACATGGCATAACATGTGATAGTGAATATTACGTAATATGACATACATGTAACAAATGACATTCATGATGTGACGTACTTGCAATAGAGAGCAACAGGTGATAGAATATAATGTATAACATATAAGTATTTAATGACCAAATAATTCATATAACAGATAAACATTTGATGACATGGCATAACATGGGATATATAACAACATACAAACATTAAACTGAAGTTCCCTTACCCATCACACATACACAATAAACTGATAGTAAGTTAAGAGCTAATTTATCTCGATGGTCGAGTTCTACGAGAATAAAGTACAAAACACGAGAGAATGTAAAAGGGTATTCTAAAAGTTAGAAATTTAATTACTAACAATTAAACGCGTGTAAGAGAGAAATTATGGTAAAATTACCATTTTACTCTCTACATATAGAAAAATGACTATTTTATCCCTAACTTTAGGATTTCATATCCTAACTCCAAAAATTATCAAAATTTATATTCTTCATGTAAATTTTATCTTAAACTCAAATATCAATTCAAAAAAATTTAAAACAATCCACAACTATGGAAACTCACTGTGGCCGAAACATTCATAGGCCATTTCACTTAATTTTTATTGCAATTTCTTCCAACTTTAAAACTCTTGATTAAACCAAAATTTTGTAACAAAGATCATCCTATTCTAATTTTAAAAACATACTTAAAATGTCCATTAAGAAAAAACTAAGCATCAATACCAAACTTTTTGTAAAATAACCCAAACTTTTTAACAAAAAGCAAAACCTTGAATCACAAGTTTTGACTTTAATCAAAACATTTCTGAAAATTCCAAAAAATCAAATCATACTTCTAACATATTCATAATATCATCTTAAGATCAACCATCCTTTAACTCATCAAATAAAAGTCACCAAAATTAGGAAATAATACTTGGAGTTTTTGGTTTTACACTTAGTTCAAAAACAGAAACTTTTTCTCAACCAACTTTGATCAATCTCTTGATCCATGGTTTAAGATCTTCGAACTAAAACATCACATGGTTTAAAAATGTGTCCTAAAGAAGATCCAACCATCAAATTAAAAATGAAATGGCTAAAAATCAATAAAATATGGATCTAACCCAAAAACATCAAATCTTAGGCCTAACCGAAATTCTCTTGCAGAAAAAAATCATATCTTTTATAGTAATAGTAAATATCTTCAAAATAACATTCTAAAATGCAAATAAGAGACTTCAGATAAAATATCAAAGCCTTTGGAGTAAGATCAAATCACAAAATATTCAAATTTTCTCAAAACAAAAACTGTTTTCCACTTCCATTTTTCAAGTTTCTATATCTAAGAAACTTTTGTGAAGAAGTGATTGTGAGAAAATACTTATAAAGCATCGAAAATCACCATTGCAAAAAGACACAAAAATCTACCCGAGAGAGCTCTTTTGGGTTTCTATTAAAGAATGGGGTGAAAAAGTAATGAAAGGAAGTGAAATATGTCTTGCATGACTTTAGACCTCTGGAAGGGGAAGGCATGGGCTTGAATGACCCTTGATTGGATGTGCTCATGTCACATAAAGTGAAGAATAGTGAGTGGCATGGACTGCTTGCATGAGCTATGAGGTATGGAGGGTGATGGGGGTGGATTTCTTCTTTACATTAAGATAGTATTGGTTGCAGCCAAGGATAGTGGATGGCCTACCATGTGAGGGAGGAAACTTCTTCAAGAAGTTTTACCAAGGTGACCAAGTTCGTGGGCCTCAACCATGTGGGCTTCAATTTGGGGTTTAAAGAGGGTTTGGTTAGGGTTTGTGATGCTATCAAGCCCAAATCTATTTTTTTTAGCTCAATAAAATTTTCAATATTTAAAAGGTTGGATAACGATATTATAACAATAATTTGATGAATTAATAGCATGTAAAAGTGATTTAATCAAGTAATTAAACACAATATTAGAAATTGGATAAAAAAGGGTTTGAAGGCCAACTTTAGGGTTTGGGAAAACCGTTTAGGATTTCAGTTTCAACCAAGCTTTTAGGGTTTCAATTGGATTCCAACCATTTAGATTTTCACTAGGGTTGAAGCTCTCTTTGTTCAGGCACAATTTGGTTGATCAGATGAAATAATAGAGTTTTGCTTAGGTGGCATGATCTCACACCCTAATGGTTCCTTTTTGTACCAATTGTCTAATACTATTCACCAAGTGTGACTAAGATCTTATCAAGTATCTAAATAAAGTTTCTTTAACCTAATTTGGCCATTCACACTATGCTTTTAAAAACACTGTGCTAGGTGCTACCATTGAGCTTACTATTTACTCTGGAAAGGTGAAAAATAAACTTTATACTGAAAAATCGTAAATATTTATACCAACATAACTGTGCAATTCATTTATCAAAATTCAACCCCGAAGTGCCTCAAAGAAAGCAAAACATGTTTTCAAATAAGCGTATCGTCCGAAAATTAAAAATGGAATTATTGCAGTATAAAATCTTAAATAATCAACTGAGTCAATTGGTGCAGACCATAACACATTCTAACATTTTTAACTACCTCAAATAAATAAAATTATACTTTTGGCGCCATAGTGAGTGATAACACTGACTATGCTGACTGATTAAATCTACGCAATTAGTTGATTTGTGAAAACTGATAGGATTTTCATGAGGTTTTTAAAATCTATAGAAATTCCACCACTAGATTTCTAGCATACTGTTACACCACATGTTTTGTGCCTAGGTGGGGTGACAGCATTAAATGCACTGAAATGCCTTCTCAAGAGACATGCGTGTGTCAAGCTGTAAGGGTCAGAGGTGTAGAGGAGATCACAAAATGAAGTGCAATAATGAGCCCCCTTAGTATACGCGCTGATGTTAGGCCACCAAAAGGAAGGAAGGGCCACGACAACACCATGGGCAATATATAGGGAAGGAAAAGTGAGCTTGTAGGTATGATCCTATTTCTCTCCCCTTAGACACTCACACATATATACACTCCAAAGAATATTAACTGACTTAGGCATTAAAGGCTCTCCCTTGGGGCCACTGAAGCTTAAATTTTGTCCCTAAAAAAAAAACGGAAGGCGTTTACCTTTCAAACCCGTTCGAATGGTATATGTAGGAACCAAAAATTTCAGTTCTAATAAAATAACTGTATGAACATTGATAAAAAAATATGTTCAAACAAAATAAAATAAACATTTGATTGAATATTATATCTGGTCGAATAACAATTTGGCATGTTAAGTAACAAAATTTAGTGGGACATTGAATTATCATTTGAACAACATACAACAACTTTCAAACATCATGGTTAATCAATGTTCAAACAGATATTATATATGATCGAATGAGAAATTGGTGGGTTAAGTCACTAATTTTAGTAGGACATTGGCAACTTACCATCCGAACATATTATTATGCCTCAAAACATATTTCATTGTATATATTTAGTTATTTGCATTTATTTTAATGACTCTATATCTATTAAATATGTATCTAATAGCAATAGTCAAATACCAATTACGATATGACAACATTCTTTGTCTTATGTGTCGGAAAACATGATTGCTCTACGTTCTAAATCTTTATCATATTAAAATTCCTTAACTAGTGATGTTGAAATTTGTACCAAAGTTCTGAGTCCACATTCAGGATTTTTGAGGAGTTTGGGTCATTGAATCAAGCCTTCTAGCTCTTCCACATCGTCCAACAATGCCTCCAACAACTCTAAAGAATTGGAGGAAGCGAGGTCTGAGATTGAGGAATTGAGGACAAGGCATAATGAGTTAGAGGCTCAATTGGCCCAAAGAGCCTACAGGTAGATGCAAATGAAACAACAAGAATAGCAACAAGAGGAGTTCAATAGAGAGATGCTACTAGAAATGCAGGACAATTCAAGCTTTCAATCAACTAATTTATTTATTTGTTTATGTTTTCGTACGATGAACACTAGTACTATTTTATTTATTTTGTTCCGACTTAAGAGACTATTTTTATGTGTCTTGAAAAAATTGATTTCTGTTTTTTTAATATATTATGTATGTGTATTTGTTTTTTTATTATTGTGTAAAATCAATTTATTACTGTTTGAACGACAAAAAAGCATTCGAACAAAAATAGTCAAACGATTCAAACAATGAAATATACCACTCGAACATTGTTTGTAAGAGACTTTCGAACAACAATCGTAAATCGTTCAAACATAAAAAAAGGTTCAAATGCTTACTGACTACATCAAATGCATTCAAACATATTTGTCTGCTTGACCACCAAATTTAACATTCGAATAGTTTTCGTTTGAAAAAATTTTGTTTCGGTCAACTACTCATGAAGTATTCATTTTAACATAATTAATGGTGGAACGTTATGTTTTTATCTTTCGACGGTAAATTTGGAGCAAAACTAAATTGTTAAAAAAAAACCATTGTTCGAATGTGATCGAACAGTTTTGCTCAATTTCATCCCGAAAGATATTTTTTGGGAAAAATTTGATATTTTCATCCCAAAATACTTATTAGAACGTTTTATCGTCCCAAGAATTATTTTGGGAAGAAATCATAGTCTTATTGGACAAAAATTTTCATCCCAAAAAACCACTTCTATTGTTGTGGAATAGGGCATTTGTGCTTCGTGTTCAATGATTTTTGGGTGGCCAATTTATAGAAAATGATGGATTTAGGTTCTTTACTTAGCCTATAAAGGGATAACATTGATGATTGTGCTAGTAGTGCATGAGACTAATATTGGCGAAAGCTTATGTTGATAAGAAAATAATAAAGTTTGTGAAGATGGGAAACATTTCAAGATCACTCAACAACAAGTCTTTGAGGTTAATAGAAATGTTATTTTACTTTTTATCAAAAAGCTTTTAAACTAAGTCCTAACTCAAAAATTTATGATTTATGCATATTTGTGAACATGAAGTGCACACCAACAACAGTTAGTAAGTTAGTCTCTAACTTACTCTTGGTATATGCTAATATGCTAGATAATAAATGCCCGTGCACAATGATCCCATCTTTCATTTAAATTCTTGTAATATGCAAAATATTTATGTCATACCATGATCCCATATGTTATAAGCATGAATATTTGTCATATAGCATGAACATCTGTCATGAAGCATACAAGTTTGTCATGAATCTCGAGTCAAATATGAAAGTTAATTTTTTATCACGACTTCAAATGCTAGAATGAGAGATTATCCTAGTAAAACTTCCATGTCCACTTTGAAGTGATTAAAACAGAGTGGAATCCATTAGGTTGACAAAGAACTGTCAACAGGTTTCGAATGGAATCAATAGATTTTCGAAGCAAAGTCAAAAGCACTTAGCACTAATGGATGCACAAATGAATAAGATACTCATGGTGTAGGCATTTTTATATGTCTGAGTATCTTTGATAAAATGAATAAAATACACATGGCATAGGCATTTCACTGTATCTGAGTATCTTTGATAACGTACTCATAGTTAGTGGATGGACCTATCATATGATGTGGTAACCAGCAAGAGCACATGGTTTATGGGAAACTGTAGAGCTTTCATTCTATTTAAGAACAAGAACAAGAATGAATGGAAACGGTATATGAAAGTAAGCATGTCATGAAGTATGAAACTCTATTGATGATGATGTTTTCGATAATGCAAGTTCATGTCAGTCATGTTTATTAGTAACCATGCTGATGCACGAGGATTCGAGTTAGATGTTGTTGAGTTGTCAGATGGCATATTGATGGCACTAAGATACCTTGAGCTAGTGATCAGCATAAAGATGGCAGGCAATCGTGATGTTTTCTTAATTGGGGCAGCTTTGGGCGCGTTTTGGTATTTTGGCAATAACTTTATATTAAAAAACATAAGCCGAGGTTGGGGTGTCACAACTTTGGTTGTGTTACGTTTGGGCTAAGTGAAGGTACTCCGAACAAGTAGATTTGAATAAATGCATCATGCTAAATTCTGGTCATAAGTGAATAGGCCTCTAAGTGTATTTAATGTATTCTGGGACACTAGAGATTTTGATGGGAGTTTAGGTATGATCTATTTGATTTCTTAAGAACAGTGTTCAACCAAGTTAACTCAAGATAGTAGTAATTATGTTTAGGTGATAATTGCTATCTGTTTGGGACATTTGAAGGAAATTCAGAGAAAGTTAACAAGTCAAGGAAAGCAGTGCTCCTATGCTAAGATTTTCCTGAAAACAGACTAAGGTTGATTTTATGAAAGCTTGCATGTTTTGTTAAGAAAACAATATTCATTGCTTTTTCGCACTATTTCTTTGTAAAAAGTAAATATTATTCATGATGGGTATAGACATGAACATTTTTCACACTTTGTTCTCAACTTGTAAAAGAGTAATTATGAAATTTTCAAATTTGGATATGAATATATGATTTGTATATATTTAGTACTCTATTATGATATGATGTTACATTTGATAACCCTCTAGCATGACATTTTATTTCTGCTTCCATCCTGACCTTATCACAGGTGTAAAATTATGATTTTTGTTATTATGTTGGTACTAACATGTCTATTGCTGGTGCACCTACTTTAGAAATAAAGTGATTTTTTGCATAACCTTTCTTGTGTGCACACTCGGCACACCGAGTTTAAAAGGAATATTACACATTTTATTTCTACTCAGTTGGCCTCCAAGATTTGCACAACTTTACTATAGGGCTTAAACATGGAATTTGTTTTGATACGTTGTTGTTTAGTTATGTTTTTGCCTAAGGACTTTTATATGTCGTACTATTGTAAATAAATGCTTTCTGAACTATCACTCTGTTATTTTTATATTCTGCTTTGTTCTGCATTCTATAATAGTTAATGTTTAAACACTTGTATATGTTCACTATTTACTGAGTTGTTGATAACTCTCCCAATTACTTTCAATATTTTTTAGATGTTTTTGATGTCTCAATTGAGGACCAAGCATGGTAAGCATGGATGGGATTAGTTGAACATAGTGGAATAAGTACCCAAGAGTCACAAATGTATCAACATATAAGAATAAGTGGAGAAAGTTGCGCAAGATTATTAGATGGTCTTATTAAGAAAATTTTTCACTTTCTTTTAATTTGATATTTTGGGATATTAATGTTTCTATTGAGACCATGTGGAATTTTTTATTAATTATATTGGAGGAGTTCATTGATGTCTTTGTGGAAGATAGTATACTTTTGAATATTTGATTTTTTTTTTTTTAATGTTATAAAGGCTTTCTTGGTATCATTTGGAGTTATGTTTTGTATTGTTGGGAACCTATATTACCACATATCAGGAAAAAGGGTTTACCCCTGGGTATGGGACATTACACAACTTATCCTCTATTTATAACAAACAAAAATAGAATTAAAAGAATAAGAACAAGAGAAAAAGCAAAGGTACCTAGGTCTAAACTGGTCAACCTTATATATAGCTTTGACCCACCCTTGGAGTATACTTTTATGTCATTCAAAGCACCTAACAAAATCAAGCATCCACTTCCTTTTCCTCTAATTTCTAAGTTTGAATACGCTATGCAACAGCAATATATCAAACAAAACTCTTGACACTACCTTAGGCTCATGGCCTTATTAAACTAGGAAGAAGTTGTGTCAGGCAATTTCCCTCAATCAAATCGAGTGAGTTTAACCAATGACACCAATATCACCTCAATCCGATATGGGAATCAAAAGTTATGATCAATTTACTATGGATAGGTCGATCACATCAGATCTTTGCATATTTGCAATCTTTGCACTTTTTGTTTCAATTGCAACCTACACTCTACATAGCATATTTACAATTCAATTGGACTAAATTTTGTCATAAGAACATGCCAACATATTATTTTTATACTAACAAATGAATTTGTTTTTAATTCCATGATACTACTAACATCCATTCATAGTATGATGAAAACGATTTGTTAGTATCACCAGAAAAGAGCCCATCAAGAAACAACCTTGGAGGGATTGAGCCAAAGTATGTACCCTATCAAACCAAACAAGGAATTGGGATATTTTTGTAGCAAAAATTATTAGAGGACCATAAAATGGCTGAATCTTATGATCTATTATTAGGGATGTAATATTCATGTCCAATTTTGGATAAATTTTGGAACCAAAATTATACATACCGGTTTTGGGAATTTAAGAACTAATACAAACCGACTCATCATGGAAATCGAAACTTTAAGTTTTTCCAGTTTCGGCCCCTTTTTCTTGGTTTATCATTTACATATGTGGCACTAAATAAGTTGAGAATATATTAACGAATGTATAAAAATGTATTTCTTAAAAGAATTTATATTATAATTCATTATGTCAAAAATCTATTTATTATTTATATATCCAAAGTAAGTTTATATTAATAACTTAATATGAATGTTCATGTTTAAGATTGAAATTTCATGTTATATTAATTTTATATTATAAGATTAATAGACATGAATAATAAGCTTAAAATTTCATATTCTATTAATTAGCAATTTAGCATATATTATATATAACATAATATCAGAAGTAATGTATAATATCAAAAAATTAAAATCTATATAACTGGTTCAGTTCGGTCTGATTTTCAAAATATGAAAACCAAAACCAAATCAGATTTGGTTCTTAAGAACCAATTCCAAACTGGACTAGTTATGAACTGAATTGAACTTACCTATCAATTTCGGTTCAGTCGGTTCAACCGATTTTTCCCTTTTTTACACCTCTATCTATTACAACAACTTTTATTTAAAGTTAATTTTAATACTTGGCCCAAGCTTGGAGGAAAACTCAGCCCAGGTGTGAAGCACACCATTTAGTTCTCTTGTAAGGGTTTTAGCTATTCATTTCATTTCCTGTCCCCCGCACCAGCACCCCCTTCCCACTCCCATTTTTGTTACACCCATGCCTCATTACCGTTACTTTCATGCTCTATTTTACCCACTCCATCCTCACATTCTTAGTACATCGTCTCTCTCTCTCTCTCTCTCTCTCTCTCGCTCTCTCTCTCTCTCTCTCTCTCTCTCTCCATGCATAGGCTTTTCACTGCATGCCTTTGTCCCTTGCTTCACTAGTTGTTTTTACTGACAACGATGATAAGATCCTCACATTTCTGTCATTCTTTATGTTTACTTTCCCTCTCTGTCAATGTCCCCTCACTTGTTCTCCCTCTGACAATCGTTCCCTCTCCTCATTGTGATTGACAACCACTGCCTACAACCATTGCCACCAGCATGCTGTCATTGATAAGTTCTTGATTGCTTTCTTTGTGTCCATATCTCCCATGTTTCTCTCCCTCTCCGATTTATTCTCTCCTTCTTGCATAACCCTATATCTAAGCCCTCGGATTCTCCCTCCCGCAACCACACACTCTCTCTCTATGCTTGGATAGTTTGGGTTAAAGGCTTAGATAGTTTATTGCAAGAGGTTGACTTTATGAAAACTTGCACGTTTTGTTATTAAAACAACTTCAGATGCTTTTTTGCACTATTTCTTTGTATTTGAACAAGAAAAGAAAATATTTTGGTTTGTTCTCAATTGTTTAAAATAGTGAACAAGAAATCTGAATATTTGTATATGATTATATCATATTTAATTGTTCAGTACTATGTTTTGATTTGATATGTTATATCTTAAGATCCTTTGGCATGACATTTATTTCTGCTTCCATCCCAACCTTACCGCATGTGTCAAACTCTAGCCTCTATTATTGCATTGGTAACAACATCTCTATTTCTGGTGTACCAAATTTGGAAATAAAGTGATTTTCTATGTGATTTTTCCCATATGCACACTCAACTTGCTGAATTTAAAAATGGGATATTTCACATTATAATTCTACTCAGTTGGTCACTAGGATTTGTACAACCCTACCATGGAGGTTAAACATGAAATTTTTTCTAATATAATGTTATTCAATTATGCTTATGCCGAATGTCTTTTGTCTAAAATAATTTTCTTGTAAATAATGTTTTTATGAAATATCACTTTGTTATTTAGTTTGTTCTTCGTTATGTAACTAGCTCAAGTTTACACACTAGTATATGTTTGCTTTTTACTCAGTTGTTGGATAACTTAAACAATTATCTCCTTTACTTTTCAAATGATTTTGATGTTTTGACTGAGGATTAAAAATAGGAAGCATAGGCAGGATTGGTTGAGCATAGTGGAATAATTGCCTGAGAGGTAAGTGTAGATTACATACTAGGATATTTGCCAAAGGGTACCAAAGGCTATTAGAGATCTTATTCAAGAGACTGGTCATTTTCTTTTGTATTATTTTGGAATATTGATGTTGCTATTGAGACTTTGTGGCACTTTTGATTAATTATGTTGGAGTAGTTCATTGATGTTCTTATAGAAGAACTTTTATGCTTGGTTTGAGTAAATGAATTTTATATCTTATGGAGCATTGGAGTTTGTATATATATATATATATATATATATATATTTATATATATTTGCACTAAATCAGTTGACAATGTTGAATATATGATCATAACGCTAGCTAGGACAAACAATGGGTATCAGCACAAGAGGAATCATACAAACTAGCTATAATCATTTGGTCTATCATTTACAACCCGAAAAACTCTCTTGTTAAAAATGTTTTGCTGCTAGAAGAAGTGGAAGAATTTTTTCTAATTTGTTTGGAAAATTAGGATCTGCAGAAGATTGATATAAAAGGTGGTTTGAAAAAATGCTCAATACTTCTTCAAGCCCCTCTCTATACTTCCCAGACTGATCATACCTTGTCTTTTGACACATCAAAGAACACCTTAGTCTGACATAGGGGACATAGATGTTGAGCCATTTGGTTCCATAAGTAGTATGGCAGACAAGTTTACATGGAAGTGTCATCTATTGTTCACCTCTTTTATATTCCATCTAGCAAATCACACATCTCTCATCTCCAGACTCCTTTCTTGAAATGAAATCACACCCATACTTTGAAATTGGGAGGAAAGAAATCTGTTCTTGAGAAAGACCTCGACTTTGAGTTTCATCTTCCCTTGCATAAAGATCTCCACTTTGAGTATCAACTTCATTGGCTTGTTTCTTGAAGCGTATTGAGCATAGTAGTCTTAAATTTAGCTTTCCTTAAAGATGTCTTCCTAATTTTCAACTCGTGCGTGCATACTTGTGTTTGTTGGTCAAAGTATTTGCTAGCTAGTCTAGCAACATCATATAATTTGATATCTTTTAAGTTTTGTTTATTTGGATTAAGATCTTTTACTCTTTTCTCTAATCTATTTAGAGATCTCAATTAGGGTTTAGCAAAAATCCAAAAATCCGACACCACTCCAATTTCAACAAAATAGAGTTGAAGTCGATTTTATTTTTATTTTTTTAATTTTTCATTCAAAGTCAAAGTTGGAGGTGTTATTGGACCAACTTCGACTCCAATCCAATTTGACTCTGACTTTATGCTCTCTGACTTTGACTCGTACTTTGCCCTCTGAATCTGACTACAGTATTGTACATATGTTATAAAAATATGTACTTATTTATATATTTGTTATATATACTAGTATATTTATATAGTTATATAACTATAACTTATATAGTTAAATTCAATAATATACTAATATGAGCTAATTATTATAAAATAAATATACTTATACTACAATGTAAATAAGCTAATAATAGTTTAGTATATGTAAACATCATATTATTACTATGATACATAATCAATATAGAAATAAGTTAGATACTAATATTGAAATAAACCTAGTATAATAAGCTAATAATACAAAATACTGATTTATTAAAGTATAATAATATGTAATTAGACACAATAGTATAAGTCTTGCATATAAATAAATTAGACACTAGTATAGAAATAACTAATAAGTCTAGTAAAATAAGTTAATAACACATAATAATAATTTACTAAAGTATAATAACATGTAAATAGACACTAAAAATAATATGTAAAACTATAGTATAATAAAATGTAATTAGACATTATAGTATAAATCTAGTATAAAACTAAGTTAGATAATTAGTATAGAAGTAAATTAGTAGTTAATAATTTAGTTTTAGTTTTTAATGTTTAGAGAAACTATAATTGGAAAGCCCACAAAAAATACTTTTTTAAAAACGGATTAAATATCAAACTAAAAAAAAAAAGCCCAAATCCAACTCCACTTTAATAAGTCAAAATCAGATTCGAAGTCCAGATTTGAACTCCAACAAAGTCGGAGTTGAATTTAGGAGAATCTCATTCAGACTATGTCGGTGCTCACCCCTAATCCTAACCATTCTTTTAAGAAAAATACTATAAGTAAGCCTTACATGACCACACACATCCACCTAACTAATATGTAATTTAACATTTTTTACCTTATATTTAAACAAACACATTTAAACGTTAAAATGGAAGGATAAAAAAGACAAATCACATGTTAATTTGGTTGAGGTATGTGATATAAGGCTTTCATGTAAAATTTCTCTTCTTTTCAT
Source organism: Carya illinoinensis (assembly GCF_018687715.1). NCBI lineage: Eukaryota > Viridiplantae > Streptophyta > Magnoliopsida > Fagales > Juglandaceae > Carya > Carya illinoinensis. Next base: position 46,907,956 of record NC_056754.1, read on the forward strand.
TAATCATTGATCATTACATGAACTCTCATTTTCAACAATTTTCTTAATGTAGTCAGGTATGTTATCAATCCATACCAAACTAGTCTGTAAAGATATACTTTCCTTAGCTAATAGATGGGCAACTTCATTGTTGGATCTATGTGTATATTGTACTGACCACCCATTTCTTTGCTTTAAGAGTATTTTTATATCCTGAATTAAACTACCATGGAAAGATAGGTCCTCTATAACCGAATTAACTGCATTAACCACTACTTGAGCATCCCTTTCAAACTGCACCTTTCCCAATCGAAGCTCTCTACAAACTTCCATAGCCCTCCACAGAGCATGAGCCTCTGCAACCACAGGTAGAACAATGTGTAGCTTTTGCTCTTCCATTGCCACAAAGAAGTCCCCATACTCATCTCTCATTAGCACCCCTACACCCACCTTCTTTTCCATCTTTCTAACTGCTACATCCCAGTTTACTTTAACATAACCTGAACTTGGTTTTATCCACCTTTGAACTCTTCTGCAAACATCCTCATTTCTGCTACTCTTAACTTTGATCAATTGTTGTGCCTGTTGAAACTCGAATATATCATTCTTTGCTGCTCTTAAGACCTGGCTTGGAGTTTTAAATTTTTTCTCAAAAAAGCTTTCATTCCTCCTCAACCATAACCCTCTCATAACTGCTGCTGTAACTTCTTGTTCAGTCTCATTAAGTGACTCCCTTCATTTGCCCCAAAGAGCCAATAAATCAACTTCATTGGTCTTCATTTTTTGCATCTTCTTCAAAAACTCTGACCATACATCACATGCTGCTGGGCATTGTCAAATAATGTACATCATTGTTTCCTCCTCCCTTTTACAGATATGACATAAAGGGCTGTTGGTAATTTTTCTTGCAAAGAAATTCCTTTTGGTAGCCAGAAGTTCATTTGCAGCTTTTGAGAAGAAAATTTGAATCTTCTCTGGAACATTCAACTTCCATAAACTATCCCAGCTCCTTTTCCTCTCATCTTGCTTTGAAGAACCACCATAGATGGCCTGCTTCCTTTCCTTATCCAAATGATAAGCACTTTTAACAGAAAATAGCCTTTGATAGAGGGTCCCCAAATCATTCTATCCTCCACCCCCAACTTGCTCAGAGGCAAACTACAAATATGATCAGCTTCCACCTCATTGAAAATGCTCTTGATTAAAGGTTCATTCCAATTCCCTTGCTTATTCATCAGCTCACTCACAAAAGCTTCTCTATCTAGTATTTTAATTGGTGACTGCACCATACCAGAAGATGGTAAGGCAAGCCATCTATGCCCCTATATCTTGATCTTCTCCCCATTACCCACCTTCCATCTCAAGCCCTCTTTTAGTAACTTCATAGCATTCCACATACTCCTCCATATATAAGAAGGTCTATGTCCCAACTTTGCTGTCAAAAGAGACTTTTCCTTGAAATATTTTTCTTTCATAATCTTAGCAGCCATACTTTTGTCATCTTGAAGTAATCTCCAACTCTGCTTAGCCAGGAGAGCCAGATTGAAGCTCCCTAAATCCTTATAGCCTAGCCCCCCTAACCCCTTTTGTCTTCCCATTTTTTTCCTAGCTACACCACTGCATGCCTTTCCCTATTTGGTGATTGCCCGACCAAAACTTACCCAACATGACATTGAGATCCTTGCATAATTGTTTTGGGAGTTGAAAGACACTTATAGTGTACGTGGACACAGCCTAAAGGACTGCTTTGATCAACACTTCTTTCCCTGCTACAGACAAGAAGGAGTTCTTCCAACTATTGATCTTCTTCCATACTTTTTCTTTGATGCACCTAAAGGCATTATACTTAGACCTTCCCACTACTGGAGGTAAACCCAAATAAGACTCATAGGAACCTCTCATAATAGCTCCACCACTTTGCTTGATTTTCCTTTGCTCTTCCTCCTTAGAGTTAGAGTTAAAGAAAACTGCAGTCTTGTCTTTGTTCAGAAACTGGCCTGAAGCTTTCTCATACTGCCATATACCATTAATCTTCTCCCATTCCTCAAACTTGGCTCTCCCAAATAAAATACAATAATCTACAAAGAGGAGATGGTTAACTTTAGTCCCTTCCCTAGAAACATTTACTCCTCTTGTCTCCCCTATCTAGTCTGAGAAGTTTAGCAAGGAACTAAGCCCTTCAGCACACAAAATAAACAGGTAAGGGGATAGAGGATCCCCTTGCCTCAACCCTCTCGATGGCATGATCTTTTATCCTGGTTTCCCATTAACAAGAACTGAGTATGAAATTGAAGACACACATTTCATAACCAGCTCGATCCATTTATTTTCTCCATGACAACTTTCAAAACAGGCCACTCAATCCTATCATAGGCTTTTGACATGTCAAGCTTGATGGCCATATGCCCTTCTTTCCCCCTCTTTCTCACTTTCATGGTGTGCAACATCAAAAGATACCAGAATGTTATCAGTGATTAATCTTCCAGGTATGAAAGCACTTTGATTAAGGGAGATGATATCATTTAGCACACTTTTTAATCTATTTGCCATTACTTTTGTCATAATTTTGTAAGCCACATTACACAGACTAATAGGTCTATAGTCACTAGCCATTTTGGGTTCTTTTTTCTTGGGAATAAGGGTAATGCAAGTATAATTTGCAATAGAGGATAAAGAGTTACCATTCAACTAGGCCAACACTGAGTTGCTGACTCATTCTCCTACAAGGTGCCAATATTTCTCGTAGAAGCAGGCCCCAAAACCATTGGGCCCAAGTGACTTGTATGGTGCCATATGTCTTATAGCTGCCTCAACTTCCTCTCTAGTGAAAGCTTTAGATAACTGTTCATTCATTCTGCTAGTTACAGAAGACTTCAAATTCCTTAAACAGTTTTCAACATCATCACTACCAGGTTTAGATGAGGCAAACAACCTTTCAAAATAGGCCTTGAAAGTCCCTACCAACTCTTCTTAACTAGTATATCTTCTATGCATCTCATCAGTAACTTCTTGAATCCTGTTGACCTTCCTTCTCTAGTTTGCATAGCAGTGAAAAAACTTGGTATTTTTGTCTCCGAGTTGATACCAATTCACCTTTGCTCTTTGCCTCCACCTCAAGTCCTCCTTTGCCATCACGATCCTTATTTCCTTTTGAAGGTCTTTTCTAACTGCAATGTTGTGTTCCTTCTTGTTCTTGTTACTCTCTCAATTGAGCAGTCTTCTCTGTTAACAACTTTTTTTGATTAATAACCATTTTCTTACTCCACCTCGAAAGGGCACCTTCTATCTTAGACAACTTGTTTAGGAGTTCCATGGTAGGTATCCCATCCTTAGTACCCTCTTTCCAATCTGTTTTAACAATTTCTTCACAGTTACCATCTAGTGCCCAACTAGACTCAAATCTAAACAGCCTCTTTTGTCTTCCCCCCAAACCTATTCTCAGACTCTTGCTCAGCAAGATAGGCCTATGATCTGAGCACCTGGCGACCAGCACCTCCACCCATCCTTCTATATGGTTGTCCATCCATTTTGAGTTGGCAACTACCCTATCTAACCTTTTTTTTGTAAAGGTCTCATCCTCATGCTTATTACTCCAGGTGAATCTATTCCCTCTCCATCCCAAGTCAAATAAACCCCCTTCTCTAATACCTCTCTGAATCTGACCATCTGTCTTTTTGGTCTTTGTTTCCCCCCATATTTCTCATCATGAGCTAGGATTTCATTAAAGTCACCTATCACACACCAGCCTTTATCACTCTGTGGCTTTAATGAGCTTAAAAGGCTCCATGTTTCTTTCTTAAACTAGAGTCAGGCTGACCATAGAAGCCTGTTAACAACCATTTTTCTGCACAATCTGGTTCTTTAATCCAAGCAGTTATATGCCAAACAGAAAAGCTTACCACCTCTACTTCTATCAGATGATCCCACATCAACATCAAACCCCCCTTAACCCTACTGATTCAACTACCATGCACCCCTCGAATTTTAGCCTCCTCCTTAAGCTTTCAGCTTTTGTTTTTTTTCAACTTTGTTTCCATCAAGAACACTACATTGGGCTTCTTTTCCTCCACCAAGCCCTCGGCAGTTCCAACTTAATGTTTTCGTGAGGACAGGTGGGGCTGCATCACAGCCTCCACCAATTCAGTTGAACTGTCTTCCTTTGGTTTAGCTTCACCACCAACCATCCATTTAGATTTTTTCTCTACTCTCTCATCCTCCTCCTTATCTACCCCTAATCTCAGCAGTCTTTTTGAAGGTGAAAAAGATGCTGTAGAACCCTCACCCCTTTTCCCAACCTCTCTTGCTCTTCTTTTCCAAACCCCCCTCCCCTTACTTCTTTTTACCACTTCAGACAGGATACTACTCACAACTACCCCAACAGACTCCCCTAGACTTTGTTTTTGAGTCCCCTTCTTCCCAATCCCCTTGCATCCCTTGACTTCATCATGCTCAATTCTCTCTCTCAACCTGCTTTCCCCTTCATCCACACCCTCTCCCTTTTTTTCACTAGCTTTCATGTTTAACAATGCAATCTCTTGAGTGACAGGAACACACTCCACTTCAATTCCCACTTCCCCTTCCTTTTATTTTTCTGACCCATTTCCTCTTCCTGTATTATCACTCCCTTCCACACTACAAACTCCTTCTATAGAAGCATTCATTATTTTCTCCTTATACCTCCATCCATCACTGTATTTCGACCTATTCCCTGCTCTTAACCATACTCCAAATTGAGCCTCTCCTTCCTTCTCCCCCTTGCACCCTAGCTCATCATGCATAATGCACCCACATTTAAAACAGAAATGAGGTAGTTTCTCATACCTCAAAGGGATCTAGTGACTCCTCCCCTTGAAGTTTATGGTCCTCCCCCTTGCTAGTGGTTTCTGAATGTCTATCTCTATTAGTACCATTAGATAGAGCCTCCATCCGCACCCATCATCTCCTGTCTCAACCTCAATAACTCTCCCAATAGTACCACCCACCATTTCCCCCTTGGATTTGTTCATGCATTTGAGAGGCATCTCAAACATCTGTATTCAGAACCTCTCGATATTAAATTGCATCTTGTGTGGAGGGACACACCTGTCATAATCCAATAGCACGAACATGTGATCATCAAAGAGCCAGGGTCTACCCGCCATGATTCTTTGCTTGTTTGTTAAACTACCAAACTCTACCACAAAGGTGTTTGGCCCAACTACATGCAATTTTGCCCTTCTGCTAATCCTCCAAATTTTTGCCATAACCGATTCAATCACCCCCTTGTTTATTTTTCTCTCAATCCAGACCTTCCTTATCAAACACACCTCTTCTTTGAATTTTTTTTTCTTCCAAACCTTCATCGTCCAACTCAATGTTCAGAGCTTCCTCCTCCGTCAACCTCAGCTTCTTCCACCGATCCTCTAACTCATTCATCTTACCATTACTTTTACTTGTTCTTTGAATCACTCTCCCTCGATCACTCCCACAAAATCAAATCCTCATTGTGCTGACCACTATGGGCCACCACACTCTACCTCTAGTCTACAGTGGGAAAAAGAAAACCATTATGTTCCCTCACGCCTCACCACCACAAATTCTGTTAGAATCTTGGTGGACCCCACATCACCTCCTTTTCCTAGAGAGAAAACGAGAGAAGACTACAGATACAAAAAAATAATAATTACTTAATTTGAAACAATGGTTTTATTTTAATAACTCTAGACTCGCTAGGAGATTAAAAACTTGCTTAATTATTATCAATTGATTACAACATTTATTTATTTATACCTATCTTAATTTGAAATACTTCAAGCTCTTTATCTCTAAAAGACAATGTTAATTAGAGCATTTTAGTCAAAGGAAGTAGTCTTGATCAAACGATGGATGCCAAACTTATACCATCATCATCATGTTCTAGCATCCTCTCACGCTTCAAACTCTGAGGAGGGGATAAGCATCTATATCGCAAGCATGAATACTTGCACCATTAATATTCTCTCCATAACCGAGTAAGAGCTGGTTGTAACATCGCAGCAAAACCTTCAAAACCTCTTTCATGGATGGCCGCATAAAAGGCTGTATGTGAATACAATTGAGTTCGAGTCTAAAAACCTAACACATGGAATCCATGTAACACTGTTCCTTGACCTCCTCATCCAAGGCATCAGCTATAAGTTTTTCTTCTTGAACATATCGCCATGCCCATTCTGCAAGAGATGTGTGTTCATCCTCGTCATTAGCTTTCCTTCCTGTTGTCAGCTCCAAAAGGATAACTCCAAAACTATAAACGTCAATCTTCTTATTCACTCGTGTCGTACGAGCATATTCTGCAGGTTCAAGTTAACAACAACAAGAAATAATAAAAATCATGGGGATTATATTATAGAAAATATGTAACTTGGGAAGTTTTGATGTTATACCTGGAGCTATGTAGTCGAAAGAGCCTACCTCCTTCATCAGCATCTTGGCAAGACCAAAATCAGCTATCTATGCATTGAACTCGAGATCTAAAAGGATGTTGCTGGACTTCACATCTCGATGAACAATAGGTGGTGAGCAATCGTGGTGCATGTAGGCAAGCCCTTGAGCAGCCCCAACTGCTATATGCAACCTCTTAGGCCAATCTAGGTAAATATGATGGATTGAACCTGAGACAATTGATGCTTTTCTCTTCCCGTGTAGCCATTAGTCTAGGCTATGGTTTTCCAAATAATCATAGACAAGAAGCTTTGAGTTGTCACTGGAGATGCAGCAGAGCAATTTCACTATGTTGGAATGTCGAATTGAACTTAGTATTTTGACTTCTGCTAGAAATTCTTTTTCAAGCTTTTCTTCAAGCTTTCTGTTATTCCACATCTTCTTCACAACAACAAGATCAAGTGAATTATTAAAAGAAACACAGTATACCATCCTTGATCCACCACAACCTATCACATTTTTTTCTATCAATCCTGACAAAATGTCTGATTCTGTGAAATTTAGATTCTAGAATTGGATGATGTTCCATGTGGAATCCAATCCATCTTTTCTTTTTCCATAAACTCTGATGATAAAAAATGAGATTAACAAACCTAGAAAAACTACTATCATGAGACTTATAATCCAAGCCATTAATTGGAGTGAAGTTTTGCTTGGATTTTGGAGTTTCGAATTGCACTCGTTGATGTTTAGCGAAGGACAATAAGCCCAGAGGCTAGAATTGTTCAAGAAGTTGTTGGCATATGCATCATTTTCGAATTCAATTGGAAAACTCCCACTCAGATGATTGGAAGAAAGATTGAGGGAAGTGAGCTTCAAAAAGCCAAGTTGTAGTGGAATTTGGCTAGATAGCTGGTTTTCTGACAAATCCAATTTAGAAAGGCTTGGTAAAAAACCAAGTTTCCTTGGAATTTGTCCATAGATTGCATTTCGACTAATGTTTAGAATATTAAGAGCTTTCCATGATATAATATCTGATGGAAAGGGCCCGAGAGCCGGTTCCAATCAAGCAAAAGAGTTGTCAAATTAGGAAGAATTGTTAATTCTTGAGGAATGGTTCCATTCAAGAGGTTATTACTAGCCTCAAGAACCATCAAATTCCTCTAGGAAGAAGCTCCCTTTGAAATTTTACCTGAAAACATATTGTTGCTGATCTCCAATCGTGAAAGATTCCATGACAATCTCTCAGGAAGCTCACCCGTAAAAGAATTATCACTTAACATCAACTTTCTCATGTTCTGTGATGTCCACAGGCCCCTAGGAATACACCCAGAGAGCCGATTACTGGAAACCCTGACAATAAGCAAACTACTACAATTTCCAAGAGACTTTGGCAATTCTTCATCGAGGTTGTTTTTAAAAGCTACCACTCCCAACAACCTTCCATTGTCACACAAGTATTCTGGAAACTGGCCTGTAAGCATATTGTTCGCAACCTGAAACTTTTCAAGCATTGAATACCGACCAAAGTCTGGAGGCAAAGTACCTGAAAGATTGTTGCTAAACACTCTAAGAACTATAAGCCCCAGAAGACGGCCAATGCTATCTAGGATTTTTCCAAACAATTGATTGCAAAACAAACTCAAACCCGATAGTTTTCTGAGTTTTCCAAAATCATCGGGAATTGTCCTAGTCAAATTATTTTTAGAGAGATCAATGATGTCTAGGTTCAAAGCTTCAACAACACGAGGAATCTCCCTAGACAAATTGTTTTTGTAAAGAAAAACTATACGTAAATTCTTTGGCATGAACAAATTGCTCGGAATTTTCCCAATCAGATAGTTGTTAGACAAATCCAAATGCTCCAGTGAAGTCATCTCTCCAATCTTATCAGGGATTTCCCCAACCAAGTTCGTATGAGCCATCCATAGAAACTTCAGCTTCTTTAGCTTGGTGAAATCAGAACACAATCTTGGCGCCATTTTAGAATTATATGCCAATCCTGGTTCTTCAAGATTAGACAAGTTTCCAATCTCTAGTGGTAAAGAACCAATAAATTGACATGCAAAAAGTTCAAGTGTCCTTAGTTTTGTCAACTGCCCAACAGATGATGGATGTTTCTAGAGAAGTTATTGCCTCCAAGGTTGGGATTGTGAAGTCGAGTCATGCAATTAATATCATCGGGGATGGCTCCAACAAAGCAATTCTGTGAGAGGTTGAGGTCTTCAAGCTTGGAACAATTATATAGAGCTCTCGGGAACTCAATTGAGCTGAAGTAGTTATCCGAAAGATTAATGGCTTTAAGGTTCTTGAGGTATCAAATAAAGGATGGGATTGTTCCATAGATGTTCTTGCTCTAGAGGTGTAGTTCAGTGACTGAGCCATTGAAGCAAGTAATCCCCAACCAATTACAGTGGGAGGAGGAGTTCCATGGAATCCAAAGGTTGAGAGAATTCGGGTTTTGCTAGTGTTGCTTTAGGTTAAGTAGCACTGCTTGTTCTTGAGTACTAAGCTAAGAGTTGGCACTTGGCATGTCAAAGGAGGACGAGGAGAAGGATTATGAAGAAGTTAGTGTAGAGAGAGAAATCAACCGATGTTGGGATTGTCCTCGACATTTTGAGGTTGAGTTCGTTAGCTTTGGTTTGAACTCTGATCTCAACGTTGGTCTTTTTAACATGTGAAAATCAGTAAAAAATAATAGGCAAAAAGAAAACGAGGGTCGATCGTAAAATTCAAAGAAGTGGGACACGATGTTCTTAATTGTAGGCCCCTTTTGGAATTCGTTGTTGACCAATAATTAAAAAGTTCAGTCCAACTGTCCAGCCAGGCTCCATTATTTAAAAGCCTAGATAATCAAAACGAAATCCTTTTTTTATATATAGTTAGTAGTTAATTATTGTAAGCTCAAGTCATCATTTTCAGCGGAAACAATCTGTTTTGCAATATTGTCCTCCAATCTCTTGAAGCGCCTTGAATCAATGGAAACGTTTAAGGATAAGTTTGGATAGTGAGATGATAATTTTTAGTTTTAGATGAAAATTAAAAGTTGAATAAAATATTAGTACTTTTTAATATTATTATTATTTTGAAATTTGAAGAAGTTGAATTGAGATTAGAAAAAGTTGAATTGTTTATTATATTTCATATAAGAATTTGAAAATTTTATAACGATGCTTCGTACAAAAAACCCATTTAGAGCTGACAATGTTCATTTTGGAAGGCCGAGGAACAAGATCCCAAGTACAGTTGTCACGAAGAGCTTTGATCTCGTCATCCATAGCAGCGAGCCAGGAAAGATTTTTAGTAGTGGTTTTGAAACCGCGGGGCTCAGATGTAGTAAGAAGAGCATGTAGAAGCCCCGAGACATGATAACTGAGGTAAGTAGGATATCGCGGCTGGAAAATGCCTGCCTTAGCTTGAGTGACCATGGGATGAGAAGGTGGAGGTATGGCCGGAGCACGAGAAACTGGAGCATCAGACTGTGGCAGATCCGACGCTGGAGAATCACCAGCAAGAGACTCAGTAGAGACCTGCAGAGGCTCAGAGAAAGAGTTAGGACAGAGACGACATGCATGAAACCCAGACCGAGAATGGGGATCCGATAAAGGTGTGGGGGGCAATGGGGTTGGGGTTAAGGGTAGGTCATGGGTAGGTAGAGGTTCCAAAAAACGGGAGAGATCTAAAGAGGCGAGAGGCTAGGCGAGAGAGGTGGGTAGTAAGGGAAAATGTTGTTCATCAAATTTGGCATGAGGAGTGACGTAGATTTTGGATGTGAGGGGGTCTAGACAATGGAAGACTTTATAGGAAGGGCTGTAGCCTAAAAATAAGCAAGAAATGCTGCGGGGAAGAAACTTGTTAGCAGCATAGTCACATAAACAGGGATAAACTCTACAACCAAAAGGATGAAAGTTGGTGTAGAGTGGAGGTTTACCATGTAAAATTTCAAAGGGAGAAATACCTCCAAGAAGTGGGGCCGGCAACTGGTTAATGATATAAGTTGCAGTACTAAAAGCGTCGACCCAATAGCAAGTGGGTATGCGTGAATGAAATAAGAGTGCAAGACCCATTTCAGTCACGTAGCGATGCTTGCGTTCAGTGCATCCATTTTGAGAGGGAGTGTAGGGACAGGACATTTGGTGATGATACCAGAGGAACGGAGTTGAGATTGAAAATGATTGCTACAAAACTCAGCGCCACCGTCACTCTGGAAAATTTTGATTTTGCAAGAATATTGATTTTCCACAAATGACTGAAATTGAAGAAAAATGTCAAGAAAATCATATTTAAATTTCATGGGATAAAGCCATGTAAAACGGGAATGATCATCGACAAAAATGACATAATAAGTAAAACCTAGTTTGGATTTAACTGAGGTTGGTCCCCAAATGTCATAATGAACAAGACCTAAAATGGAGGTGGAGCGAGAATTATGATTAGAAAAAGGAAGCTTATGGCTTTTTGCAAATTGACATGTAGCGCAAATTGTAGGTTTAGGCAAAATAGAAGTAAGAGATAACTGGCCTTTTTTATTTAATAAAGAAATGATAGAATGATTAACATGACCTAGACGCGCATGCCATAGATCATATGACACCGTAAGAGCAGATTTATTAAGGATAGAAACAAAAGCATCATTGCCATGCTCAAGTACATAGAGACCGCCATCACGTTTTCCGGTTGCCACCACCTTTGTTGTGAGCTTGTTCTAAATGACAAAAGAGGAGTCAGTAAAAATAACTTGAAAAGGGAAATCAGAAGTCAACTTACTAATGGAAATAAGACTTTTGGTGAAGTGGGGAACTAACAAAACATCAAGTAATTTTAAGTTGGAAGTAGGATGAGAAATACCTGTGTGGGTGATGGGTAAGGAAGCCCCATTGCCCACAACAACTTTATCCTTTCCAACATATTTTTCGGAAGTATCAAGTGCAGTCAAATCCGGCGTCATATGAGCGGAGGCACCTGTGTCAAGATACCAATCTGAACTAGAGGAACCATCGGAGAGAGAGCAGCTATTTTGGAAAGCTTCAGCAAGCTATGCCGATGGGTCTGCACGATCATAACGGTTTCGGCATCGATCAGCCGTATGACCCTTTGTTTTGCATATTTGTCAGCGAGGAGTGTAGGGACGACGGGAGCGGTTGTTGCTGGAAGAGTGCCCACCAGATGAAGAACCACCTGTGCTGCCAGTTGAGCCACCTTTGGAGCACCGATTACTTGTGGAACAAGATTGACCTCCACGTCCAGAGAAACGGTTTGCTGTAAAAGCTACAGGTGAAACAGAGTGAGTCTCAAGAGATTTTTGAAATAAATCATAGCTTTCGGCTAGAGGAACCAAGTCATGGAAAGAGGGCAGTGGCGTGAGAGCCATCTGTGTGGAGGAGAAACCAGCGAACTCGGTGCCGAGAGCACGTAAAAACCAGTGAGCTTTGTCCACTTCGTCAACAGGACGTCCAATGGCCATTCACTGGTCACAAAGACCTTTGAACACACGGGCAAACTCAGCAATAGATCGGTTGCCTTTCTTCATCAGCTAGAGTTCATCCTTCAAGCGTAATTCACGAGTTTTGGAGCTGTGACTAAAGGCATGTTCAAGTGCAACCCAGACAGCCCGAGAGGTTGCATGACCAACGGCGGCTGCCATGGTTTCTTCAGAGAGAGACGCCAGCAACAAGCTAAGAATACGCTGGTCTTTGAGTTTCCATTCAAGAAACTTGGGATTGGGTATGGAGATGCCATCGGTGGGGTTAGGCAGAGTTTCGGATGGCTAAGTGAAGGAACCATCAACGAAGCTGAGAAAATCTTGGCACTGAAGCAGGGGCAAGAGCTGGCTTTTCCAAAGCAAATAGTTGGTTGCCGAGAGCTTGATAGTAACCATGTGAACCATGATATTGAAGGAGAGGGGTTCAGCCATGAGGAAGAAGAAGGAAAAAAAGGAAGTATCGGAAGTGATTCCTATAGGGCTCGTGATACCATGATAATGTTTGGGAAATCACCACACTTTTGGCGGAGTCCGAATATCATATATATATCATATATATACTAGTATATTGTTACAACTAATAAGGAAAGATTTATAGAGGAGGAAATAATTATATAAGATTACAAGCCTACAATCAAGGGTCAACTATAACAAATAAATAGAGTGGTGTTGTCTCTTTGTTACCACTAAATTGTATCATGTATGATTTGTTTATCGTCACTCAAGAGCTTTACGGTCTCCCCAAAGAGAACGAAACTCTTCTAGGAAATTGTGATATTATATCTCTTGAAATTTTATTAGAGGACTAAATAACGGACTCATCTACTTTAAAGTTAAGCTAATAGAGAAAATTAAATTTATTCGTTTAATCTATTATTATAATACTTTTCTTCCTGTGTGGATCAGGTCTCCAGACTCTTAGACTTCTCCTTACTGAATAGGTTCGATCCACCATATTTTCAGATTTCTAAAAAAGTTCTGAGGGAACAACTCGAAAGCTCACAATGAGTGCAAAATACTTGGCTGGAAATAAAGGCGCATGCACTGCCGATCATATTCCAAAGAAATTAAGAGCAGTAGACTTGACTTGACTCAACTTGCCACTTTTAATAGATCGGATCTTATCAGCACCCGCACGTAATAATAATTATTAATTATTATATTAAGGAAAAAATAATTATTAGTTATTAATAATTATTGATTATTATAATAATTTTCTATAAGATCATCATTGTAATCGCCGGCCCCCACGATAATTGAACTTTGGTAAGATGGAATGAAACATTGAATGAATATAAGATCCTAGTCACTATAGAAGAATAATAATAATTAACAACTCTTTTTTTAAACAAATAAATCACTCTAATTAAATACTTAGCTGCCACCATCAACAGAAGTTATTGATGCAATTTTCTGATGTAGTTAGAATAGAACAATGGCCCACGATGTTGGTTTGGGTATTAAAATGGTACTCAGACAATTATCAATAAAACAAATAATAAATAGAGTAAATAAAATGTAAATCAAGAAAAAGATACAGAAAAAAAATGGTTAAGAATGTTTGGAAAAAAGAAAAGAAAAAAAAACTCAAATGCATTAGGGGCCAGGCACGCTGGGCAGCCCCTTTGCATTGTCCTAATTAGTTTAGACACTCACAAAGTCTTTGCCGACTCTAACTAACTTGAAATTTTATGAGCAATACACTCTTATGCTATTTGGATAGAGAATTGAGATGAGAAGAGTTGAGATAAAAGTTAATAAAATATTATTAATTTATTAATATTATTATTATTTTAAGATTTAAAAAGGTTAAATTGCTTATTATAATTTGTATGAGAATTTGAAAATTTTATAATGATGAGATGAGATGAAAGATTTCTTATTTCCAAGCGGGATCTCAATCTCTTATCAATAACTTCGAAACTTTGACCCCTTCTATAGTTTCCCAACAAACAAATCACACTTGATCTATTGGAACTCCAGCAGCACTACTGATAATAACCTCACGGCCAACACACCAATTAATGAACTCACCCACTTTGAAATGTTACCAAGCTCGCCTTCATACGATGTCTACATTAAGTCATAAATGACCATTTTAGTCCAGCTAGATTTCGATAACTCAATAGGAGTACTGAATCTTGGACTCCATATGGCAAGAATATGGCAGCACATGATTATTTTTACATTTAACACTATCGAAACCTAGGTTCGAATTGTTGTTGGTCACACTCACTACATGTTGAATGTTGGTAGACAAGTGACAAGCTTGACGTTTGAGGTAGCAAGTAGCAAGGTCATGGAGAGCTAGACAAGCACAACAACTCCAACATTGACAAAGTTAGGGAGCTTTGGGGTACGGTGATTCACTCATTTCCATAAGAATATTGTTTTCGAGTGGAGGGAGAGAGAGAACGAAGGATGAATAATATTTTAAAAGAGAATGTGCACTACATTGAGATTCCCAATCAGTCTATCTATGGACCTACGGTACTGTTGGTTTAGATAAACTGACTATTCATTTGAAATAGTGGATCTCAATACACCATTTTAATAAAAAGCTAATATATAATAAAATGAAAGAGAATAGACTAAAAAAAAAACAATAAGAGAAAAAATAGAGACTTGACTTGAAGTCTCAAAATCGGAGACTTGACTTAAAGACGTGAAAAATATGGGAGCTTTTTCTTCTTCCTACCCACTCTTTTCCTCTTCTAATACCATTGTACGAGAGAGTTAAAAAAAAGAGATGAGAGGTTGTACTAACGATAATTTATTGAAGATTTCATCTTTCTAATGATGTACGTAAGCATTAGTGTCCAAACATATAAATATGTGCTTGTTCTCCTTCATTTCTATTTATTATTCACAGAATGGATGAGATCCCCCAAGCACCACACGCTATAACACAATTTATATTTTGTGACAGAGAAAACCGTCACAAAAAATGACCCAAAATGTTACCAAATATATTTGGTAATGGTTTCAAATTGTCACTACAACCATCACCTAATGCACATCATAGAATACAATTGGTGACAGCTTATTGTGCAACCATCACTAAAAGTACTTTAGTGACGGTTGGAGGGGTTCTGTTTGGTATAACGTTCAAATGTGGAATTTGTTTTGTGATAGTTGAAAATTATCACATAAAGTAACTTTCGAACGTATGACATAACGTTCGAGCGTCAACCCAACCAATTGGCATTCAAATGACAAAAGTTGATGTTTGTTGATTATATTTTGAACGTATCATTAAAACGTTTGAATTTTTATATGTTCGAACGTTAACCACAATAAACAATCAAATTTTAGTTCGAACATTAACGTACCAATGTTCAAATGTAACTAGTATAACGTTCAGTAGTTCGAATGTTAACAAAGAAGCATTTGAATGAATATGGGTATGTTCGGATGTTTTTTTTCGAACGTTAATCATTTAAACACTTGAATGTTTTGTTAGTTTGAGTGTGTTTACGTTCGAACGTTATGTTTTAATTTTTTTAAATTACATTCGAATATTTGTTTGAACGTGAACCAACATTCGAACATTTTTTATTTACATTCGAATGTACAAATCGAAATACTAATTTCATAAAATTAAAAAAACATACCAATTGTATCATATTACACACCATCGTTTAATAACTAATAACGTCTTCTAATGTTTCAAAATTAGATATTAAAAGTTACATACACTAATAAAATTAATAAAATTCATTTCTTCTTCTTTTCTCCTAGCCCACCGCGATTATGTTGGAATGGCATAACACCCTCCAATTGCACTATCATCTCCGACTGTGCTTGCTCTTGGATATCACTGCGTATTCTTTCCTCTTGGTCTCTCTATTGGTCTTGCAAATGTGTCTTTAAATGAGACTGTCGCTCTAAGAGGGACTCCAACTCTTGCTATCTCGACCTCATATACTCATTCTTGCACTGTGCAACTTCTAAATCTTTGGTAAGATTATTAATTTGTGAAGTCAATGAGGTTGAGGAAGATGAACTGGATGAATGCTTGGAGATCACCCCAAACCACTTGCTATACTAGACTTGCACCTGAGTACTTGCGTGAATATGTCTATGTCACTCGGAGAGGATTCCCCAGAAGCTGACTGCATTTCCATTAAGTAACGTATTACAAGAAATACAAATAAAAAATAATCTAGATAACATTTTTTATAATTTATTTAACAAAATTAACACTGCTTACATAATTATCTGCAGCAGCAGGAACCATCCACTCACTACGCTCATTAGTGTGAGCAGTACCATAGACATGAACGAGAGAAAAGTTTTCAAGATCATCACGTTTCTAACAAAACAACATTAGCAATTTAAAAAGGATAGTGTTAGTACTTATATAAAAAAGTATCAGAAAAGTAAATGAATTATATAATTTATTAATTACCATTTTTTCAGCAAGATGGTGGAATAACCTTGAACTGGCACAATGGTGGACAGTTAGAGTGGATCTATTCTGTGCATTTGTAAAACTTAAGTACTACAAAATTAATTAAGAATGTTAATTGTAATATATATACATATAATATATAGAAAAAATTTAAATGTAAATAATTAAAGAAAATAAATCTAGAATACCTGATAATCCAGAGATCCGAAAAGATTACAATACTTTCTCCAATCGTTTAACTTCATTTGCTAGAAAGGGGACTGCGCAGCCTCTTCCAATATCTCAAACTTCTTGAAGTGGTCGTGACATCGCCCATTGTGACGTCAGAATAGTGTAGCCATTAACTCATTCACAATTCTTAAATCCTCGCTATGGCCAAAGTCAAGGTTAATAAGTGAATTCTGTCAAAAATATGATATAGTAATGTAGGTGAAAAGAATGGACTCTCAAAGTAAACTTACCAACACACGACTCTGAATGTTCTTCTTAATCTCATTCGAAACATCTTTCCATGATCGCACATGAAATGGAGTATAAGCTTGGACTACTGTGCCAATATAGGAGGAAAGCGCTGCAGCATTATCATTCACTCCTCTAGTAGAATTATCAAGAATAGTGACCTTGAGTTTTTCATGCTTTCAAATTTTTTTCAAGACAAATGCCATGTGTATAGCCACGAATGTGGCGAGTAGATGCATCAACTAGTACAATTAATTAATTATATAGTTATTGAGACAAAATTATTAATATATAATTAATTATTAACGACATTTCCTTACTGGTAGGTGTCAATTGGCTGTCATTCTTTGCAGTGTTAACTTGATCTTCAGGAGCGGATTCCTCGGGTGGGGAGTCCTCAACGGGTTTGGGACTTGGACTTGGCAGAGGAGGCACATTTCTTCTTTGTCGTTTTGGTGACATCCTTAAAAATGATTAACATGAGAAATAAAATTAATTAGAAGAAATTATGAAAAGTATAATATTCTACAGTCACCTATATTGTAGAATATTTTTACTACTTTTATGTTAAATACTGTGGAGTCTGGTCCACACCGCTCGAGCGGAGGCATTGGCCGCTCGAGCGAATTCAGGCAAATTCAAACACTCGGTGTAAGCTCGACAGTGAGCTCGAGCATGAAGCTTTTGCTCGAGCGGAGGCACTGGCCGCTCGAGCGAAGTCAGGCAGAGTTGAATGCTCGATGTCAGCTTGACAGTGAGCTCAAGCAGGATGAGGAAGGGAAGTTCTCTCGATGCGCGCTTGACATGCCGCTCGAGCGAACATGCATTTTTAGGGTTTTCCACCCTTTAACTATATATATGATGCTTTACATCATATGGCCGTACGGTTGATACATGAGTGAACACAGTGGATGTACTGTGTTGAGATCGATCATTGTAGTGTGATATTCCTCAATAATAAAATCCTCTGTAGCTCCCGTGGATGTAGGCAATTTGCCAAACCACGTAAATCTCGTGTCGTGTGTGATTGCTTTTCTCGTTCCATTTTCATTCTCTTTGTCAATTCATTGTCATCTTTTTTTTCACAAAAATTGGTATCAAGAGCCAAGGTTTGGGTCTGAGGAAAAATGATGGTTGGAGATGATTTGAAGGTATCGGGGATCGAGAAGTTTGATGGCACGGATTTTGGATACTAGAGGATGCAGATAGAAGACTACCACTATGGGAAGAAACTCCATCTTCCACTATTGGGGAAGCAACTGGAGAAGATGGATGATGCTAATTGGAACTTGTTGGATCGACAGGTTCTGGGGGTTATTCGATTAACCCTGTCGAGATCCGTTGCACACAACATCATCAAGGAGAAGACGACTGCGGATCTCATGGCGGCTTTGTCAGGTATGTATGAAAAGCTGTCAGCGAATAACAAAGTACATTTGATGAAAAAGTTATTCAATTTAAAGATGGCAGATGGTACATCTGTTACACAACATCTGAATGATTTTAATACTATGACAAATCATTTATCGTCTGTTAAAATTGAATTTGATGATGAGATACGTGCACTGATACTATTGGCTTCACTACCAAATAGTTGGGAAGCCATGAGAATGACTGTCAGTAATTCTATTGGAAAATCTAAATTAAAATATGATGATATTCGTGATTTGATTTTAGCTGAGGAGGTGCGCAGGAAAGATTCAGGCAAGACCTCGGGTTTGAGTTCAGCTCTAAATGTTGATTCTCGAGGGAGATCACACGACAGGAACTCAAACAGAGGAAGATCAAAATCAAAGAACAGGGGCAAGAGCAAGTCGAGACCTGATCAACATGCAACTTGCTGGAATTGTGGCAAAGCTGGCCACATAAAGAAGAACTACAAAAACCCTAAGAAGATGGAGAAGATGGAGAATGATAGTGCTAATGTGGTAACTGAAGAAGTACAGGATGCACTATTGCTTGCAGTTCATAGTCCAGTTGATGACTGGATACTGGATTCAGGGGCTTCCTTCCATACATCTTTCCACCAGGAGCTAATGCGGAACTATGTTGCAAGTGATTTTGGGAAGGTGTATTTGGCTGATGGTGAGGCTTTGAACGTAGTAGGGATGAGAGACATTGATATTGCACTCCCTGGCAAGAACAAATGGACCTTGCAAAAGGTCAAGCACATTCATAAGTTGAAGAAGAACCTTATTTCTGTTGGGCAGCTCGATGAGTGTGGTCATCCAGTGGTGTTCTCAGATAGCACCTGGAAGGTCACAAAAGGGGTTTGATTGACTACTATTGCTACTACCGTTGCAGAGAGCACAGCAGATTTGTGGCATTGCAGGCTTGGCCATATAAGTCAGAAGGGTATGAAGGAACTTCTGTCTAGAGGCAAGCTACCAGAACTGAAGTCAATTAATCTCAGTATGTGCGAGAGTTGTGTGATGGGGAAACAAAAGAAGGTCAGCTTCTTGAAAAGTGGCAGGACGCCTAAGACAGGAAGACTTGATCTTGTGCACACGATGTGTGGGGTCCTTCCCCAGTGAAATCTCTTGGAGGTTCTCGCTACTATGTTACATTCATTGATGACTATAGTAGGAAGGTATGGGTTTATTTTTTGAAGCATAAATCTGACGTATTTAATGTTTTCAAAATTTCGAGAGCCATGGTTGAGACAGAGACAGGCTTGAAACTGAAATGTTTGAGGTCTGACAATGGTGGTGAGTATGTCGATGGCGGGTTCAAGGAGTATTGTGCAGCTCTGGGTATCAGAATGGAGAAGACCATTCCTGGGACATCACAGCAAAATGGAGTTGCTGAGCGTATGAACAGAACCATTAATGAACGTGCTAGAAGCATGAGGTTGCACGCTAGACTAGCACCCACTTTCTGGGCAAATGCAGTCAGCACTGCCGTTTATTTGATAAACAGAGGGCCATCAGTTCCACTGAATTGTGGATTGCCTAAGGAGGTTTGGAGCGGGAAAGAGCTTAAATTTTCTCACCTTAAAACTTTTGGTTGTCTTTCTTATGTGCTTATTGATTCTGATGCTCATAGTACACTTGAGGCTAAGTCAAAGAAATGTTATTTCATTGGCTATAGAGACGAGGCATTTGGCTCTCGTTTCTGGGATGATCAGGGTTAGAAAATCATAAGAAGCAGGAATGTAATGTTCAATGAGAAAATTATGTACAAGGATAAGTCTAGTATAGCTTCTGTAGTAGCTCCTCAGGAGTCTGAGTTTGTAAGATTGGATGACCTACCAGAGGTCACAGTACAGTGTAGAGATGTGAGTGACGGGGAGAGTGGGTCCAGTGCACCCATTCCTATTATTCCGCGGGCAGTTTCAGAACCATCCACTCCTACAGTTGCAGTTCGCAAGTCAGGTAGGACTATACGTCCTCCACAGCGTTTCTCACCTACTTTGAATTATATTCTGTTGACAGATGGTGGAGAACCACAGAGTTACGAAGAAACCTTGCAAGATGAAAATTCTAGCAAGTGGGAGCTGGCCATGAAAGATGAGATGGATTCCTTGTTAGGGAATCAGACATGGGAGTTGACAGAACTTCCATCAGGGAAGAAGGCATTACACAACAAGTGGGTGTACCGGGTGAAAACTGAGCATGATGGCAGTAAGAAGTACAAGGCTAGACTTGTTGTAAAAGGCTTTCAGCAGAAGCAGGGTATTGATTACTCTAAGATCTTTTCTCCTGTGGTGAAGATCACAACCATCAGGATGGTACTGGCTATGGTCGCTACTGAAGATCTATTTCTTGAGCAGTTAGATGTGAAGACAGCTTTTCTTCATGGAGAACTTGAAGAAGACATCTACATGCACCAGCTTGAAGGGTTTGTGGTACAGGGAAAGGAAGGTTCAATTTGCAGACTGAAGAAGAGCTTGTATGGCCTGAAGCAAGTTCTTAGACAGTGGTACAAGAAATTTGACAACTTCATGCACAGTGCAGGGTACATTAGATGTTAGGCAGATCACTGTTGCTATGTCAGGCATTTTGACAATTCTTACATTATTTTGTTGTTGTATGTGGATGACATGCTGATTGCAGAGGCTAGTATTGATGAGATCAATAATCTGAAGAAGCAGATATTAAAGCACTTTGCAATGAAGGATTTGGGAGCTGCAAAGCAAATCCTTGGCATGAGAATTGTCAGAGATAGAGTCAGAGGTACGTTGAGACTCTCATAGGCTGAGTATATGAAAAAGGTACTCAGCAGGTTCAATATGGACAAGGCCAAACCAGTTGGCACACCCTTGGGAAGTCACTTCAGACTCAGCAAGAATCAGTTACCAGAGTCAGAGGAGGAACAAGATTACATGAGTAAGGTTCCTTATGCCTCAGCTATTGGTTCACTTGTGTATGCTATGGTTTGCACAAGACCGGATATTGCCCATGCAGTGGGAGTTGTGAGTAGATACATGAGTAACCCAAGAAAGCAATATTGGAAAGCAGTGAAGTGGATTTTGAGGTACCTAAAGGGTTCCTCAGAAACCTGTTTGTATTTCTCTGGAGAGAGCTTGGAGGTGCAGGGCTATGTTGATGCTGATTTAGCTGGAGATATTGATAGCAAAAAGAGTACCACGGGCGTTTATACACTTGGTGGTACTGCAGTGTCAAGGGGTTCTAATCTACAGAAAACAGTTTCTTTGTCTACAATAGAAGTTGAGTATATTGCAGTGTCAGAGGCTGCAAAGGAGATGGTATGGCTACAGGGCTTCTTGGAGGAGTTGGGTAAAAAGAATCAGAAAGGCACTCTCTACAGTGACAGTTAGAGTGCCATATTCCTTGCCAAGAATCCAACATTCCATTCCAGGATTAAGCACATTCAGATCAGGTATCACTTCATACGATCATTGTTAGATGATGGACAGTTGTTACTTGAGAAGATTTGTGGAAGCAAGAACCCTGCTGATATGTTAACAAAGGGTGTTACACTTGAGAAACTGAAGTTGTGCGCAACTTTAGTTGGTCTTCTAGCATAAAGATAGGGGCAGTGAGTTGTAGAGGTAGAGGATATCATGTTTGAGGAAGACGGCGATACAGCGAGTGTACCAATCTCCAAGTGGGAGAATTGTTGAGTATTGTGGAGTCTGGTCCACACCGCTCGAGCGGAGACATTGGCCGCTCGAACGAATTCAGGCATAATCAAACACTCGATGTAAGCTCGACAGTGAGCTCGAGCAGGAAGCTTTTGCTTGAGCGGAGGCATTGGCCGCTCGAGCGAAGTCAGGTAGAGTTGAACACTCGATGTCAGCTAGACAGTGAGCTCGAAAAGGATGCATAAGGGAAGTTCGCTCGATGCTTGCTCGACACGCCGCTCGAGCGAACATGCATTTTTAGGGTTTTCCGCCGTTTAACTATATATATGATGCTTTACATCATATGGCCATACAGTTGATACATGAGTGAACACAGTGGACATACTATGTTGAGATCCATCATTGTAGTGTGATATTCCTCAATAATAAAATCCTCTGTAGCTCCCGTGGACGTAGGCAATTTGCTGAACCACGTAAATCTTGTGTCATGTGTGATTGCTTTTCTCGTTCCATTTTCATTCTCTTTTTCAATTCATTGTCATCTTTTTTTTCACAACATTTTATTCTTCATCTTCAAATGTATTTTCTATGCTTGTTTCAAAATCTTCCTCAATAATATCTTCATCATCATCATGAACCTCTTCTCTGTCCTTCTTATCCACTTCCTCTCTGGATTCTTCTTTGTCTTCTTCTTCTTCTTCTTCTTCTTCTTCCTCACTTACTTGAATTAAATAATTATTTAATATGGACAAGTCGAGATGGACCAGTGGGACATCATCTCTATACAAGGGGAGCAAATCGAGTGCATCGAGATCAACAAACAAGTTAATACCCTCTCCATCTTCTTGGTAGGCCTCTACAATCGGAGTGTCATCTTCATCTCTACCATTCTTGTAATCCACACTTGTTCCTGTTTCATATATATTTTGATGGACAAATTTTTGTACGACTTGCCAAGTTATCTCTCCATTATCTTCATCAGCGCTTTTCATTGGATCAGTCAAGTAATAGACTTGGCTAGCTTGACAAGTCAATGCAAATGGATCATTTTTGTACCATTTACATGCAGTATTGACACTCGTAAAGTGATTATTTCTATGTATCGAAACGCCGAGCACTGCCTAGATCCCACCAATCACTTTTAAAGACATATGTTTAGACCCGTCCAGATATTTCAATTCGATAATATCACGTATGATACCATAATAATCAATATCATCTGTTCCATGACTCTCCTCAACTAACACACCACATTTTTGAGTCTTTCTACTATATTCACGGTCCAAAGTATGGAATCTATAACCATGAACCATGCATGCTGTGTATCGAAGTGCTCTATTTAAGGGACCATGTCCCAATGCAAACAATTCTTAAGAAATTGATCCAGGATCATGAGCACGTTGTTCCAAAATCTATCAATTGAAATATTATACACTTACTTAAAAGTTATCCAGAGTTAAAAGTTTCAAAATCAAACATATATGTAATTTTAGTTCATACACGTTATTCAAACCATCCAAGAAATTCGTCCTTGTGTCTTACCTCTATATTCTCTATGCCTTCCATCCTAAGTTTGTCTATGTGCTCACTGTATATAAATGCAAATAAATATAATTAAACACAAAAGTTATAGTTAAAATTTTTTAACCAGAATTATTCAAAGCATGCAACAACATACCTAAGATAGTCATCAATCTCCCGACAATTATTTAGCATGTACCACCGATTTTTACCCAATTCTCCATCAATTAAATCGTAACCCATTTGTGCACCCAATGGTTGTACATTGTGAGAAAACATTAATAGCTCATGAGGAGGCGAAACAACAATATTAGCATTTTGCTCTAGACAATTAAATCGTATCTCAACACCACAAAGATAGAGATAGCAAAATGTTAACCATTCATCGTGCACTTCAGTTGACTCAAATATCTTTAAACTGGATACATCCAACGAAACTACACCGGTCCACCCAACAGTACCTCCCAGGGTAAATGTATTTCTAAATAGACCACAACATCAAAAAATGATGGGGGAAAAATCTGTTCAAATTTACATAATATAGTAGCAATATCTTTTTCCATCTTCTGCAACATATCTCGATTTACTACCTGAGCACACAAATCCTTAAAAAACATATAGAGTTCAGTTATGGCGACACGTACATTAGATGTTGGCTTCCCATGAATTCCTACCGGTAATAACTTCTGCAAAAATATGTGACAGTCATGACTTTTCAATCCATTA
The DNA here is from genome assembly GCF_018687715.1 of Carya illinoinensis. Taxonomy (NCBI): domain Eukaryota; kingdom Viridiplantae; phylum Streptophyta; class Magnoliopsida; order Fagales; family Juglandaceae; genus Carya; species Carya illinoinensis. The sequence continues at coordinate 46,931,983 of NC_056754.1, forward strand.
ATTTTTCAATTATCATGGCTCACACATCCACCAATATTTGAGGCATACCCATATGGCAACTTCACACCTTGCAACCACTTGCAAAAATCCATCATCTCCTCCCTCGCCATCGTAAAACATGCATGTGGCATGACCATCTTGTTGGCTTCCACCCGCAAATGTAGATTATGCTTAATTCCCATTTTCTCAAGATCTTTCCTTATCTTGATCGTGTCCTTTGTCTTTTTGTCAATACTCATCAACGTACCCAGTATGTTATCACAAATATTCTTCTCTATATGTATTACATCCAAACTAAGTCTCAACATGCAAGACGACCAATACGACATGTAAAAAAAATACTATCTCTTACCCAAACAATTCATTTGGTACAATTCTGTTCTCTGCTCTTCCATCAAACTTAGAGCATTCTATTCTCCATGCATGATTTGCTAGTAAATAATGTCGATCACCAATTAAACACAGCTTTTGAAAATATTTTAACCACTCACTAGTAGTTTCTTTATTACACATCAGACATGCTAACTTCCCTTTGGTACTCCAACTGGAAATATTCTCATATGCTAGAAAGGCATTTATCGATCACATTACCACAGCATGCATCTAAAAAGATGTCGACATGGATGCATCATAAGTTCTTATGCCAGTTTCCCACAACTCTTTTAGCTCTTCAATCAATGAAAACATGTATATGTCAATGTCATTCCTAGATGATGTCGGACTGGGGATAAGTAAAGTTAACAAAAATTTGGCTGCCTTCATGCACCTCCATGGTGGAAGATTGTACGGAATCAATACTACGAGCCAAATGCTATAACTTGTACTCATATTCCCAAAAGGGTTGAATCCATCAGTTGTGAGTCCGAGGCACATGTTCCGAGCGTCGATCCCAAACCTTGGGTATTGATCATCGAAAGATTGTCACGCAAGTGAGTCAGCTAGGTGCCTCATATATGCATCATCCTTAACTCTTTTCTCCTTGTGCCACCTCATATCTTGAACTGCTTTCTTATGCATATATAGTCTTTGCAACCTAGGTCTCAAGGGAAAATATCGCAATGCCTTAACTGGCATGTTTTTCTTACACTTCTACCTCGAATCTCCACATACAGGACATACTTGTTTCTCCTCATTCTCCTTCAAGAACAAAACACAATCATTCTTGCATGCATGTATAGCTTGTACTCAAACCCTAATCCCTTTCTCAATTGTTTCGTTTCATAAAAGTTCTTCAAAAATGCAGACCCTTTGGGAAGCACCTCGTTAAATTAGTCTAATACCATGTTTATTGCCTTTGACTACATCCCACACAATAGCTTAATGTGAATCAATCGCATAATAAATGACATTTTTCAATGTTTTGTACAGCCTGGAGAAAGCTCACGCTTTGCATCTTCCCACATTGCAGCGAAATTTTCATAATCATTCCTTCGGCCACTTGAGGCATTGTCGTCAAACTCATCCATAAACATCCGAGCTCCAATGTCATCCAACATCTCCTCCATCTCATTCCACTCATAATCATCATCCATGTGTTGCAAATAACTGGGATGACCAAACAATTTGTTGACTGTGTATACGGCTCACCATGCAGTACTCATCGGGTATATCACATATTCATACTATTCACAAATATATGACTTCCAACTTCATTGCACACAAATTTCTACACTCTCGACATGGACAATTAATGTAACCACTACTATTAATAAAGGCTCTTACAAAATCAATGAAGGTCATTACTCCACACGCACAGGGTATGTAATCCTTTCCAAATCTATCGCCTAAACACATCCAATTTTTGTCCATTTCTAAAAACATCTATCTATTAGTAACATATACATAGAATTCATATGCATGTCATGCTTCAATTCTCACTACTCTTTTGATACGGTAGTTAGTCCTATCCCATTCGAGATTATATTTTCCATATTGCACATATTCTATCACTCTACTACTTTCCACGTCGTAGAAATCTCAGCAGCACATCTCCATAGTTTTCCAAGTATACATGTTCACATAGAGGGATTGTGATCTTACAAACAGTATACTCGAAGAACAGTAGAGGAATACACCGAAACTTTGTATCAAACGTGTTTAGTAGGAGTAACAAGAATGTGCAATATAGATAATATAATCCCAAACTTTCCACACTAGACAATTCAAGAATTAGTGAATACCTAAATGTACACTAATTTCCAAACAGGTATAAGGTTGTTTATACAATGTCACACAATATCTTACAAAATTTAATACAAACAATATTTCCATGTTATTTGAATTAATAATGTCTAACAAATACAATACTGTTATTATTCCTAAATTATAATTGTTATTATTCCTAAATTATAATTTTAATTGTTATTATATATCTTGGCTACTTATTAATTGATACCTATTTAATTTAAATTGTTATTATATAATTGTTTTTATATATATTTAATTGTTATTATATAAATGTTATTATTAATTGTAATTATATATGTTAATTGGTATTATATATATTTTATTATAACTGATACTTATTTATTTCTTATTATTTATATTATAACTTAGTAGAAGCACATATTAGTTATAATTAGTTATTACGTATAAAATGTTTACTAATATTTATATACTTAATTGAGTGAGTTATTTATTTATATAGACAATAAGTATATATAAGTTTCTAATTAACCATTTATTTGATCCTTAGTTATTTACTCTCTATTTTATATTAAATAGAGAGTAATTTATTCCTTCCAACTCTCAACTTATTTGGTAGGTTCAATACCTCTTTTTTTAAGAGTATTTTACTTTATTAACTTATATATATATATATATATTTAATAATATAATGATTTAAAAAGCCACAAGGGTAGGAATATTTAATGTGTTATTATTAAATATAGTTATTATATGTATATTATACTTTATATATAGTTAAGTTATTTACTTATAAGTTGCATAATAATCATATTCTAATTAAACTAGTATGAATATATTATATATACTTATTACATATTAAATATTTATTCCCATATTAAATGTTAGCATTTTAACTTTAGTGAATAATAAGTTTATCGTTAGTCTCAAATTAAGTTCATAAACTTCATAAATTCAAAATAAGTTCACAAATTTTTTCGCAAACAATAATCACAACAATTTCACATATTCATAACATATTTAATAAATACTCACACACAAATTCACAATCTATAAACATATTCCCCACATATTCAATAAAAATACACAAACAATAATCACAATATATATATAAACATATTCCCAACATATTCAATAAAACAAATAATAATCACAATATATGCATATATTGACATATTCACAAATAAAAGTGACTCACTCAAAAATGAGTAGCACTAATGCTATCCCAAGTGCAGGAGAATGTCGTGTAATAATTAGGAATAAATTCCTAGATCGTCTCCTCAGGGAAAGTTGCTTAAAATTAAACTTGTTGAAAAAATGTGAAAAACTTCACAAAGAGAAAACAATAGGATGATATGTACAATGGATGGAAGAGGTTACTAGTCATGGAATAGATTCATATTTTTAGATGTTTGATTGTCGGATTGAAATGTAAATGACTAACAAATTAAATTCAGAGATTAATAAAATTAAATTAAGAATTAAACTAGATTGGAAAGTAATCAAAATATGCATTGAAAATTGAAAATGCGTAAAACCAATATTCTAGGGTTTATCATCTAAATCACAAATTCTCAAATTAAATCATAACAATTATAATCACTATTAAAATGAAAGCTTAATGAAACAATAAAAATAAATAACATGAAATAAGTAAACAACAATTAAATTACCCAACTAAAACAAAAACAAAAGCTCTCTACCAAACCCTTCTTGCAATAAATTAAACTAGTACACTTAATTAAAAACTTCTAAAACAATTTCTAATACTTAATGAAGCTTCTTCTAAACAGAAAATAAATTAAGAAAACAAAAACTGAAACTTGCTGCTCCTTCTAAACAGAAAATAAATTAAGAAAACAAAAAAACTGAAACTTACTGCTCCTTCTAAACAGAAAATAAATTAAGAAAACAAAAACTGAAACTTGCTGCTCCTTCTAAACAGAAAATAAATTAAGAAAACAAAAAAACTGAAACTTACTGCTCCTTCTAAACAGAAAATAAATTAAGAAAACAAAAACTGAAACTTGCTGCTTCTTCTAAACAGAAAATGAAATAAGTAAAGAAACTAAAACTAAAACTTCTCGTGATGCTGCTACTTCTTCTAAACAGAAAACAAAATAAGTCAAAAACAAAACTGAAAACTGCCCTGCTATTGCTAGCTTCTAAACAGAAAATAAAACAAGTAAAAACTAAAACTCTCTCCAGCTTCTAAACGGAAGGAAAAGAAGTAAACAACTGAAAAACTCTCTCTGAAAAACAACTACTGCCCGAGAAAAAAAAACTCTCTCTTACTGCCCGAGCTAACAACTACTCGAGAAAGACCACTCAAACTCCTCTTCGAAAAAAAACTCCCTTTGTGTTGCTGCCTCTAGCTCATTAAATACTCATCCGCTGCTGTTGCTTCCCGTCCACATGAAAAAGAAAAGAAATAAAACTCTGCTGTTGCACGTGTATGAGCTGGTCCATGTGGTGTTCTTTCTGTCCGAGTGAAGTGTTTGCACTTTTCATGTGTGCATGTGATCCGAATAATGCTTGCTGTCCGAGTGTGCATTTCTTTTGCTGCAGCTGTGCTTTTCCTTGCTGCACTTTTCTTTCTTCTGCTGACCTGCTGCATGTGTGCTTGTCCTTGCTGCAGGTTGTGTTCTTTTGAGTGCTCCATGTGCTGGTTTGATTGGCTGTCAAAGCATGTGTGAAAGCTGTTTTGCTTTGCTGCTGTCCGAGTGAAGTGTTCTGCATGTGTACATGTTGGTCTGCTGCATGGTGTCCACTGCATGGTGTGAGTGGCTGTGTGCTGTCCGTGTGTCTGCATGTTTGATTGCATGTGCATTTCTTTTGTTTGAGTGGCTGTGGGTCCCATGCATGGTGTCCGAGTGAATGGTCTGCATGTTTGAGTTGGTTGCTGCACGTTCAGTGAGTTGGTGTCCTGCATTGCTGCTGTCCGAGTGTGTGCTTCCTTGCATAAAACCGAACCTGACCTCATAACACTTCATGTTTTGGTTCGGCCTGTTGGCCACTTACTAGGCCCTTTAATAAGCACAAGTTTGAATATAGGGTCATTTAGTTTGTTTATTTTGGTTTGAGTCCAGCCCATAAAGGATCTATTTGTTACCACGTACCCACTGCCACATTTACATTTCAAAGGACATCAAGCACAATGAAAAACATTTTCCTTTTGCACATTTGTCTCAGCCCATCTTTGAGCCACTCGAACCCACTCACGTTCCCTTGCCTATTCTCAATCCAGCTTTGAGCCAACTCAATCCTTCTCCATCAATCTTAGGGCCCATACCTTCTTCACCATCATCCTCAAGCTCTCTTTCTTCCAACTCAATATCACCACCTACACTGCATCATGCACATATGGTTGTCACTTGTTCACAAACAATAAAAATAACACTAAAAAAATAAATTAAAAGAAAAATAGATTATCACAAATAAACTATATATGTAAGGAAATATTGTCCCATTAAATCATAGTTATAAAATTAAGCATAAACATGATATTAATCAATTAAAAATCGCAACTCGTATTTATGCTTATTAACTCTTTTTTTCATTTAAAACCAATAATAGTGTCATAAAGAATTTAAAATACATTGGTTTTAAATAGCTAAAACATGCAATATTTCAGCTCAATCAAAAAGCAACAAATGTGCAAAAAGAAATATGCAGCGGATAACAAAAGTCATGACTAAGTACCAGAATTTTTTTCTTGTTTAATACAAAACTGTTCAAAACATACATAAATAAATATTACAAAACACAAATATAATTTGAAACCAAATACAAAACATAAACTTCAGCACCCCGGCAGAGTCGCATCCTCGGGCTCAGTCTCCTTCTCCTCATCCTCGATCTCTGCACCAAAATCTACGTTACCAAAAATGGTGCCGCAGGTAAGTAAAATCCAAAAACCACCAGATAAAAACATATAGAACTCAAACAATATGCATGAAGTGATGCCAATGCACAAAACCCATAAAATCATATTTTTACCACACATGCCAAAAATCTCATTTGGCCCAAAAGCATAACCTTTCCCAAAATCACGCCAAAAGTCACATTTGGCCCATATCAAACTCAAACCGTTAACCAATTAATTCGTATGCACCATGACCTCCCTTAGGGGTCATCCGCACACCCTGGCTCCAGTGCCACACCGCAAGTAACGACCACGCATGTGACACCTAAATGAGTGATGCTCAGTTCCGCTCCCCACGCGTTCGTAGCCAAGCATCCTCTAGCCCTCGCCAGCGAAGGGCCACGGAGTCGGTGCGTAGAGCGATGCCTAGTCCCGCGCCCAGCGCGTTCGTAGCCAAGCATCCTCTAGCCCTCGCTCCCGTCGTCGCCCAGCGACAACTCAGGGGATGTCACTCAATTTATTACACTCCCGAGTGACCAGAGGAGCTCCATCAGAATAATACTCCATCCCGGCTTGGGGTCGTGATACACACGCACCCGAAAATCCACTTACGCCAATAAAACAGGATTTTCTCAATTTAAATAAAACGCACGCGCATGCACCATGTAAATGCGATTTCAAAGCACAAAACAATCAACCAACCATAAATCAATAAAACAAGCAACTCCGTCCTCCATCCATTCGACCCCTGAACTCCTCGGACTCAGTCCGGAATCAGCCAACCAACAGATAATAATTTATTGTATGAGCAAAATATATTTAAATCTAAAAGTAGGGTTTAGAAAATACTTACAGCGCTATATGGTATTTTTAGAAAACACGCGGCGTTGCAAACGGCAGAAAGAAAGCAACGTAACAATGAAATTTTACTGTGGTCGTGGGTTGTAAAATACCCACTTTTGAACGGGGACAAACCAAGGTTCAGGATTGATAGGGAATGGTTTAAGGATGTTTATGAAGCTAGTGGGAGTGGAGTTTGGCCGTGGGTGGCGGCGGAAACAGCGAAGGAAGGGCCGAAATGCCCAAAACGGAAACTAGCTCGTGGGAGCTGTTCCGGTGACTGTTAGAGGCCGAAAATGAGTGGGTTAGGATGGCAAGGAGTCGGTGATGAAGTGGTGAAGAGGTGGTGGCCAGAGGTGGAGCGACAACGGCAGATCGGAGCAAAAACCGCTCGGCTTGAAGGTGGATTTCCGGCTAAACGGCGGCTTCGTTGGTGGTGGAATTTTGTGGGGTGGTTCACCGAAGGGAGGGGAAGATTTTGGTGGGGGTGGTGTGCAGCACAGTGGCTGGCGGTGGTGGTTCTGGGAGGTTCGCCGAATGACGTGAGGGAGAGGAGAGAGAGAGAGAGGGACGGACGGGGGGGTATCGCGCGGGAGGGGAGGGGAAAAAGGAAGAGAAAAAGAAAAAAGAACAAAGAAAAAAAGAAAGAAACAGAAAAAAAGAAAAAGGAAAAAGGGAAAAGAAAAGATGAAGGGAAGAAATGAGGTCCAATCCTCACTCCGGAAACCAAAACAGATCTGCTGAAAACGACATTAAAAATTGTAAAACGACTAAATAAAATAAACACCGCATCAAATAAATAAAACCCAATTTAAAACGCAATAATTTAAAATAAATAAACCAATATATTAATTAAATTAAAAACAACACTTCAGTGAAAATACACGTAAAAGCGGGTCGTCACATAAGTTATACGTTTAAACGTTAACATTTATCGCCCAATTTTCATCTGAAACTTTCAGACGTTAAAAAATATATCTAATATTTACATTTGAACGTAAATAATATAATGTTCGAATGTTTATAATAAGTGTTGAGTAAATAAGCGGGAAATTTCTCACATTTTTCTAACTTCCGAACATAAATAATGTAATGTTCGAACATTTATAATTAGATTTGAGGAAATGAGTGGGAGATTTCCTGCATTTTTCTAAGGTCGGAACATAAATAATGTAACTTTCGAACGTTTATAATAATAGCTGAGGAAATAAGTAAAAATTTTCCCACATTTTTCTCACTTTTGAATGTTAAATAGGAACGTTCGAACGTTACATTTTTTATAACTAATATTATGATATTAATATATTAATATTAATATGTTATAACCAATAATATATATATTATTAGCTATATATCTTCTAACCAATATATAATATGTTATATTAAACAATAACATATTATATTAATATTATAATATATTAATATAATATTTTATAAATGATATATAAATTTGCTTCCTCCCATATGCAATATAATATATATTCTTAAAAAATAGTTGATTATTTTAAGAATAATAAAATATTCTATAAAAAAATTGATTTCAATTAATAATTTATGGCATAGGGGAAAAATATGGGACTTGAGTTGTAGATAAAATGCACCATGTATAGTATATAAAGATTATAAAAAATAGTTGTGCGTGTAAAATAATACACATTTTGATTTGACACCTGTATGACCCGCTTTCGCGTGTATTTTCACTGAAGGGTTGTTTTTATTTTAATTAATATATTAATTTATTTATTTTAATTTATTGCGTTTTAAAATTGGTTTTTAATTTATTTGATGTTGTGTTTTATTTATTTTAGTCGTTTTGCGGTTTTTAATCTCTTTCTCGGCAGTTTTGTTTTGTTTTCCCGGAGTGAGGGTTGGACCTCATCTTTTTTCTACATCTTTTTTTTTCCCTTTTTCCTTTTTCTCCTTTCTTTTTCTCCTTTCTTTTTATTTTTCTCTTTTTTCTTTCTTTTCTTTTTTTCCTTCTTGCTCCCCGCGTTGACCCCGTCTCTCTCTCTCTCTCTCCTCTCCCACGCCGTTGCAGCCCAACCCCTCGACCCACCGCCGTCCGGCCGCCGTGCGGCACACCGCCCCCACCGGTCGAACCCCCTCCCTCCGGCGCACCTCCCCACCAAATCTCAGCCCCATCCAGCCAGCCATTTGGCCAGAAAATGCCATCAAAGCCCCCAATGTTTTTGCCTCGATTCGCCGCCGTCGCTCCACCTCTGGCCACCATTTCTTCACCACTTCATCACCGGTCCCTTGCTGTCCTAACCCACCCATTTTCGGCCTCCAATAGTCACCGGAACAGCTCCCACGAGCTAGCTTTCCATTTTGGAAAATCTACCCATCAACCTCCATTTCCGCCGCCACCCACGGCCAACCACCACTTCCAATAGCTTCATAATCATCCTTAGACCATTCCCTATCAATCCCAAGCCCTGGTTTTTCCCCATTCAAAAGTGGGTATTTTACAACCCACGACCACAGTGAATTTTCACTGTTACGTTACTTTTTCTCCGCCATTTGCAACGCCGCAAGCTTTCTAAAAATACCATATAGTGCTGTAAGTAATTTCCAAACCCTATTTTCAGATTTAAATATATATTGCTCGTTCAATAATTTTATCTGCTTGTTGGTTGATTCCGGACTGAGTCCGAGGAGTTCGGGGGTCAGATGGATGGAGGACGGAGTTGCTTGTTTTATTGATATGTGTTGGTTGTTTATTTTTGTGCATTGATATGGCATTTACATGGTGCAAGCACGCGTGTTTTTGTTTAAGTGTGAAAAGCCTGTTTATTGGCGTAAGTGGACTTATGGGTGCGTGTGTATTACGACCCCAAGCCGGGATGAGGTATTATCTCGGTGGAGCTCCTCTGGTCACTCGGGAGCGGGATAAACTGAGTGATGTCTCCTGGGTTGTCGCTGGGCGACGACGGGAGCGGGGGCTAGGGGATGCTTGGCTACGAACGCGCCGAGCGCGGAACCGGGCATCGCCCTACGCACCGACTCCGTGGCCCTTCATTGGTGAGGGCTATAGGATGCTTGGCTACCAACGCATGGGGCGTGGAACTGGGCATCGCTCGTTAGGTGTCACATGCGTGGTGGTACTCTGCGGTGTGGCACTGGAGCCAGGGTGTGCGGATGACCCCTATGGGAGGTCATGGTGCATACGGATAAAATAGATAATGGTTTGAGATGGTTATAGGCCAAATGTGACTTTTGGCATGATATTTGGAAAGGATATGTTTTTGGGCTGAATGAGATTTTTTTGGCGTGCGTGGAAAAATATGTTTTTATGGGTTTGCGTATTGGCATCATTTCATGCATATTGTTTGAGTTCAATATGCTTTTATCTGTTGGTGTTTGGATTTTACTTACCTGCGGTACCATTTTTGGTTCCGTAGATTTTGGTGCAGGATTTGAGGAGGAGGAGGAGGCTGAGCCCGAGGATGCGACTCCGCCGGAGTTTTGATGTCGAAGTTACGCTTTATAGTTTGGTTTAAAACAATATTTGTGTTTTTGTAATATTTTAATTATGTATGTTTTAAACAGCTTGTATTATATTAAGAAAATTTTGGTACTTAGTTATATGACTTTCGTTATCCGCTGCGTGATCCTTCGTGCACATTTGTTGCTTTTGCACACACTTGGCACTCGTCGATAGGGTGGTGACTCGGGTTGTCACCATCCGGACGTCTCGATTTCCCCGTGTCCGTGCGTGGGGATTTGGGGGCGTCACAGGTGGTATCAGAGTGGTTTGGCTCTGGGTAAAACCACATGTCCCGTAGGTAGTACCAGAATGCTTTTAAAGTTGTGTTTTAAAAAATTATGTTAAGTACAGCTATTTAATTTGTTTTATTTGCTTTATTTGTTTGAGCTTGTTTGTTTGTTTTTATTTATTTAGTTATGTTTTTGCAAGCTGGTTTCTTTTGTTTTCTGTGATGTGGTGTTGGTCTGTGGTTCTGTTTTTGTTTGTTGTTGGTTTTATTTGTTTTTGTTTTCTGAAAGGGGGTCAAAGGTTGTGGTGGCAGGAAAAAAAATGGGGAGACCAAGGAAATCTACTCAGGAGCCATAGGGCAATACCTCAAGAGATGACTCCATAGCCGAAGCAATACGGCAGATGACGGAGTTCATGCAACAGAATATTAGGCCTCAACAGACAGGGCCTTGGCCACAACAAGGAGGACCTTGGCCACCACAAGGGGGTCCCTGGCCACAACAAGGAGGGCCTTGTCCACAGCAAGGAGGGTTTTGGCCACAACCAGGAGGTCCTTGGCCACATCAGGGAGGGCCTTGGATGTACCCAGGAGGGTCCAGTAGCATAGTGCAAGCCGGATGCACCTATGAGCGCTTCCTGGCACATAAAACTCCACACTTCACTGGAGAAGAGGATCCACTCCAAGCTGGAAAATGGATCAAAGACCTGGAAAGAACATTTGAGGTGTGTGGATGCACCGAGGTGCAACAGGTACTCTACGCCAGCTATCTGTTGCAAGGCACCTCGTCTGATTGGTGGGATACCAAGAGGGTAATGTTGGACTCAGAATTGGGATCTTTCGCTGTTGTGACCTGGCAGCGCTTCAAGAAAGAATTTAATGACCGCTTCTTTCCTGCAGTGGTAAGGAAGCAAAAGGCAAGAGAGTTCTCAAATCTGGTCCAAGGGGGCGCGACAGTGGAACAGTACGCCCGGAGATTCATAGAACTTGGGAGATTTGCTCCCCACCTTATCGCCACAGAGGAGATGCGAGCTGATCGTTTTCAGGAGGGACTACGCCCTGATATACGCCGTATGGTGGTCAGCCATCGGATATCCACCTTTCAGGAACTAGTGGATGTGGCCACCCTTGTGGAGCGAGAAAATAATCTGAGTATGGACTCCCCTCCAGGACATAAGAGGTGGAGTTTTTCTAGTGAAGGAAGCAGCTCGGGTTCGCCTCAGAAATTTATTCAGCGGACTGGAACTCGACCTCAAACGTCCTCAGGTGTTCGTATGGGAGGACGGGTGCAAATTTGTGGAGCATGTAATAAAGCTCATGAGGGCGAGTGTCGGCTGAGTAGTGGACCCCAGTGTTATCGGTGCGGCCAAGTGGGACATATTGCTTGGGAGTGCCCCGTCAGAGTTCAAGGAGGCCGTGGAGGTAGACACGGTGGAAGAACCAATCCGAGACAAGCAGTGCAAGCCCGGGTTTATGCTATAACACCCGGAGAGGTGGATGATGAGGCGCCAGCGACCCATGATGCTGGAGTAATTACAGGTATGGATTTATTTAATTTTAAGTTGGATTTAATTTTTGGTATTTTTGGTTTCTCCTTTACTTTTTGGATTTCATGGGTTAATGTGTTTGGTTCAGGAAGAGTACGTTTGTATGAGTTTTATGCTTGCGCTTTGTTTGATTCCGATGCGTCACAGTCGTTTGTATCTTCTGCTTTTGCTCGGGTGTGTAATTTGGTCACAGAACCGTTGCCGAAGTCTATGGTAGTGGCTCTACCCGATGGTGAAATGGTGTGGTGTTCCAAGGTTGCTTTGGGATGCCCGTTAAATTTTGATGGAAAGTTCTTGGATGCTGATTTGGTGGTGTTTAAGCTGTTGGGTTTTGATATCATCCTCGGGATGGATTGGCTATACCGATATTCTGCGAGTATTAATTGCAGAAGTCGGATAATTAGCTTTCAGCGTCCAGATGGTGATTGTCTGGAATTTGCGAGGAGTAAATTGAAAGAAAAGCCAGTAATTATATCTGCAATTCAAGCAAGAAGAGAGATTGCATGGGGAGCGGATGCATTCTTGGTTCAGATGGTGTCCACGCCGTCCGAGGAGAAGTCTTTGGCAGACAATCCAGTTGTGGAAGAATTTCCCGATGTGTTTGTGGATGACTTGCCTGGACTACCCCCTGTGCGGGAAATGGAATTTGTTATAGACTTGGAACCTGGAGCGGCTCCTGTGCATAAAGCTCCTTATCACATGGCACCGGCTGAATTAAAAGAGTCGAAGACTCAGTTGCAAGAGTTGGTAGAGAAGGGATTTATTCAGCCTAGTACTTCACCGTGGGATGCACCAGTTTTGTTTGTTAAAAAGAAAGATGGAACCCTCCGTATGCATTGATTATCGGGAATTGAATAAGGTGACCATCAAAAATAAATATCCTCTCCCGCGGATAGATGATTTATTTGATCAGCTTCAAGGAGCAGTCGTGTTCTCTAAAATTGATTTGAGGTCGGGATACTACCAGCTGAGGATCAGAGACAAGGATGTGCCTAAAACTGCCTTCAGGTCGAGGTATGGGCATTATGAATTTAAGGTGATGCCGTTTGGGTTAGCTAATGCCCCTGCTGCTTTCATGGATTTAATGAATCGAGTATGTCGACCTTATCTGGATTCATTTGTGGTAGTATTCATCGATGATATTCTGATTTATCCCCGAGATGTGGAAGAGCATGTGTATCATCTTCGTCTGGTACTTGGGAAATTGAGAGAACACCAATTGTACGCCAAGCTTAGCAAGTGTGAATTTTGGTTGGAAGAAGTTAAATTTCTTGGGCATGTAATTTCCCGAGACGGAGTGGTTGTTGATTTTTGTAAGGTAGAAGCCATTTTGTCATGGCAGCGCCCGACTACAGTGCGCGAGATCCAGAGTTTCTTGGGGCTCGCCGGATACTACCGAAGATTTGTGGAGGGATTTGCTCGCCTATCCGGACCTCTCACAGCTTTGACTCGGAAGAATACAGAATTTGTTTGGTCAGATAAGTGTGAGAGAAGCTTCCAAGAATTAAAGAACAGGTTGACGACGGCACCAGTGTTAGCGCTCCCAGAACCGCATAAGCCATTTGTAGTCTTTAGTGATGCGTCTAAGTTTGGTTTGGGTTGTGTCCTTATGCAGGAAGGACGGGTTGTTGCCTATGCATCTCGTCAGCTAAAGGACCATGAGAAGAAATATCCGACGCACGATTTAGAATTGGCTGCGATTGTTTTTGCTCTCAAGATCTGGCGGCACTTCTTGTATGGGGAAGCTTGCGAGGTATTTACTGATCACAAGAGCTTGAAGCATTTGTTTTCCCAAAAAAATATGAACATGAGGCAGGGGCGATGGCTAGAGCTAATCAGTGACTATCAGTGTGAGATCAAGTACCATCCGGGGAAGGCTAATATAGTTGCTGATGTTTTGAGCCGAAAGTCGCACTTGGAAGATGAAGCCGAGCCGTCAGAATTGGATTCGTTGCTTTGTGGGATGAGAAGGCTCCTTATTGAGAGTTCGCAGCAAGAAGAGATTTTATCTTCAGTTCTTGATATTCGGGTAACCGATTTTGAAGAATTGAAGACTCTTCAAAGGAAGGATCCAAAGCTGCTGAATATCAGAAAAAGAGTCAGAAAATCTCGAGGGTCGTTGCATTATAGCATGGATAAAGATGGGATACTTCGGTTCCGAGATCGCAGAGTGGTCCCCAAAGATTCAGAATTCAAGGAGCGGATCATGGCAGAAGCTCATGCAGCCCCTTATTCAGTTCATCCCGGCAGTACAAAGATGTATCGGGACTTGAAAAAAAATTACTGGTGGGATGGAATGAAGAAGGACATTGCCTTATATGTTGAGAAATGCCACACATGCCGTCAAGTGAAGGCCGAGCATCAAAGACCTGCAGGTATGCTCCAACCCCTCCCTATTCCTGAGTGGAAATGGGATGACATCACGATGGACTTTGTAGTGGGTTTGCCGAGAACGCCTAGTGGAAAAAATTATGTTTGGGTGATTGTTGACTGGTTAACGAAAAGTGCTCATTTCCTGCTTGTTAATAACACCGATTCCTTGGGTAAGTTGACCCGCTTGTATGTCAAGGAGATAGTGCGGCTGCACGGCATACCAAAGAGTATAGTGTCGGATCGAGACGCGAGGTTCACGTCGCAGTTCTGGAAGAGTTTGCAGGCAGCTTTGGGTACTAAGTTGAAGTTCAGTACTGCATATCACCCACAGACAGATGGCCAATCAGAGCGCACAATTCAGACCCTTGAAGACATGTTGCGAGCATGTGTCATGGAATTTTAAGGGAGTTGGGAAAACCATTTGCCGCTCATCGAGTTTGCATATAATAATAGTTTCCATACAACCATTCAGATGGCTCCCTATGAAGCTCTTTATGGGAGAAAGTGCAGGTCGCCCTGCATATCACCCACAGACAGACGGCCAATCAGAGCGCACAATTCAGACCCTTGAAGACATGTTGCGAGCATGTGTCATGGAATTTTAAGGGAGTTGGGAAAACCATTTGCCGCTCATCGAGTTTGCATATAATAATAGTTTCCATGCAACCATTCAGATGGCTCCCTATGAAGCTCTTTATGGGAGAAAGTGCAGGTCGCCCTTGTGTTGGGATGAAGTCGGGGAGAGTAGGATAATTGGACCCGAAATAATTCAAGAGATGCAAAGCCAAGTCCAGATCATCAGAGATAAAATGGCGGCAGCTCAGAGTCGCTAGAAAAGCTACGCTGATACCAGGAGGAGAGTTATCTTTTGAAGTTGGTGATTGGGTTTACCTTAAAGTCTCTCCCATGAGAGGTGTTAAGCGTTTTGGTAAGAAGAGGAAGTTGGATTCGAGGTATGTCGGCCCTTTTCAGATTCTAGAGAAGGTAGGGTCCGTCGCCTATAGAGTTGCTTTGCCAGAGTATTTTGGGGATATTCATGATGTCTTCCACCTATCATCCCTGAAGAAGAGCTTTGGACAGCAAGAGCCACGCTTCGTCGACCCAGAGGGTATTCAATTGCAACCGGATCTCACTTATGAAGTTGTTCCGTCGCAGATCATAGATTGGAAGGAGCAACAGTTGAGGTACAGGACGATACCTTTGGTTAAGGTGGCGTGGAGAGATCCATTAGCTCGAGACTTCTCCTGGGAGCGAGTAGCGGACATGAGGGAGTAGTACCCGTACTTGTTTGAAGGATGAAGGTATGTATCTTAATCTTGGTCATAGGTGGTTTATGTGTTTATGTGGCTTGTTTTGAGTTGGTGGTTAATCTTGCAAATTTCGAGGACGGAATTTATTTTTAAGGCGGGGAGGATGTGATGACCCGCTTTCGCGTGTATTTTCACTGAAGGGTTGCTTTTATTTTAATTAATATATTAGTTTATTTATTTTAATTTATTGCATTTTAAAATTGGTTTTTAATTTATTTGATATTGTGTTTTATTTATTTTACTCGTTTTGCGGTTTTTAATCTCTTTCTCGGCGGTTTCGTTTTGTTTTCCCGGAGTGAAGGTTGGACCTCATCCTTTTCCTACATCTCTTTTTTTTCCCTTTTTCCTTTTTCCTTTTTCTCTTTTCTTTTTCTTCTTTCTTTTTTTTTTCTCTTTTTTCTTTCTTTTCTTTTTTTCCTTCTTCCTCCCTGCGTCGACCCCGTCTCTCTCTTTCTCCTCTCCCACGCCGTTGCAGCCCAACCCCTCGACCCACCACCGTCCGGCCGCCATGCGGCACACCGCCCCCACCGGTCGAACCCCCTCCCTCCGGCGCACCTCCCCACCAAATCTCAGCCCCATCCGGCCAGCCGTTTGGCAAGAAAACACCATCAAAGCCCCCATGGTTTTTGCCTCGATCCGCCGCCGTCGCTCCACCTCCGGCCACCATTTCTTCACCACTTCATCACCGGTCCCTTACCATCCTAACCCACCCATTTTCGGCCTCCAATAGTCACCGGAACAGCTCCCACGAGCTAGCTTTCCATTTTGGAATATCCGGCCATCAACCTCCATTTTCGCCGCCACCCACGGCCAACCACCACTTCCAATAGCTTCATAATCATCCTTAGACCATTCCCTATCAATCCCAAGCCCTGGTTTGTCTCCGTTCAAAAGTGGGTATTTTACAACCCACGACTACAGTCAATTTTCACTGTTACGTTGTTTTTTCTCCGCCGTTTGCAATGCCGCAAGCTTTCTAAAAATACGATATAGCGCTGTAAGTAATTTCCAAACCCTATTTTCAGATTTAAATATATATTGCTCGTTCAATAATTTTATCTGCTGGTTGGTTGATTCCGAACTGAGTCCGAGGAGTTCGGGGGTCGGATGGATGGAGGACGGAGTTGCTTGTTTTATTGATATATGTTGATTGTTTATTTTTGTGCATTGATATGGCATTTACATGGTGCATGCACGCGTGTTTTTATTTAAGTGTGAAAAGCCTGTTTATTGGCGTAAGTGGACTTACGGGTGCGTGTGTATCACGACCCCAAGCCGGGATGGGGTATTATCTCTGTGGAGCTCCTCTGGTCACTCGGGAGCGGAATAAACTGAGTGATGTCTCCTGAGTTGTCGCTGGGCGACGACGGGAGCGGGGGCTAGGGGATGCTTGGCTACGAACGCGCCGGGCACGGAACCGGGCATCGCCCTACGCACCGACTCCGTGGCCCTTCGCTGGTGAGGGCTAGAGGATGCTTGGCTACCAACGCACGGGGCGTGGAACTGGGCATCGCTCGTTAGGTGTCACATGCGTGGTGGTACTCTACGGTGTGGCACTGGAGCCAGGGTGTGCGGATGACCCCTAGGGGAGGTCATGGTGCATACGGATAAAATGGATAATGGTTTGAGATGGTTATAGGCCAAATGTGACTTTTGGCGTGATATTTGGAAAGGATATGTTTTTTTGGCCAAATGGGATTTTTTTGGCGTTCATGGAAAAATATGTTTTTATGGGTTTGCGCATTAGCATCACTTCATGCATATTGTTTGAGTTCTATATGCTTTTATCTGGTGGTGTTTGGATTTTACTTACTTGCGGTACCATTTTTGGTTCCGTAGATTTTGGTGCAGGATTCGAGGAGGAGGAGGAGGCTGAGCCCGAGGATGCGGCTCCGCCGGAGTTTTGATGTCGAAGTTACACTTTATAGTTTGGTTTAAAACAATATTTGTGTTTTTGTAATATTTTAATTATGTGTTTTAAACAGCTTGTATTATATTAAGAAAATTCTGGTACCTAGTTATATGACTTTCGTTATCCGCTGCGTGATCCTTCGTGCACATTTGTTGCTTTTGCACACACTTGGCACTCGTCGATAGAGTGGTGACCCGGGTTGTCACCATCCGGACGTCTCGATTTTCTCGTGTCCGTGCGTGGGGATTTGGGGGCGTCACAACACCACCATCAACTCATCAAGTCAATTTTTTTTTCTTTTTTTTAAATAAGCTGGAGTTGGACCTAATAAATTGCGTAAATTACCACCACCATACAACTAAGTTCCTAGAATATAATTATAACACAACTCTAGCAACTACTTAACTGAGGCATCTAAAACTGGTTACTTTCAGTATATCATCGTCACTCTTAATCAGCTCAAACACACAAACATCTCCTACTTTGCTTGCAGTTTATTGTCCATTGCAAAAGTATACCAACCACCATACATGGTAACCCGAGAACTAGCAATCAAAACAAACAAAATAGGTCACTACTGAAAAGAATAGCAGCTTCCTCACCTGGAGATTGAGGGCAACGTTCTTGAGTAGTATGGAAAATCACAAGTTGGAAAGAAGTTTCGATGCCCTTAATCAATTCAAAATTACAAACGTCACCTACTTCCAGATTATTGTCTTATGCAAACACGCTCCAACCACATCCAAACACACATCTCAACATTGTAGCACTCATATGGAAAATGTACATGATAGAACAATATCTCCCATCTAAAACGTGAAGGATGATATTATCTACCTTCTTATTCAAATAACTCTTTGCAAAGCTTAAGAGTAGATTATGGTTTAATCAAGACAGAAATGAAGATGTTATTTACACTGTTGTTTTGAAAGAAATCATTTGATACAAAATATGTTCTATTTTCAATACTGACAAGTGGCCCATACTTTACAAAATAATACTCCAAGAATTCTTGCCAACCCTTCTGAAGCCAAATATGTATAATATTATAATATATAACATAAAATATTATATTTTATATTAGATATATAGTATATTATAATATATATACTATATATTATAATAATTATATAAAATATTATATATACTTGTTTAATATACTATATATAATATATATAGTATATGTTATAATATATAAAATAATATAATATTTTTTCTCACGTATGAACATTCGAACGTACTAAAATATATATATATATAATAACTATATATAATATATAATAGTACGTTTAAACATACTATTTTTTCACATTCAGATGTTTCATTCCACTTTCGAATGTTAAGTTCATACACGTTTGGACATTTACTTTAATGTCCAAATGTTAATCAGACTAATGCTCTCATCTATCTTGAATTAAGCCAAAAACCAAAATGGGAAACGTCATTTCCACGATGTTTCCCATTTTTCTCCACAGTCAATGCCGCCGTTAAATAGTCACTGCAACCGTCAAACTCCGCCACAACCATCACAAAAAGGTAGGCATCCCTATTTTGTAATTATATATATATTTTTTAGATTTAGATGAAAAAAAAATATTTAAGAAATTTAGGTGGCTAGAGTTTCAACTCTTTTTTCCAGCTACCATGGGTTGCCATTGGCCAAATGGCCACCGTAGAAAGGTTTCTTGAAGTATATACTTTATTTCTATGGTGGCATTTGGCCATTTAGACCAAAATATAGTAATTTTTTAGAATGGTTGGGTTCTGTGTGGTAATATTCGAATGTTTCAACCAGAACGTCCATACATATGACATTTCTAATGCAAAGCCATTAGTATTCCATGTATAGACGTACAGTTTTAGTATATTCGAACATTACTTTTATTAGTATATACGTTCAAACATTTAATATAAATATTCGGACGTAGTACTTTGAACGTTTATTTATCGTTTTCCCTTTTATGTTCGAATGTGTATATTTTATGTTTGGACGTAAATCTTTACTTTTAAGCATCCAAACTCATACATTCGAACGTGGAAGGAATAACGTTCGAATGCACACGTTTCAAAATTTTTAGTCGTTATCCAATTAACTTTCGAACGTGCATGTTATACATTCAAACGGTTAGTAGTTATGTTTCAACATTAAACACATACGTCTGAACATTTTAACTAAACGTTCGAACGTATGTTATATTATGTTTGAACATTAATGCAAAGCAGTTTAAAATTAATACTACTCTCCAATCAATAGTACTAATAATTTTTTTTTTCATTTTCTATTTTCAGCATATGACTCATCCTTTGCATACCAGGAAATGGGGGAGGGAAGTAGCCACTGAGGACACTGCTCGGATCGAGGCTCGCATTGTTATAATGGAGCGAGAGATCCAGATAAATGAGTTTAACTAGCTCAAATGGGAGCAGATGAGCCTCAGAGATGTCTTCCTCAATAGAGGCTAGGGAAATATCTTCACATTGAGGGGAAAGGTATACCCCTCAATGGTTCGGGAGTTCTATATGGGGATGTGCTCCATGCCTTAGGAGGTATCCTCTCATACCATAATTGTACGCAGTGTATCGTTTGAGATTTCACCAAATGCCATCGCTGACCTCCTTGGGATTTGTCGAGTAGTTAAGACATTAACTACAGCTAACTCTCAGACTGGCGACACAGTTATCGTTCACACATCTACATTTGCACACAGCACACTCAAGGTAGGTGAAGGCACTTCTACTGGCCCAGTTGAGCCATCATGAGCTGGAGGTGCAGACCGGTCAAAAGCTAAGAGTACTGACCGTGAGGCTTGGGATGATGGTCGAGATGAGGAATTCTACATCCTTAATGGGAGAGATCGCACACAGATCAAGAGGAAGAACTCCTTCAACCAAATACATTTACTACCTTTCTTCTGCATGTTGTAACTTATTGTTGCAACAAACATGGATCCTGTGGCACATAAGACTACATTTAGTTGGACTCAGGCATAATTTTTTATCCAAGTGGCACGTGAAGATCCCCTAGATTTGCCACTGTGCATCTTTGAGAGGATCCGTTATGAGGCGAGCATCCTCTCCATGGACAACCTCCCACAGGGTGTCATCATCAACTGGCTATTACTTGATTGGAGTATGTTACTCTAGCCAGAGAAGTGAGTCACAGATCATATGAGCCCCCTCTGCATGACCACGCATCAATGTAGCATTGGATAGGTGAATGGGCATCCTTGACATCAGCCACCCCCTGTACCGAATGTAGTTCCTCCAACGTAGCCCAGGCCTTGTGTGGGGAGTAGTAGTCAATAGCCGAGAGTACATCTGCTGGAGATGTGGGGTCTGCTTGGGTGGATGCAGCGATCTCACAGCTGACTGCACATATTGAACGACAGATCATGGCTATAGAGAAGTCTGTCGTTGAGATAGCTCATCATGTAGATATCCTCAACGAGAAGGTTGAATCCTTGATTGAGGAGATATGGATTGCGAATTTCATGAACAACACGTTCGTCTGAGTGTTGTCAAAATTC
This sequence comes from Carya illinoinensis, assembly GCF_018687715.1. Lineage (NCBI taxonomy): Eukaryota > Viridiplantae > Streptophyta > Magnoliopsida > Fagales > Juglandaceae > Carya > Carya illinoinensis. The sequence continues at coordinate 46,953,215 of NC_056754.1, forward strand.
TATCATATTTTTTATTTTGCTTTTAATATATGTAAGGAACAATATTATTTAATATATCTATTATTTTTTAATTTCAATTCTCAATCTTCTTTAATGTTAGATTTTCCAATTATAATACTAAATCATTGCACTTCAAATAAATATATATTTTATATGTTTGTAAAATATAATTAGAGTCATGTTTAACTTAAAGTTACAATTAACGTTCAAACGTTAATCACTAACGTTCGAACATTGGTGCCAAAATATTTTACATTTGCACGTCAGTAGCCTCAATGTTCGAATGTATATGTAACGTTTGAACACTTTCCAAAAACCGTCACACAAAATACTAAATTTAAATGACATTAAATTCCATTCGAATGACATTAAATCCATTTGAATGACCTTAAAATCCATTCGAATGACCCTAAATTCCATTTGAATGAAATTATATTCCATTCGAATGATATTAAATTCCATTTGAATGGCATTAAATTCATTCGAATGACTCTAAATTCCATTCGAATGGAACTGAGCCAAACAAACATGGTTGAGTCGACTCAGTCCCGAATCTACAATTCTTGAATTCACCATAATCCAAGATTTTAGTCGATAGAAATGATTTAGGAGTGAAGCCCCATCATTTCCACTGATTACTTTTGTGTCATTTGGCCCCAAAACAACAAAATGGGGTTGGATTGATTCAAAATCGGACCCCCTCAAAACCAACGGAAATTTTCAAAAAATAACAACTCTTTAAGCTAGATGAGGACCCATACCTATTGTTCTTGGAGATTTGAGGACTTGGTTGAAGTTGGTGGCGGCGTTGTGGCTACGAACGATGGAGAATTCGACCAGACGGTTCGAATGAGAGAGCACGAAATGAACGGAGAAGAAACTGTATCACGCTTATATAGCATAATTTCATTGGAACGGAAAGGTTATACGTTCAAATGGGAAGGGTTTTAGTTCGAATGAAATATATAATAATGAGAAAATATATATAAGTACAACAGGTAAAAAATACATCTTATATTACTAATACTAGTATATAATACTAATATTATATTATAAAGTACTTAGAATATATTATAAAGTATTATAGTACTATTAGCTTTCATATATTTATGCTATTTGTACTATAATATCACTTAGTAATATACCATTAGTGATACTTAGTATTATACTATTAGTGACACTTAGTATTATATGGTGTATATAGTTTTAACACATACTAATAATAATATTGGGTGTATTATATGTATTTTTGTATATTGCTATAATTATCTATTCGAACGAATCTCAAAATAGTTCGAATAGAGATAAAGTCTGTTCGAATGAATTTTTTTTTTGTTTGGAGGGAAAATTCGTGCCAAATTATCGATATATGCTGGATTATATTCCTACTTTTTTTGTTCAAACTCTAATATTATTAGTTCAAACGGAAAAATATTGTAGGAAAAATTCGCAGTTTTTTTGAACTTCTAAAATATCTGTTCAAATGGAAATTCACATATAATTAACCTGGTCCTTTCATTTCATTTTCACTCAGATTAAAGTTTGAGAGAGAGAGAGAGTGTGGCAGAAGGCTTTGAGAGAGTATTGTGGAGAGAGAGAGAGAGCTTGAAAGAAGTGAGAGAGAAGAGATTCTTGAGAGAGAAAAGAGATGCACAAGAGCTAATATGTTTTTCTTTGTTAGTTTTCATTCTGATTTCCATTTACACTTATCTTGATATTTTTTGCATTTATCCTAAGATAGAATAGAGGTTTAATGTGTTTTTATACATATATAGATATCGTGGATTGATATTTTTATTGGATTGCAAAAATTTGAAGTAAATTTTATAGTTTTCTAAGTTATTTAATAATCATATTTAGGGATAATCATATAGTGTTCAATGTATTGTAATGAAATATACCATCATGTATGTGAAAATTGGGTTTTGTGGTTTAGTTTTTTACTCTGTTTCGTGACTGGTTTTCAGTTTGGTCCCATTAGAACACTTTGAACTCCGTTCGAATTGAATTTATCCAGTTGGAACAGAATCTGACTCGAACAGAATTCAATTCGAACATTTGGATAATTTGTTCTAACAGTATCAAACCCTTTAAACACCCTAATTAAAGTGATTAATACTTAAAATATACATAGTAAAATATTTAATTAAAGAATTATAATGAATAATTGAAAATATTTAAGTACTCTAATTAAAATGATTAATACTTAAAATATACATGCTTATAAAATATTTAACTAAAGAATTATAATGTATAATTGAAAATATTTAAGCATTAATACTTAAAATATACTTATAAAATATTTAATTAAAGAATTATAATGTATAATTAAAAATACTTAAGTACTCTAATTAAATAGATTAATACTTAAAATAAAATTATAAAATATTTAATTAAAAACTTATAATGTATAATTGAAAATATTTAAGTACTCTAATTAAAATGATTAATACTTAAAATATACTTAAACAATATTTAATTAAAGGATTATAATGTATAATCGAAAAAATTTAAGCATTAATGGTTCAAAATATACTTATAAAATATTTAATTGAAGGATTATAATTAAATAATTGAAAATATTTAAGCATTAATACTTAAAATATATTTTTAAAATATTAATTAAATAATTATAATGTATAATTAAAAATATTTAAGAACTCGAATTAAAATGATTAATACTTCAAAATATACTTATAAAATATTTAAGTAAATAATTATAGGGTCGACTTCAAAATCTTTAAGGTCCCATCATGTATACTTGTAATGTAATTTTGCAATGTATTTGTGATTTGGAATGTGATTATAACAATTGTTATGTTTACTACTAAGTTGTTAGATTTTCTAGTTATTTTACATGCAGTTAAACCTTAAACCCTTTCTAGAGTTGTTGCCAAATATTCTCTTAAATAATGTTTGGGTACAACTCTTGAATTGTCCAAAGTGGACAGTTTAGGATTCTATCATCTATATGTTAGTCAATTATATTCAGTTAAAACTCATGTGTTAGTTAATTAAAATTTTGGTTTAGCATTTTCTTACATTCTATGGGTATATAGTTCGTAAGTTTCTCGGACCATGAATAGGGTCGACGACTTATCGTGACTAGCATATTTGGAGAATTGTAAGGAAATGCTGTCGAAATTTTTACTAACATACGAGTTTTGGACTGAATATATATGCAATATAGATTATAGTCTCTCCAATAGGATAGGACCAACTACCTTAAAAAGAGATGGTAATTAAATGCGTGTATTGTAATAGTTTCTTGATAGTGTTTATCTCATGATTTGAGTTTTTACAGATGGATAAGAGTTGGATGTTATTAGGAGATAGACTTGGTCGAGACTATAAGCAGTATGCACAATGGGTGAAGTCTTTCTTATAATTTGCTTGTGGGAGTGTTGACAATCGAGGATTTATAATATGCCCATGCAAGAAGTGCAAAAGGCTTTGTTCATATAATATGATCATAGTGGATGATAATTTATTCCTAAATGGAATTGATCCTAAATACTCACATTGGGTTTTATATGGCGAATTATTTCCTAAAGGAGTTAGATTTGGCAATCATCTTAATCAGATGGACGAATGTAATGAGATCATTATGAAGTACATAAATGTTGATGTTTCTGATTATAGTTATGATAATATAGAAAATATGACTGAAATGTTAAGGGATCTTGGTGCAGGCATATCTAGTGCCAGGGATGGAGAAGGAATATCTATACAATCATTTGAGGGAAATGAAGACTTTGGATCACTGTGGGAGGATGCACAATGAGAATTGTACAAAGGGTGCACCCATCATAGTAAGTTGTCATTCACTATCAGACTGCTCTATATTAAGTCTATTTGTCGTATTTTTGCAAAGGCCATCGATATGCTGCTTGAATTATTTAAAGAGCCTCTCCCACATAATAACTTACTACCTTGAAATTTTTATGAAGTGAAGAAATTGAAGCGAGGGTTAGAATTTGATTATAATATCATCCACGCATGTAAGAATGATTGTGTTCTCTTCTGGAAGAAATATATAGAATTTGATTCATGTCTAGTGTGTCATGAGTCAAGATGGACATCAGATAAGTATAATGTACCCCATAAAGTGCTAAGACATTTTCTGTTGATTCCTCGACTTTAGAAATTATTTACTTCTCGGATGAGTACGATAGATATAACTTGGCATCACACAAAAAGAGTTCAAAATGATCAATTCCTCATGCATCCTGCAGATTCCTTACAATGGAAGAAATTTGATGACGAGTATCCATGGTTTGTCAGAGAACCTCGCAATGTACGTCTTGGTTTAGCAATTGATGACTTTAATCTATTTGGCAACATGAGCACTTCTCATAGCACCTGGCCTGTCATATCAATGCATTATAATTTGCCACCATGGAAGTGTATGAAGGATCCTTATTTATGATGACTCTATTAATCCTAGGGCCAAGGTCACCAGGTAATGAAATAGACGTATATTTGCAAGTAATGATGACAGAGTTGAAAGAGTTGTAGGAACAGGGTGTCAATACATATGATGCGGCCTTATCGCATGAATTCAATATGCATGCTACAATGCTTTGGACAATAAATGATTTCTCAGCATACGAGAACTTCTTTGGGTGGAGCATGAAAGGAAAAATGGCTTCCAGTTTGTAACAAAGATACACAATCTCAGTGGTTAACGAATGGCTAGAAATTATGTTTCATGAGACACCATCAATATCTACCTCATGATCATAGATGACATTTAAATAGAGCAATGTTTGATGGAAGGGTTAAGCGCAGGTCATCATCGCCAGAGTATTTTGGTGATAATATTCTCATGCAATTGGAATATGTTCCAGACAATAGATTTGGGAAGGATGCAAGATGTTGAAAGAGGAAACGACAAGCAGTGAAATTGAATTGGACAAAAAAAAAGTAAATTTTATTTCGAGTTGCCACTTGACACTACGTCACAATCTAGACGTACATTGAAAAAAATATATGTGAGAATATTTTGGGCACCCTGGTGTCAATACAAGGGAAGACAAAAGATACAATCAACTCTCGTAAATATTTGAAAGACGTTGGAATAAGATCGGAGTTGTATTGGCAAGATACTCGACTGTCAGCTTATATGCTCCTTGGATGGTATACACTTTCAAGTAATGAGAGAAAGAAATTCTGTGATTGGTTTATGACAATCAAATTACTTGATGGTTATGCTTCGAAAATGTCAAGATGTTGCCGAACTCATGATTAGAAGATAATTAGTCTCAAAAGTCACGACTGTCATATATTTCTGCAGCAACTGTTACCAGTTGGTGTGTGCAGAAAGCTTACTCGAGATGTTTGTTCAGCTCTCACAAAATTAGGGCGATTTTTCAGGAGTATTTGCAGTATAACGTTGAAAGTTGATGCCTTATTAAAAATGGAAGCTGACATTGCATTGATATTGTGCAAGTTGGAGAGTTTGTACCCGCCTTCATTCTTTGATGTAATGGTTCATTTGGCTATGCATCTACCTCATGAGGCTTTAGTTGCTAGTCCCATTTAGTATATATGGATGTATCCTATTGAACGGTTTTTGGAAAAACTTAAGCGATCTGTGAGGAATAAGGCTCGTTCGGAAGGATCGATCGTAGAGCCATACATTCATAATGAGTGGCATACATTTTGTTTAATGTATTTTCATGGGGTTAATACTAGATTTACGAGCCCGGATCAAAATTATGAAGGTAGACAAATGAGAGTTTTGTCAGTATTTACCATATTTTCCCATAAAGTACGTCTAATAGGTGCACAACGGAGCTATGACCTATGTGGGCGAGAGTTTGAAAGAGCTCAATAATATGTCTTGAATAACTGTGAAGAGATTGAATACTATTTGAGGTTACTGATGATCATCTAATTTAATAGTATTTTTAAGTGCATTTATAATAATATAGTATATATTGATACAAATTAATAGTTCAGATTAACATACGCAGCGAATGTATACAAAGACTTCACACGAATGGTGTGACTGACGTAGAAAAGATGCACAAAGAAGAATTTGCCTCGTGGTTTGAACATACGGTATTATTAAAAAAAAATGCACAATTATTTTAAACTTTATACCTTTAATGTTACCATATTTATATATGGCATTAATATAAGTAGAATAATATTTATTTGTGTAGGTTGCATCGAAATATGGTGAACATTCAGGTGAAATCTCACTAAAAGTGTATGCTTTGGCATGTGGTTCGTCTAAGTGGGCCATCCAATATTCAGGATGTTTAGTATGTGGATATAGATTCACACAGTAGACAGAGAACGATATAGGAAAACTCAAAATTGTGGGGTCGTAGTCGAAAGAAGCCATGGGGATGATAATATCAATTTTTACAGAATTGTGGAAGATATCATAATGTTAAAGTATGCGAGGGGATATATGGTCTGGTTATTTAAATGTAATTAGTGAGATGTCTCAAATCCTAGGTTGGGAGTGCGTAAGAATAAATATTTTGTTAAGTGTCAATACATCTTGCAAATGGTATGAGGACGATCTTTTCATTCTCGCATGCCAAGCAAATCAAGTTTTTTATTTAGATGATTCGGAGTAAGGAAATCCATGGCGGGTAGTTGAGAAATTTGCACTAAGAAATGTATATGATTATATTCTAGCGGCAAACAAACCACATGAAGAAGTTGATAGTCCTGACCATGAAGAAGCATAATAATAATCATATGGTACTCGGATGCTCATCTATGAAATAAATAATAATCCAAGCATCTAAAATGTAAATTAAGAGAAAAATACATAAATTAATATGATTCGACATAAAACAATATATCCACTGGTCGTTTGAAGGTAAAATCTATTATATTTGAGATTGTACAGTCTGTTATGGCCTTTCATAGTTCTCAATACCATGGAAAAAATAGGATTGAAATGAGGTTAAAGAAGATGTTGCCCATGTAGAAATTCCAAAATTGTATAGAAGTGTTTCCTGAATCTCCATATTTGTAGCCATTCCCTCTTATATTTGGCGATGGGCTTACAATAAGCTGGACCTAATTCATTTTGTGTTAAAAAATAATAATTAATTGTGGGGAAGCTACCTACTCCTGTTTTGTCACATTCTGAATAAAATTTCTTATGATGCGACGTCAATATCCTAAAAAAAAGTTAATATATAGTAATTTTTGTTAAATCATATATGGCTTTATCACTTTCAATCCATTTGTGACTTGATTCAATATCTGTTAGCATTATGCCAATATATATATTCACCCATAAGGTCATATATTCAAATTCTCTGAGTACTGGAACAATTAAAAAATCGTAAAAGAAATAAATAACTGTATATATAATTTTTCATTCAATAACTATTCTCGCACAAGAAGCGAGTATATGACTAATTATATATAAAAATAGAAACTCATAGACTATGATATTGGATCAATGTATAACCAACAAATGTGGATTTTGGAGAATAGACTAGTAGTTTTAATGAAAACTCATTTATTGTCTCCTAAATAGTGAAGTTCCTCGTTATTTCTTCCACCATACTAATTATTGGGAGTAAAGTTAGAAAAGCGAGTCTCACTGTTGTAAAAGTAAAAAAAGGAACGGAATGAAAAGTAGTGATGAGTTAAAAGGACAAATAAGAGACTTTGAATGCAAGAAATGAATGACTTAAAAGTTGATCAAGATACAAAAATGTATAAGAGCAGTCTTACATCGACCGTGGATGTAGCACGAGCTCAGTCTCGAGAAAGAACTAACTTTTTTTTTTTAATTTTTTTCTTATTTTTTATATTTTTAAATATTTTTTTAAAAAGATTATAATATTGCAGAAAATACTTTCTAAATTACTAAGTAAAAATAAAAAATAAAAAAATAATGGGACCCAATCGGGACCTATTTATCTGAGGATAGCATTTTTGAATGTACAAAGCTAACAACAAATTGACAGAGAGACTGAAAAGAAAATCAATAAAATAGAAATAGGAGACTTGACCTGAAGAATACCCCCAACTTCCTCCCACTTCCTTTCCTCCATTATCTCTGTAAGGGAGAGTTAGAAAGGACACCCTTATATTAAAAACTGAGCTAAAATTTAGAAACATAACTAGAAAATTTTCTAATGAAAATTTAATTGAAGAAATCATCGCCATATTCTCAAATGTTTCCAACAACTAGTGGTATATCTTCGATTTGAAGTAATAAAATGGAGGATGAGATCATGGATTCTAGCTAGCCACAATGGAGATATCCATTTTTTGTATTATAAAAAATAAAAATAAAAAAATAAAAAAATAAAAAGAGAAAAAAGAAGAAGAAGAAGAAGAAGAGAAAAGAAAAGAAAGAAAGAGATAATCATTTAAGTGAACAAACTCTCGGAATCTTCAATCTAAGTAGTGATTTTTCACAACAGAGTAATCATGTACTGTAGCAAATATATTGAGAGACGGTCATCCCATGCCTGCTAAACTTCTTGCCTAATCACTAATACTTTGAGGGTGAATAGAAATCACCATATAAATGTATTTCTTTGCTTGGTTTCATCAAACGGCCACAGACTTCATAATTTTAAGGTGGTGATTTGGTCTCCCAAGGCACATGTACAAGGAATCTCAATCCAAGCAGCCATGATATATGTTCTTTTAGATCGATTTACCTTAGCAACTCAAGTTTTAGAGTTTCCGAAGAGACCATTGTCTCCTCCTGATTGATAGGCTATTGTTTATCAATGTATAACCAGCGAGCAAATGTTGATTTAGCGGAATAGACCAATTTTAATGAAAACTCATTTATTATCCTCAAATACTGAATTTCTTCATTATTTCTACCACCAACTAATAGTTGGGGTAAAGTTAGAAAAGTGGGTCCTAGTACCGTAAAAGTAAATATAAAGGGAATGAAAAGTAGTGATAAGTTGATAGGATAAGACAAGAGACTTTAGATACAAAAATTTAAAAAGTTAACAATAAATTAAACGACGTACGGGGAAGAGACTTAAAAGAAACGCAAGATAAAAATGGGAGACTTGACTTGAAAACCTGTAATAGGATTGCCTCGAAGACCTGAGAAGCAACATAGGAGCTTCTTCTTCTTCCTTCCCACTTTCTTGCTCTTCCATTATCATTGTAAGAGAGAGTTAGAAAGGACATGAGAGTTTGTATTGAGATGATTTGTAGTAGATTTCGCCTTTCCAATGATGTAAGACTTAGTGTCGAAACATATAAATTTGTGTTTTCTCATTCATTTCTATTTTATGCACGTATTATGATTCATACACCCATACGGAAAAGTTTATCGACAACAACTACAAGATGTTTTATTCTTACGATAAAGAAAAGTCGTATTTGACCCAATTTGGGAAGAATTCGTACGAAAATATTTATTTATATATATATATATATAAAACTCTGGAAATATGAGTGTACGATGATATTTTCCGGTGGTGATTCACTCTCCCTAGGCACAAGTACAAGGAATCTTAATCCTAGCAGCCAATATATATTCTTTTAGGTTTACCTTAGCAACTCAAGTTTTAGAGTTTCCGAAGAGGCCGTTATCTCCTCCTGATCATGACACAATATTGGCGAGATATGAGGCATAAATCCTATAGCAGGTACACATAAAAAGAAGTCATGATAACACCTCCTCTATATACATGTTTTCATAACTCACACACAAAAGTCTTATTTGCAGATCTGCTTTCCCTTTTATTAATGCTTGAGTACCAGTATTTATTAGGTTCTATAACTTCTATTGATCAGCACTTATGGAGTGTGCTTTTCAGCCTTAAGTGTTATTCAAAACGAACCATCTCAATCCATTTATAAGACAGTAATGGTTTTTTTTTTTAATTATTATTTATATGTAAAATTGACCTATCAGTTTATGAACTAGCCCAAAAGTCTCTTTTGATTTATTTGTTATAGACTTGCAACAAAAACTAAAAGAAAAGAGAAATCAGTAAGGAACTAATAAATACAATGTCAATGCCAAGTAGAACGGATCTTTTCAGGATATATATTAAGACAGAGTGTTAGGGTAAATATGCAACATCTAACATGCTCATTCATACACTATGAACGGCCCATCAAAGAACTCTAAGGGCTGATGTGGCCACTCGGCCCTGCCCCAACAAAGTATGGTCCAGGGGAAACTGTACTAATGCGATGGACTAGTGCTTCCTTGCTAACTCGATTGGTAAGATAGGTCAAAACTGCCACCACATGTGAGGCCCCCAAACTTTCACTTGGGATTGGATAGATATCTGAAGCGTCGGGACATACAACACAAGGTTACTTGCCTCCGTTGACATATAAGATACATGCATCTAGCATTAATTTCTTTTTTAGAACTGATTGATGAAATGTCTTGCCAAGACTCTTCCTCCTCGTCTTTGACCTCTTGAGCCTTTTTAGTTTGTAAATTCTTGTTGGAACTTGCTAGAATATATGTTTTTCTTGCATATCAAAAATCATCTATGACATACCGGGAAGGTCAGTCCTATTTTGTTTTCGAGGAGATACTACAATATTTATTGCTTTATGTATTTTTTGGGACAGGTTTTTGATGATATAAATATTCATATGTTTGTAATCTGTATAAATATCCACTGATCACCCAAGGTTGGATCAAACAACTCTAAACTTGTTCCATTGGCCCAATATTGCCATGCCTATGTAAATTAGATGAATCATAAAATTAGTGTACTCAATCTTCCATGGATTGATCGTTGAAGAAAGGGCCAAAACCACCTCATCCAAGTTTATATAAATCAGAGAAATTTTCAATTGCAACTTTAAGAGTACTTAGATTCATTATAAGTGATTCCATGCTCTTCTCTCTATCTTCATGGGCATCCTCTGTTAGAGAGTAAAAATACCAGAGTTCATATAGTAGAAAGTTTAGTTTCTCCATGGTTAGACTATTATTAGAAATACAGTCTGCATGACCAAATCCAGGGTTGGATTTTGGCTTTTCCGTTTTACTTTCTCTCCATTTTTTTTTTTTTTTAGATTTTGATATTTGCCTCATTTTAAAAATTGATAGATTTTAATAATTTTGCTCACCTTTTCTTTGTAAGAGTATTAGCAAGAACTTTGTATGTTGGCGAGAGTGAGTAGTTACCATAAGTTTGTGGTTATTTGTGCCTCCTCTAATAATATTTTAATTATATTAATTGTTCTTTATTATGAGTTGAGACTCAAGTTATTGGTTATTTCTATTTCTATCTTCAAGCCATAGTGATGAAAATCAATTTCCTTAACAATTTCGCTACTGTTAATAAACTTAGGTGTAACTTGGGGACAAAAACTGTAACAAAAACTTGCTTACTAGGGAAAGTTGTAAGTTGCAAATATGTCAAATAAGACATCTTTCTAGAGGTAAGACTTCCAAAGTGTTTATTCCATTCTCTTGCCTTTGTGTTAGGCATACTGATGAAACTTGGATATATAATATATATTTTTATATACCTTGTATGAGATGGTAGATATATGTCTTTAGTAACCTTGTATTACTCCAGTTGCAAGTTAATAATATCTTTAGTCTATCTATTTAGTGCAAATTTTTTGTTTAGTGCAAAATAATAATAATAATAATAATAATTTTTTTTTTAAAATTTAACAACACTATTTCCGGGGAGTAACTTTTGCAGGAAATAATTTTTTTGACATTTAACAGACTATTTCCAGTGGATTATACCTGCAGGAAATAGATCAACACAGCTACTTTTTTAACCATGGTTTGGTCATCAGATTTTTGGCGATTTCGATATAATTTGTGGCAAATATTAATTGCTAGAAATAATGAAATATATGCTGTGGCTCCATTCTGGTGAAAATTTGGGCATATGTCACGCTCGTTTTTCCACATAACACCTGTGGTCAAGAAATCACAACTAAAGGATTTTTGCTATGATTTTGGGACTTTTTGCTACGAAAGTACACCGCGGCAAATACTAGTATTTGTTGTAATGAGATAATATTTCATAGCATGACATAACATGTGACAGTAAATATTATGTACCATGACATTTATAATGTGACATACTTGCATTAGATAGCAACATGTGATAGAATATAATGTATAACAGATAAGTATTTTATGACAGAATAATTCATGTAAGTTAAGAGTTAATTTAGCTCGATGGTCGTGTTCTACGAGAAACTGTAAAAAGATATTCTAAAAGTTAAAAATTTACTTACTAACAATTAAAAGCATGTAAAAGATACAACTTATGGTAAATTATCATTTTACCCATAAGTTGAAAATTTCACATTCTAACTCCAAAAATGATCAAAATTTACATTTCTCATGTAAATTTTATCACAAACTCAAATATTAATTCAGAAAAATTTAAAACAATTCACAACTATAGGAAACTCACTATGGCCAAAACATTCATAGGGCATTTCTTTTGATTTTTGTTGCAATTTCTCAAAACTCTTGATTAATCCAAAATTTTACAATAAAGATTTTCTTATCCTAAGTTTAAAAACATACTTAAAATGTCCCATAAGAAAAAGCTAATTAATAATACCAAACTTTTTAACAAAAAGCAAACCCTTGAATCACGAGTTTTGACTTTAATCAAAACTTCTCCAAGAATTCTAAAAAATCAAATTTTACTTCAAACATATTCATAATATCATACTAAGATCAACCATGCTTTAAATCATCAAATAAAAGTCCCCAAAAATCATAAAACAACACTTGAAGTTTTTGGTTTTACACTTAATCCAAAAATAGAAACTTTTTTCTCAACTAACTTTGATCAATCTCTTGATCCATGACTTAAAAAGATGATATCTTCAAATTAAAACATCACATGATTTAATAATGTGTCCTAAAGAAGATCCAACCATCAAATTTAAAATCAAATTGCTAAAAATCAATAAAACATAGATCTAATCCAAAAACATCAAATCTTAGACTAACCGAAATCCTTTTGTATAGAAAAATCATATCTTTTAAAATAATACTAAATATCTTCAAAATAATATTCTAACATGAAAATAAGAGACTTAGTATCATCAAATAATAATATCAAAGCCTTTGGAGTAAGATCAAACCACGAAATATTCAAATTTTCTCAAAACAAAATCTATTTTTCCACTTCCAGTGTTCAAGTTTCTAGATCTAAGAAAATCTATCATCAAAAGCTTTATTCATGCAACAAAATCTCAATAAATTCAGAAACGCATGGTAACAACACTCCATAAAATTTATGACCAAGATATATCCATTAGCTTGATCAAAAATTTAAAAACATAACATACTCTCCAATTTCACGCCTAGAATGACATTTTCATGGTTAAAAATATTTTTGACTGATCAAATGACCATATAATGAGACAAATAAGATATCCATGGAAAGTACACCAAAAAAAAAAAAAAAAAAATTGCCCCAAAGAGCTCTTTTGGGTTTCTCTTAAAGAATGGGGTGACGAAGTGATTAAACGGAGTGAAATGTGTCTTGCATGACTTTAGACCTCTGGAGGTGGAAGGCATGGGCTTGAATGATCCTTGATTGGAAGTGCTCATGTCAGATAAAGTGAAGAAAGTGAGTGGCATGGACTACCTGCAGCAATTGTGAGGTATGGAGGGTGATGAGGTGGATTTCTCCTTCACATCAAGACACTATTAGGTGCAGCCAAGGGCAGTGGATGGCTTGCCATGTAGGGGAGGAAAATTCTTCAAGAAACTTTTCCAAAGTGGCCAAAATCGTGGCTTTATTGGGCCTCAACCAAGTGGGCTTCAATTTAGGGTTTAAAGGAGGTTTTGTTAGGATTTAAGATGCTATCAAGCCCAAATCTAATTATTTTTTGCCCAATCAAAATTTCAAAGTTTAAAATGTTGGATAATGATGTCATAATAATAATTTAATGAATTACTACCATGTGAAAGTGATTTAATTAAATAATTAAACACAATACTAGAAATTGAATAAAAAAGGGTTTGAAGGCCAACTTTAGGGTTTGGGGAAATCGTTTAGAGTTTTAGTTTTAACCAAGCTTTTAGGATTTCAATTGGATTATAACTATTTAGGGTTTTACTAGAGTTGAAATCGTCTTTGGTTTGGTACAATTCGGTTGATCAAATGAAAGAATATGGTTTTACTTAGGTGGCATAATCTCACACCTTAATTCTTTCAGAATTCAGCTCATGGCTCCTCTTTATACCAATTGTCTAATACTATTTATCAAGTATCACTAAGATCTTGTCAAGTATCCAAATAAAACTTTTCTAACCTAATTTTGATATTCTATACTGTGCTTTTGAAAACATTGCACTAGGTGCTACTATTAAGCTCATTATTCACTTTGGAAATGTGAAAAATAAACTTTGTATTGAAAAATTCTAAGTATTCATACGAACCTAACTGTACAATTCATTTATCAAAATTCAACCCCAAAGTGCCTCATAAAAAGCAAAATATATTTTCAAACAAGCGTATCATTCAAAAATTGAAAATGGGATTGTTGTGCCATATAATCATAAATAATCAACTGAGTCAATTGGAATAAACCATAATACATTCTGACACTTCTAACTACCTCAAATAAATAAAATCGTATTTCTGACACCATAATAAGTGACAATATTGCAGACTATGCTGACAAATTCAAACCTATGTGGTTAATTGTTTCGTGAAAACTTATAGAGTTTTCATGAGGTTCTTAAAATCTATAGAAATTCCACTGATAGATTTTTAGCAGGCTGTTCCACCACATGACTTGTGCTTAGGAGGGGTGGCAACATTAAATGCACTGAAATGCATTCTCAAAAGACATGTCTGTGTCAAGCTGTAAGGGTTAGAGGCCCAGAAAAGATCACAAAATTAAAGGTAGTAATGAGGCCCCTTATTATACGCGCGCGCTGATGTTAGGCCACCAAAAGGAAGGAACGGCCATGACAACACCTTGGGCAATATATAGGGAAGGAAAAGTGAGCTTGTAGGTATGATCCGTTTTCTCTCCCTTTAGACACCCACACATATATACATCCCGAAGAATATCAACTGACTTAGGCATTAGAGGCTCCTCCTTGGGCCCACCAGAGCTCAAATTTCGTCCTTAAAAAATGATGAAGGCGTTTGCCTTTCAAACCCCTCTGAATGGTATATGTAGGAATAAAAAATTTCATTCCTAATAAAATAACTGTTTGAACATATTTTTTAATGTTCAAACAAAATAAAATAAACATTTGATCGAATATTATATCTGCTCAAACGAGAATTTGGCACGTTAAGTGACAAAATTTAGCGGGGACATTGACTTATCATTTGAACAACATACAAAAACTTTCAAACGTCATGGTTAATCAATGTTCAAACACATATTATATATGATCGAATGGGAATTGGTGGGTTAAGTCACCAAATTTAGTAGGACATTGGCAACTTACCATTTGAAAATATCATTATGCCTTAAAAAATATTTCATTGTTTATATTTAGTTATTTACATGTATTGCAATGACTTTATATCTATAAAATATGTATTTTGTAGCAATAGTCAAATACCAATTATGATATGACAAAAATTTTTGTCTTAAGTGTAGGAAAAATTGATTGCTCTTAGTTCTAAATCTTCATCAAATTAAAATTTCTCAACAAGTGATGTTGAATTTTTACTAAAGTTCTGGGTCCATGTTAAGGATATTTGAGGAGTTTGGGTCACTGTATCAAGCCTTCTAGCTCTTCCACATCATCCAATAATGCCTCCAACAACTCTAGAGCATTGGAGGGAGCAAGGTCTAAGATTGAGGAATTGAAGACAAGGTAGAATGAGTTAGAGACTCAATTGGCCCAATAAGCATACATGTAAATGTGAATGAAACAACAAGAACAGCAACAAGAGAAGTTCAATAGAGAGATGCAACTCCAAATGCAAAACAATTCAAGCTTTCAATCAATTGATTTATTTCTTTGTTTATGTTTTCGTAAGATGAACACTAGTATTGTTTTATTTATTTTGAACAAAATGGAATGTGTTTTTTTAGTATAATATGTATGTGTATTTGTTTTTTTTATTATTGTGTAAAATCAATTTTTTACTGTTTGAATGACAAAAAAGCATTCAAACAAAAACAATCAAACAATTCAAATAATGAAATAGACCATTCGAACATTCTCCATAAGAGACTTTTGAATAGCACTCGTAAATCTTTTGAATGTAAAAAAATGTTCAAATGCTTACTGACTACATCAAATGCATTCAAACATATTTTGTCTGTTTGACCACTAACGTTAACATTCAAACAGGTTTCCATTTGAAAAAATTTTGTTTAGGTCAACTACTCATGAAGTATTCATTTGAACATAATTAATGGTCAAACTTTATGTTTTTACCTTTCGACCATAAATCTAGAATGAAATTAAATTGTTCAAAAAAAAAAAATCTCTATTTGAACATGATCAAATAGTTCTGCTAAATTTCATTCCAAAAGATATTTTTTGAGACAAAATTGATATTTTCATCCAAAATATCTATTGGGACATTTTATCTTCCCAAGAAGTATTTTGGGAAGAAATCATAGTTTTAGGAGAAAAAAATTTTCATCCCAAAAAACGACTTCTATTGTAGTGGAATAGGGCATTTGCGCTTAATGTTCAATGATTTCTTGGTGGCCAGTTTATAGAAATGATGGATTTAGGTTTTTTCCTTAGCCTATAAAGAGATAACATTAATGATTTTGCTAGTAGTGCATGAGACTAATATCGGTGAAAGCTTATGTCAATAAGAAAAGAATAGAGGTTGTGAAGACGGGAAACATTTCAAAATCACTCAGCAAAAAGTCTTTGAAGTTATTAGAAATGTTATTTTACTTTTTATTAAAAAGCTTTTAAACTAAGTCCTACCTCAAAAATTTATGATTTGTGCATATTTGTGAACAAGAAATTCACACCAACAATAGTTAGTAAGTTAGTCTCTAACTTACTCTTGGTATATGCTAATATGCTAGATAATAAATGCCCATGCACAATGATCCCATGTTTCATTTAAATTCTCATAATATGCAAAATATTTGTGATGACCCGCTTTCGTTTGTATTTTCGCTGAAATGGTTGTTTTTATTTTAATTAATATATTAGTTTATTTATTTTAATTTATTGCGTTTTAAAATTGGTTTTTAATTTAATTGATGATGTGTTTTATTTCTTTTAGTTGTTTACGGTTTTTAATCTCGTTGCGGCAGTTCAGTGTTGTTTTCCCGGAATGAGGATTAGACCTCATCTTCTTTTCCTACACCTCTTTTCCCTTTTTCCTTTTTTTCTTTTTCCTTTTTCTCTTTTTTCTTCTTTCTTTTTCTTTTTTTTCCTCTCCTCCCCGCGTCGCCCGTCCCTCTCTCTCTCTCCTCTCTCTCTCTCACGCCAGAGCCCCTTTCAGCCTCGACCCGCCGCCGTCCGGCCACCGTGCGGCTCACCGCCGCCACCGTTCGAATCCCCTCCCTCCAGCGCACCTTCCCACCAAAACCCACCCCCATCCGGCTGGCCGTTTGGCCGGAAAACCCCTTCAAAGCCTGCACGGTTTTTGGCTCGATCCGCCGCCGTCGCTCCACCTCCGGCCACCATTTCTTCACCACTTCATCACCGGTCCCTTGCCGTCCTAACCCATCTATTTTCGGCCTCCAACGACCACCGGAACAGCTCCCACGAGCTAGCTTTCCTTTTTGGGAAATCCGGCCTCTCTCAGGCGTTTTCGCCGCCACCCACGGCCAACCACCACTTCCAATAGCTTCACAATCATCCCTAGACCATTCCCTATCGATCCCAAGCCCTGGTTTGTCCCCGTTCAAAAGTGGGTATTTCACAACCCACGGCCACAGTGATTTTTCATTGTAACGTTGCTTTTTCTCCGCTGTTTGCAACGCCGAGTGTTTTCTAAAATTGCCATATAGCGCTGTAAGTATTTTTCCAAACCCTATTTTCAGATTTAAATATATATTGCTCTTTCAATTATTTTATCTGCTGGTTGGTTGATTCCGGACTGAGTCCGAGGAGTTTGAGGGTCGGATGGATGGAGGACGGAGTTGCTTGTTTAATTGATATATGTTGGTTATTTATTTTGGTGCATTGATATGGCATTTACATGGTGCATGCACGTGTGTTTTTGTGTATATGTGAAAAGCCTGTTTATTGGCGTAAGTGGACTTACGGGTGCGTGTGTATCACGACCCCAAGCCGGGATGGGGTATTATCCTGGTGGAGCTGCTCTGGTCACTCGGGAGCAGAATAAACTGAGTGATGTCCCCTGGGTCGTCGCTAGGCGACGACGGGAGTGGGGGCTAGGGGTTGCTTGGCTACGAACGCGCCGAGCGTGGAACCGGGCATCGCCCTATGCACTGACTCTGTGGCCCTTCGCTGGTGAGGGCTAGAGGATGCTCGGCTACGAACACGCGGGGCGTGGAACTGGGCATCGCTCGTTAGGTGTCACATGCGTAGTGGTACTCTGCGGTGTGGCACTGGAGCCAGGGTGTGCAGATGACCCCTAGGGAGGTCATGGTGCATACGGATAAAACGGTTTTTGGTTTGAGACGGTTATCGAGGCCAAATGTGACTTTTGGCGTGGTTTTTGAAAAATATGTGTTTTTGGGCCAAATGGAATTTTTGGCGTGTGTGGAAAAATCATGTTTTATGGGATTTGTGCATCGGGCATGCTTCATGCATTTTGTTTGAGTTCTATGTCTTTTTATCTGGTAGTGTTTGGGCACAAATATAGTTTTAAACCAAATAACAAAACTTTAACTTTAACTTCAGCACCCCAACGGAGCCGCATCCTCGGGCTTAGCCTCCTCCTCCTCATCCTCGATCTCTGTACCAAAATCTACGGTACCAAAAATGGTGCCGCAGGTAAGTAAAATCCAAACACCACCAGATAAAAACATATAAAACTCAAACAATATGCATGAAAGGATGCCAATGCACAAAACCCATAAAATCATATTTTTTTCCACGCATGCCAAAATTCCCATTTGGCCCAAAAACATAACCTTTCCAAATATCACGCCAAAAGTCACATTTGGCCCATATCAAACTCAAACCGTTAACCAATTAATCCGTATGCACCATGACCTCCCCTAGGGGTCATCCACACACCCTGGCTCCAGTGTAACACCACAGGTAACAACCATGCATGTGACACCTAAACGAGCGATGCCCAGTTCCGTGCCCTGTGTGTTTGTAGCCAAGCATCCTCTAGCCCTCGCCAGTGAAGGGCCATGGAGTCGGTGCGTAGAGCGATGCCCGGTTCCAGGCCTGGCGCGTTCGTAGCCAAGCATCCTCTAGCCCCCGCTCCCGTCATCACCCAGCGACAACTCAGGGGACGTCACTCAGTTTATTATGCTCCCGAGTGACCAGAGGAGCTCCACTGGGATAATACCCCATCCCGGCTTGGGGTCGTGATACACACGCACCCGAAAATCCACTTACGCCAATAAAACAGGATTTTCTCAAATTAAATAAAACGCACGTGCATGCACCATGTAAATGCGATTTCAATACACAAAACGATCAACCAACCATAAAACAATAAATCAAGCAACTCCGTCCTCCATCCATCAGACCCCCGAACTCCTCAGACTCAGTCCAGAATCAGCCAACCAACAATAAATAGTTATTGAATGAGCAAAATATATTTAAATCTAAAAGTAGGGTTTGAAAAATACTTACAACACTATATGGTACTTTTAGAAAGCTCGCGGCATTACAAACGGCGGAAGAAAAGCAATGTAATAGTGAAATTTCATTGTGGCCGTGGGTTGTAAAATACCCACTTTTGAACGGGGACAAACCAAAGCTCAGGATTGATAGGGAATGGTCTAAGGATGTTTGTGAAGCTAAGGGAAGTGGAGTTTGGCCGTGGGTGGCGGCGAAAATGGTGGTTGAAGGGCTGAAATACCCAAATCAGAAATTAGCTCTATGGAGCTGTTCCAGCGACCGTTAGAGGCCAGAAATGGGTGGGTTAGGACGGCAAGGAGTCGATGATGAAGTGGTGCAGAGGTGGTGGCCGGAGGTGGAGCGACAGGGGCAGATCGGAGCAAAAACAGTGTGGCTTGATGGGCTTTTTCCAGCTAAACGGCGGCACGGTTGGGGATGAAAGTTGGTGGGGTGATTCATCGGAGGGAGGGGAAGAAAATGGTGGGGGTGGTGTGCCGCACGATGGCCGACAGCGGTGGGTCTGGGCAACTGGTGTGTTCGGCAAGAAAGAGAGGAGAGAGAGAGAGAGAGAGAGAGAGAGAGAGAGAGAGAGAGAGAGAGAGAGAGAGAGAGAGAGAGAGAGAGGGGACGGGGGAGGGGGTTCGCGCGGGAGAGAAAGGAGAAAAAGAAAGAAAAAGAAAAAAAGAAAAAGAAGGAAAAGGAAAAAGAAAAAGAAGAAGAAAAAGAAAAGAGAAAAAGAAAAGATTAGGAAAAAGAAATAAGGTCCAGTCCTCACTCCGGAAACCAAAACAGATCTGCCGAAAATGACATTAAAAACCGTAAAATGACTAAATAAATAAAACACAACATCAAATAAATTAAAAACCAATTAAAATACATTAATTTAAAATAAATAAACAAATATATTAATTAAATTAAAAACAACCATTCAGTGAAAATACATGTAAAAGCGGGTCATCACATAGGCATTTTTCTATGTCTGAGTATCTTTGATAAAATGAATAAAATACACATGGCGTAGGCATTTCACTCTATCTGAGTATCTTTGATAACGTACTCACAATTAGTGGATGGACTTCTGATATGATGTGGTAACTAACAAGAGCACATGGTTTATGGGAAACCGTGGTGCATTCATTCTATTTAAGAACAAGAACAACAACTAATGGAAATGGTTTATGAAAGTAAGCATGTCGTGAAGTATGAAACTCTATTAATGATGATGTTTTTGATAATGCAAGTTCATGTCAGTCATGTATACATATCATGTTTATTAGTAACCATGCTGATGCACAAGGATCAGAGTTAGATGATGTTAAGCTGTCAGATGGCATGTTGATGTTGCTGAGATAATGGAGTTAGCGATTAGTGCAAAGATGACAGGTAATCGTGATATTTTCCTAATTGGGGCAGCTTTGGGTGCGTTTTGGTATTTTGGCCATAAATTTATATAACAAATCATAAGCCGAGGTTGGGGCATCACAAGTTTGGTTGTGTTACCTTTGGCCTCTAAGTGAAGGTTTTCCAAACAATTAGATTTGAATAAATGCATTATCCTAAATTCTGGTCATAAGTGAATAGGCCTCTAAGTGTATTTAATGTATTCCGGGTCATTAGAGATTTCAATGGGAGTTCAGGTATGATCTATTTTATTTCTTAAGAATAGTGTTCAACCAAGTTAACTCGAGATAGTAGAAATTATGTTTAGGTGAAGATTGATGTTTGTTTGGGACATTGAAGGAAATTCAGAGAAAGTTAAAAAGTCAAGGAAAGTAGTGCTCCTATGCTAAGATTTTCCTAAAAACTGACTAAGGTTGATTTTATGAAAGCTTGCATGTTTTGTTAAGAAAACAATATTCATTACTTTTTCACACTATTTCTTTGTATCTGAATGAGAAAAGTAAATATTCTTCATGATAGGTATAGACATGAAAATTTTTCACACTCTGTTCTCAAACTATAAAAGAGTAATTATGAAATTTGCAAATTTGGATATGAATATATGATTTCTATATATTTAGTACTCTGTTATGATATGATGTTGCATCTGAAAACCCTCTTGCATGACATTCTATTTCTGCTTCAATCCCGATCTTACCACGGATGTAAATTTATGATTTTTGTTATTATGTTGGTACCAATATCTCTGTTGCTGGTGCACCTATTTTGGAAATAAAGTGATTTTCTGTATAGCCTTTCTTGTGTGCACACTTGGCACACCGAGTTTAAAAAGGAAGATTACATATTTTATTTCTGCTCAGTTGGCCACTAGGGTTTGCACAACTTTACTATGGGGTTAAACATGGAATTTGTTTCGATACACTATTGTTTTGTTATGCTTTTGCCTAAGGACTTTTATATGCCATACTATTGTAAATAAATGCTTTGTGAACTATCACTCTGTTATTTTTATATTTTGCTTTGTTTATAACAGTTTATGTTTAAACACCTATATATGTTCACTACTTACTAAGTTGTTGATAACTCACCTAATTACTTTCAATATGTTTTAGATGATTTTGATTTCTTAGTTGAGGACCAATCATAATAAGCATGGATGGGATTAGTTGAACGTAGTGGAATCAGTACCCAGGAGGCAAAAGTGTATCAACATATAAGAATAAGTGGAGAAAGGTGCACAAGATTATTAGACGGCCTTATTCAAAAATTGTCACTTTCTTTTGATTTGATATTTTTGGATATTAATGTTTCTATTGAGACCATGTGGGATTTTTTATTAATTATATTGGAGGAGTTCATTGATGTCTTTGTGGAAGATAGTATACTTTTGAATGTTTGAGTTTTTTATGTTACAGAGGCTTTCCTAGTATCATTTGGAGTTTTTTGTATTGTTGGGAACCTATATTACCACATATCAAGAAAAAGGGTTTACCCCCAGGTATGGGACATTACACAACTTGTCCTCTATTTATAACAAACAAAAACAGAATTTAAAAGAATAAGAACAAGAGAAAAAGCAAAGGTACCTAGTTTTGAACTGGTCATCCTTATATATAGCTATGGCCCACCCTTGGAGTATACTTTTATGTCATTCTGAGCACCGAACAAAACCAAGCAGCCACTTCGTTTCCCTCTAATTTCTAAGTTTGAATATGCTACGCAAGAGAAATATATCAAACAAACTCTTGACACTCCCTTAGGCTCATGGCCATATTAAACTTGGAAGAAGTTGTGTCAGGCAATTTTACTCAATCAAACCTAGTGAGCTTAACCAATGACACTAGTATCACCTCAATCCAATATGGGAATCAAAAGTTATGATCAATTTACTATGGATAGATCTATCACATCAGATCTTTGCATATTTGCAATCTTTGCACCTTTTGTTTCAATTGCAACCTACACTCTACACAGCATATTTACAATTCAATTGGACTAAACTTTGTTATAAGAGCATACTAACATATTATTTTTATAATATGATGAAAATGATTTGTTGGTATCACCATAAAAGAGCCTATCAATAAACAACCTTGGAGGGATCGAGCCAAATTAAGTACACTAGTAAACCAAACAAGGAATTGGGATATTTTTGTAGCAAAAATTATTAGAGGACCATAAAATGGCAAAATCTTATGATCTATTGTTAGCGGTGTAATAGTCACATCCGATTTTGGATAAATTTTGGAACCGAACTGATACATACCAGTTTTGAAAATTTAAGAAATACAAACCGACTCATAATGGAAACCAAAACTTTAAGGTTTTTTGGTTTCGGTCTCTTTTATTTTGGTTCACCGTTTACACGTGTGGCACTAGATAAGTTGAGAATATATTATCAAATGTGTAAAAATGTATTTATTAAAAAGAATTTATATTATAATTCATTATGTCAAAAATGTATTTATCATTCTTCAATCAAAAGTAAGTTTGTATTAATAATTTAATATTAATGTTCATATTTAAGATTAAAATTTCATGTTATATTAATTTTATATTATAAGATTAATAGACATGAATAGTAAGCTTAAAATTTCCTATTATATTAATTATCAATTTAGCGAATATTATATATAATATAATATAAAAAATAATATATAATATCAAAAAATTAAAATATATATAACTGGTTCAGTTCGGTTTGATTTTCAAAATATGAAAACCAAAACCAAAACCAAATCAATTTCGGTTCTTAAGAACCAATTCCAAACTGGACCGGTTATGAATTGAATTGAACCTACCTATCAATTTCGGTCTTGTCAGTTCAACCGATTTTTCCCTTTTTCACACCTCTATCTATTACAACAACTTTAATTTAAAGTTAATTGTAATACTCAGCCCAAGCTGGGAGGAAAACTCAGCCCAAGTGTGTAGCACAACATTTAGTTCTCTTGTAAGGGTTTTTGCTATTAATCTCATTTCCTCTTCCTTGCGCTGACACCCCCATCCCCTTCCCATTTTCATTACACCCATGCCTATTTACCATTACTTTCATGATCTACTTTACCTTCTCCATCCTCAAATTCTTAGTACATCGTTTCTCCCATTTACTCTCTCTCTCTACTTGCCTCTATCTCTTGCTTCACGGGTTATTGTTAATAACAAAGACGGTAAGATCCTCATATTTCTGTCATTCTCTATGTTTACTTTTCCTCTCTGTCAATGTCCCCTCACTTGTTCTCTCTCTGACAATCGTTCCCTCTCCTCATTGTTTTTGACGACCATTGCCTACAACCATTGTCACCACAACTCAAGCATTTAATCACTACAACGCTATCGTCGATGAGTTCTCAGTTGCTTTTTGTGTCTGAATCTCCCAGTGTTTCTCTCCCTCTCCAATTTATTCTCTCTTTCCCGCATAATCCTTATATCTAAGCCCTCGGATTCTCCCCCTCGCAACCACAAACTCTCTCTCTATGCTTGGATAGTTTAGGTTAAAGGCTTTGATAGTTCATTGCAAGAGGTTGACTTTATGAAAACTTGCATGTTTTGTTATGAAAACAACTTTAGATGCTTTTATGCACTATTCCTTTGTATCTGAACATGAAAGAAAATATTTTTGTTTGTTCTCAATTGTTTAAAATAGCGAACATGAAATTTGAATATTTGTATATGATTATATCATATTTAACTGTTTAGCACTCTGTTTTGATTCGATATGTTATGTCTAAAATATTTTTCCCGTAAATAATGTTTTTATGAAATATCACTCTGTTATTCTGTTTGTTCTTCATTCTGTAACTAGCTCAAGTTTACACACTAGTATATGTTTGTTTTTTTATGATTTGTTGATAGCTTAGACAATTATCTCCTTTACTTTTCAAATGACTTTGATGTTTTCGTTGAGGACTAAGAATAGGAAGCATGGGCAGGATTGGTTGAGCATAGTGGAATAACTGCCTGAGAGGTCAGAGTAGATTATGAAATTCCCAACATACCCTTGTAAACCCACAAAATTGTCTACCAATTTTCTTAAACAAATAAGTTCTATCTCAATTATTAAGATTATGAAACAAATCAAATACTTTAAAATAAATAATCAAACTTGTAAGACACAATGATTGGTTACAAAGGGAAACCCTTTAAAGAACTCTTTAAAGATAAAATCCTACGGGTCAGCCAAACCCAAGAAAGTCAATCTTATTATTTGAAGAAAAATTACAAGCAATAATCAATTACAAAACCTTTGCAATTCGACTCTCCTACTTGCCTAGACAAACGACCCATTTGTCTTCTACCGCAGTAGCAGCCAGAACCTCTGGTAATCTTCAAATGTTGACTTCCCTTCTGGAACTCCAGAGGCTGAAATCCAATTAATGTTACTTCACCCTCAAAGCACGATCACACTCAAGAAGATATAAAAAACCCCACGAAAATTCTCAAGTGAATTTTCTCTCATAAATGCTCAGAATATCCTCTCTGAAATTCATGGCTCAAAGTCCTTAAGACAAGCCAAAACTGAATCCCTTTAAATAGAAAGTCTAGAAAGAGTTCTAGTCACAATAGGACTCTGCTGACGGTTAGCAATAGATGCAAAAATGTGTTCTGATGGACTGCTAACATTTTGCGATAACTTCTTCTGTTATTGACTAAACTCTATTCAGCTTTCTTCTGGATAAGTACAAATCTACCAGAACTTGATTTTGACTTCAAAGACTTATCTAAACAACTCCTAAAACTTCTAGTTAGACTCAACATTGTTTAGATACAAATCAATAATTATTTTTACATTCATCCAATAATAACAAATAATATGATAAGACAAGTCTTATCATTTACTCATCTAATCCTAGCCAATTTTTGCCTTTACAGATTACATACTAGAATATTTGCCCAAGGGTACAAGAGGCTATTAGAGATCTTATTCAAGAGACTAGTCATTTTCTTTTGTGTTATTTTGGAATATTGATATTGTTATTGAGACTTTGCGGCACTCTTGATTAATTATGTTGGAGTAGTTTATTGATGTTCTTATAGAAGAGCATTTATGCTTGGTTTGAGTAGATGAATTTTATATCTTACAGAGCATTTGGAATTTAATCTATATATATATATTTTGCACTAAATCAGTCGACAATGTTGAATATATGATCATAAAGCTAGCTAGGACAAAAAATGGGCATCCGCATAGGAGGAATCATACAAACTAGCTATAATCAGAGGTGCTGGAAATGCCATGTTCTGATTCTGTGGAGGGGGTCCCGAGAGCAGTGGAGTATAGTGAGATGGCTCAAGATTCTCCAATGGTGTGTGCAGAGGTGGAAAGTATGGGAGCAGGTATAGAAGGCGCTACGGGGTATGCGGAGAATGACGTTGTTGTGCACGTACAGAGTATGACTGAAGAACTGGGGCTGCTTCCAGTTGATGTGTCTCAGGAGGATCGTGTTTCCATTGTGGTAGCCCATGCATAATAGGTACGTGACCTTCAGTTGGTTGAGCTGTGTGACGACCCGCTTTTGAGTGTATTTTCGCTGAAATAGTTGTTTTTATTTTAATTAATATTTTAGTTAATTATTTTAATTTATTTGCGTTTTAAAATTGTTTTTAATTTAATTGAGGTTGTGTTTTATTTCTTTTAGTTGTGTTGTGGTTTTTAATCTCTTTTCGGCGGTTTAGTGTTGTTTTCCCGGACCGAGGATTAGACCTCGTCTTTTCCCTACATCTCTTTCCCTTTTTTCTTTTCTTTTTCCTTTTTCTCTTTTTCCTTCTTTCTTTTTCCTTTCTTTTTCTTTTTTTTCTTTCTTTCTTTTTCCCTCTCTCCTTTCCCGCTCGAGCCCCCCCGATCTCTCTCTCTCTTCCCTCTCTCTCACACCGGAACCTTCAGTAGCTCGAACTGTCGCCGTCCGGCCACCGTGCGGCTCACCGCCGGTCCCATCCTCTTCGTCTCCCTCCGGCGCACCTCCCCACCGAATCTCACCCCCAACCGGCCGGCCGTTTGGCCGGAAATCCTCCTCAAAGCCCGCACAGCTTTGGCTCCGATCCGCCGCCGTCGCTCCACCTCCGGCCACTATTTCTTCACCACTTCATCACCGGTCCCTTGCCGTCCTAACCCACCTATTTCCGGCCTCCAACGACCACCGAAACAGCTCCTACGAGCTAGCTTTCCTTTTTGGGAAATCCGGTCTCTTTCCGGCGATTCCGCCGCCACCTACGGCCAACCACCACTTCCAATAGCTTCACAACCATCCCTAGACCATTCCCTATCAATCCCAAGCTCTAGTTTGGCCCCGTTCAAAAGTGGGTTTTTCACAACCCACGGCCACAGTGAATTTTCACTGTGACGTTGCTTTTTCGCCTTCGTTTGCAACGCCTCGTGTTTTCTAAAATTGCCATATAGCGCTGTAAGTATTTTCCAAACCCTATTTTCAGATTTAAATATATATTGCTCTTTCAATTAATTAATCTGCTGGTTGGTTGATTCCGGACTGAGTCCGAGGAGTTGGTGGGTCGGATGGATGGAGGACGGAGTTGCTTGTTTTATTGTTTTATGTTGGTTGGTTATTTTTGTGCATTGTTATGGCATTACATGGTGCATGCACGTGTGTTTTTGTTTAAGTGTGAAGAGCCTGTGTATTGGCGTAAGTGGTCTTACGGGTGCATGTGTATCACGACCCCAAGCCGAGATGGGGTATTATTCCGGTGGAGCTCCTCTGGTCACTCGGGAGCGGAATAAACTGAGTGATGTCCCCTGAGTTGTCGCTAGACGACGGGAGCGGGGGCTAGGGGTTGCTTGGCTACGAACGCGCCGGGCGCGGAACTGGGCATCGCTCTACGCACCGACTCCGTGGCCCTTCGCTGGTGAGGGCTAGAGGATGCTTGGCTACGAACGTGCGGGGCACAGAACTGGGCATCGCTTGTTAGGTGTCACATGCGTGGTGGTACTCTGCGGTGTGGCACTGGAGCCAGGGTGTGCGGATGACTCCTAGGGGAGGTCATGGTGCATACGGTTAATATGGATAATGGTTTGAGACGGATAAAGGCCAAATGTGACTTTTGGCGTGTTTTTCGGAAAGGATGTGTTTTTGGGCCAAATGGGTTTTTGGTGTGTGTGAAAAAATCGTGTTTTATGGGCTTTGTGCATTGGGCATATTTCATGCATGTTGTTTGAGTTCTATGTGTTTTTATCTGGTAGTGTTTGGGTTTTACTTCCCTGAGGTACCATTTTTGGTTCCGTAGCTTTTGGTGCAGAGTTGGAGGACGAAGAGAAGGAGGCTGAGCCCGAGGATGCGGCTCCGCCGGGTTACTGATGCTATGCTTTATGTTTGGTTTAAAACTGTATTTGTGTTTTTGTAATATTTTATCTATGTATGTTTTAAACAGCTTGTATTACGTTAAGAAAACAATTCTGGTACTTAGTTATGACTTTCGTTATCCGCTGCGTGTTTCTTTGTGCACATATGTTGCTTTTGCACACACTTGGCACCTGTCGATGGGATGGTGACCCGGGTTGTCACCATCCGGACGTCTCGTTTTCTCCGCGTTCGGGCGTGGGGATTTGGGGGCGTCACAGGTGGTATCAGAGCGGTTTGGCTCTGGGTAAAACCACATGTCCCGTAGGCAGTACCAGAATGCTTTTTAAAGTTGTGTTTTGAAAATTATGTTAAGTACAGTTGTTTTATTTGTTTTATTTGTTTGAGCTTGTTTGTTTGTTTGTATTTATTTAGTTATGTTTTTGCAAGCTGGTTTCTTTTGTTTCTTGCTGTGTGGTGTTGGTTTTGTTTTTGTTGGTTTTATGATGGTTTCATTTGTTTTCTTAAAGGAGGGTCAAGAGTGGTATTGTGGCAGGAAAATGGGGAGACCAAGGAAATCTACCCAGAAACCACGGGACAATACCTCCAGGGATGACTCCCTAGCCGAAGCAATACGGCAGATGACGGAATTTATGCAGTAGAGTGCGAGGTCTCAACAGACAGGGCCTTGGCCACAACAAGGACCTTGGCCACAACAAGGGGGTCCCTGGCCACCATTAGGAGGGCCTTGTCCACCGTCAGGGGAGCCTTGTCCTCAACAAGGAGGGTATTGGCCACAACCAGGGGGTCCTTGGCCATATCAGGGAGGGCCTTGGATGTATCCAGGAGAGTCCAGTAGCATGGTGCAAGCCGGATGCACCTATGAGCGCTTCCTGGCGCATAGGACTCCACACTTCGCTAGAAATGAGGATCCACTTCAGGCTGGAAGATGGATCAAAGATCTGGAGAAAACCTTTGAGGTGTGTGGATGCACTGAGGCACAGCAAGTACTCTACGCCAGCTATCTCTTGCAAGGTACCGCTTCTGATTGGTGGGATACCAAGAGGGTGTTGTTGGAATCTGAACTGGGATCTTTCGCTGCGGTGACCTGGCAGCGTTTCAAGAAGGAGTTCAATGACCGCTTCTTTCCTGCATCGGTAAGGAAGCAAAAGGCAAGAGAGTTCTCAAATCTGGTCTAAGGGGGCGCGACAGTGGAGCAATACGCCCGGAGGTTCATAGAACTTGAGCGATTTGCTCCTCACCTTGTCGCCACTGAGGAGATGCGAGCAGATCGTTTCCAGGAGGGGCTACGTCATGACATACGCCGTATGGTGGTCAGCCATCAGATATCCACTTTTCAGGAATTAGTGGATGTGGCCACCCTTGTGGAGCGGGAAAATAATCTGAGTGTGGGCTCCCCTCCAGGGCATAAGAGGCGGAGTTTTTCTGGTGAAGGAAGCAGCTCGGGTTCACCCCAGAAGTTTGTTCAGCGGACCGGAACTCGACCTCAAACGTCCTCAGGTGTTCGTATGGGAGGACGGGTGCCTATTTGTGGAGCTTGTAATAGAACTCATGAGGGCGAGTGTCGGATGAGTAGCGGACCCCAGTGTTATCGGTGCGGCCAAGTGGGACATATCACTCGGGATTGCTCCATCAGAGTTCAAGGAAGCCGTGGAGGTAGACACGGTGGAAGAACCAACCCGAGACAAGCAGTGCAAGCCCGGGTTTATGCTGTCACACCCGGAGAGGTGGATGATGAGGCACCAGCGACCCATGATGCTGGAGTAATTACAGGTATGGTTTAATTTAATTTTAAGTTGGATTTAATTCTTGGTGTATGTGGTTTATTCTTTGCTTTTTGGATTTCATGGGTTGATGTGTTTGGTTCAGGAAGAGTCCGTTTGTATGAGTTTTATGCTTGTACTTTGTTTGATTTCGGTGCTTCACGGTCGTTTGTATCTTCCACGTTTGCTCGGGTGTGTAATTTGGTCACGGAACCATTGCCGAAGTCTATGGTAGTGGCTCTACCCGATGGTGAGATGGTGTGGTGTTCCAAGGTTGCTTTGGGATGCCCGTTAAATTTTGAGGGAAGGTTCTTGGATGCTGATTTGGTGGTGTTCAAGCTGTTGGGTTTTGATATCATCCTCGGGATGAATTGGCTATACCGATATTCCGCGAGTATTAATTGTAGAAGTCGGATAATTAGCTTTCAGCTTCCAGATGGTGATTGTCTGGAATTTGTGGGGAGTAGATTAAAAGAAAAACCGATAATTATATCAGCGATTCAGGCAAGAAGAGAGATTGCATGGGGAGCGGATGCATTCTTGGTTCAGATGGTGTCCACGCCGTCTGAGAAGAAGTCCTTGGCAGACATTCCAGTTGTGGAAGAATTCCCCGATGTGTTTGTGGATGACTTGCCCGGACTACCCCCTGTTCGGGAGATGGAGTTTGTTATAGAATTGGAACCTGGAGCGGCTCCTGTGCATAAAGCTCCTTATCGCATGGCACCGGCTGAATTGAAAGAGTTGAAGACTCAGTTGCAAGAACTGGTAGAGAAGGGATTTATTCAGCCTAGTACGTCGCCGTGGGGTGCACCAGTTTTATTTGTTAAGAAGAAAGATGGAACCCTCCGTATGTGCATTGATTATCGGGAATTGAATAAGGTGACCATCAAAAATAAATATCCTCTCCCGCGGATTGATGATTTGTTTGATCAGCTTCAAGGAGCAGCCGTGTTCTCTAAGATTGATCTGAGGTCGGGATACTACCAGCTGAGAATCAGAGACCAGGATGTGCCTAAAACTGCTTTCAAGTCGAGGTATGGGCATTATGAATTTAAGGTGATGCCGTTTGGGTTAGCTAATGCCCCTGCAGCTTTCATGGATTTGATGAATCGAGTGTTTCGACCTTATCTGGATTCCTTTGTGGTAGTGTTCATTGATGATATACTGATTTATTCCCGAGATATTGAAGAGCATGTGTATCATCTTAGTCTGGTACTTGAGAGATTGAGAGAACACCAGCTATACGCCAAGCTCAGCAAGTGTGAATTCTGGTTGGAAGAAGTTAAATTTCTTGGGCATGTAATTTCCCGGGGCGGAGTGGCTGTTGATCCTAGTAAGGTAGAAGCCATTTTGTCATGGTAGCGCCCGACTACAGTGCGCGAGGTCAGGAGTTTCTTGGGGCTCGCCAGATACTACCGAAGATTTGTAGAGGGTTTTGCTCGCCTATCCGGACCTCTCACAGCTTTGACTCGGAAGAATACAGAATTTGTTTAGTCAGAGAAATGTGAGAGAAGCTTCCAGGAATTAAAGAACAGGTTGACGACGGCACCAGTGTTAGCGCTCCCAGAACCGCATAAGCCATTCGTAGTCTTCAGTGATGCGTCTAAGTTGGGTTTGGGTTGTGTCCTTATGCAGGAAGGACGGGTTGTAGCCTATGCATCTCGTCAGCTAAAGGACCATGAGAAGAATTATCCGACGCACGATCTAGAATTGGCTGCGATTGTTTTTGCCCTCAAAATCTGGCGGCACTTCTTGTATGGGGAAGCTTGCGAGGTATTTACTGATCACAAGAGCTTGAAGCATTTGTTTTCCCATAAAAATCTGAATATGAGGCAGAGGCGATGGCTGGAGCTAATTAGTGACTATCAGTGTGAGATCAAGTACCATCCGGGGAAGGCTAATATAGTTGCTGATGCTTTGAGCCGGAAGTCACACTTGGAAGATGAAGCCGAGCCGTCAGAATTGGATTCGTTGCTTTGTGGGATGAGAAGGCTCCTTATAGAGAGTTTGCAGCAAGTGGAGATTTTGTCTTCAGTTCTTGATATTCGGGTAACTGATTTTGAAGAATTGAAAACTCTCCAAAGAAAGGATCCGAAGCTGCTGAACATCAGGAAGAGAGTCAGAAAATCTCGAGGGCCGTTGCATTATAGCATGGATAATGATGGGATACTTCGGTTCCGAGATCGCAGAGTGGTCCCGAAGGACTCAGATTTCAAAGAACGGATCATGGTGGAAGCTCATGCGGCCCCGTATTCAGTTAATCCCGGCAGTACAAAGATGTATCGGGACTTGAAGAAAAATTACTGGTGGGATGGAATGAAGAAGGACGTTGCCTTATATGTGGAGAAATGCCACACATGCCGTCAGGTGAAGGCCGAGCATCAGAGACCTGCAGGTATGCTCCAACCCCTCCCTATTCCTGAGTGGAAGTGGGATGACATCACGATGGACTTCGTAGTGGGTTTGCCGAGAACGCCTAGTGGGAAGAATTCTGTTTGGGTGATTGTGGACCGGTTAAAGAAGAGTGCTCATTTTCTGCCTGTTAATAACACCGACTCTTTGGGTAAGTTGACCCATTTGTATGTCAAAGAGATAGTGTGGCTACACGGCGTACCAAAGAGTATAGTGTCGGATCGAGACCCGAGGTTTACGTCGCAGTTCTGGAAGAGTTTGCAGGCAGCTTTGGGTACTAAGTTGAAGTTCAGTACTGCTTATCACCCGCAAACAGACGGCCAGTCAGAGCGCACCATTCAGACCCTGGAAGACATGTTGCGAGCATGTGTCATGGAATTCCAAGGAAGTTGGGAAAACCATTTGCTGCTCATCGAGTTTGCATACAATAACAGCTTCCATGCGACCATTCAGATGGCTCCCTATGAAGCTCTTTATGGGAGAAAGTGCAAGTCGCCCTTGTGTTGGGATGAAGTTGGGGAGAGTAGGATAATTGGACCCGAAATAATTCAAGAGATGCAAAGCCAAGTCTGGATCATCAGAGATAAAATGGCGGCAGCTCAGAGTCGCCGGAAGAGTTACGCTGATACCAGGAGGAGAGAGTTGTCGTTTGATGTTGGTGATTGGGTTTACCTTAAAGTCTCTCCCATGAGAGGTGTTAAGCGTTTTGGTAAGAAGAGGAAGCTAGATCCGAGGTACGTCGGCCCTTTTCAGATTCTGGAGAGAGTAGGGTCCGTCGCCTATAGAGTTGCTTTGCCAGATTATTTTGGGGATGTTCATGATGTCTTCCACGTATCATCCCTGAAGAAGAGCTTTGGACAGCAAGAACCACGCTTCGTCGACCCAGCGGGTATTCAGTTGCAACCGGATCTCACTTATGAAGTTGTTCCGTCGCAGATTTTGGATTGGAATGAGCAACAGTTGAGGTCCAAGACGATACCTTTGGTTAAAGTGGCTTGGGGAGATCCGTTAGCTCAAGACTTCTCTTGGGAGCGAGCAGCGGACATGAGGGAGCAGTACCTGTATTTGTTCGAATAGAGGAGGTATGTATCTTAGTCTTGATCACAGATGGTTTATGTGCTTTCTTGTGGCTCGTTTTAAGTTTGTGGTTTATCTGCAAATTTCGAGGACGAAATTTGTTTTTAAGGAGGGGAGGATATGATGACCCGCTTTTGAGTGTATTTTCGCTGAAATAGTTATTTTTATTTTAATTAATATTTTAGTTAATTATTTTAATTTATTTGCGTTTTAAAATTGTTTTTAATTTAATTGAGGTTGTGTTTTATTTCTTTTAGTTGTTTTGTGGTTTTTAATCTCTTTTCAGCGGTTTAGTGTTGTTTTCCCGGACCGAGGATTAGACCTCGTCTTTTCCCTACATCTCTTTCCCTTTTTCCTTTTCTTTTTCCTTTTTCTCTTTTTCCTTCTTTCTTTTTCCTTTCTTTTTCTTTTTTTTCTTTCTTTCTTTTTCCCTCTCTCCTTTCCCGCTCGAGCCCCCCCGGTCTCTCTCTCTCTTCTCTCTCTCTCACGCCGGAACCTTCAGCAGCTTGAACCGCCGCCGTCCGGCTCACCGCCGGTCTCATCCTCTTCGTCTCCCTCCGGCGCACCTCCCCACCGAATCTCACCCCCAACCGGCCGGCCGTTTGGCCGGAAATCCTCCTCAAAGCCCGCACGGCTTTGGCTCCGATCCGCCGCCATCGCTCCACCTCCAGCCACTATTTCTTCACCACTTCATCACCGGTCCCTTGCCGTCCTAACCCACCTATTTCCGGCCTCCAACGACCACCGGAACAGCTCCTACGAGCTAGCTTTCCTTTTTGAGAAATCCGGTCTCTTTCCGACGATTCCGCCGCCACCCACGGCCAACCACCACTTCCAATAGCTTCACAACCATCCCTAGACCATTCCCTATCAATCCCAAACTCTAGTTTGGCCCCGTTCAAAAGTGGGTTTTTCACAACCCACGGCCACAGTGAATTTTCACTGTGACGTTGCTTTTTCGCCGCCGTTTGCAACGCCTCGTGTTTTCTAAAATTGCCATATAGCGTTGTAAGTATTTTCCAAACCCTATTTTCAGATTTAAATATATATTGCTCTTTCAATTAATTAATCTGCTGGTTGGTTGATTCCGGACTGAGTCCGAGGAGTTCGGGGGTCGGATGGATGAAGGACGGAGTTGCTTGTTTTATTGTTTTATGTTGGTTGGTTATTTTTGTGCATTGTTATGGCATTACATGGTGCATGCACGTGTGTTTTTGTTTAAGTGTGAAAAGCCTGTGTATTGGTGTAAGTGGTCTTACGGGTGCGTGTGTATCACGACCCCAAGCCGGGATGGGGTATTATCCCGGTGGAGCTCCTCTGGTCACTCGGGAGCAGAATAAACTGAGTGATGTCCCCTGAGTTGTCGCTAGATGACGGGAGCGGGGGCTAGGGTTTGCTTGGCTACAAACGCGCCGGGCGCGGAACCGGGCATCGCTCTACGCACCGACTCCGTGGCCCTTCGCTGGTGAGGGCTAGAGGATGCTTGGCTACAAACGTGCGGGGCACGGAACTGGGCATCGCTCGTTAGGTGTCACATGCGTGGTGGTACTCTGTGGTGTGGCACTGGAGCCAGGGTGTGCGGATGACCCCTAGGGGAGGTCATGGTGCATACGGTTAATATGGATAATGGTTTGAGACGGATAAAGGCCAAATGTGACTTTTGGCGTGTTTTTCGGAAATGATGTGTTTTTGGGCCAAATGGGTTTTTGGCGTGTGTGAAAAAATCGTGTTTTATGGGCTTTGTGCATTGGGCATGTTTCATGCATGTTGTTTGAGTTCTATGTGTTTTTATCTGGTAGTGTTTGGGTTTTACTTACCTGCGTTACCATTTTTGGTTCCGTAGCTT
Organism: Carya illinoinensis; assembly: GCF_018687715.1. Lineage (NCBI taxonomy): Eukaryota > Viridiplantae > Streptophyta > Magnoliopsida > Fagales > Juglandaceae > Carya > Carya illinoinensis. Next base: position 46,988,684 of record NC_056754.1, read on the forward strand.
TTGGTGCAAAGTTGGAGGACGAAGAGGAGGAGGCTGAGCCCGAGGATGCGGCTCCACCGGGTTGCTGATGCTATGCTTTATGTTTGGTTTAAAACTGTATTTGTGTTTTTGTAATATTTTATCTATGTATGTTTTAAACAGCTTGTATTACGTTAAGAAAACAATTCTGGTACTTAGTTATGACTTTCGTTATCCGCTGCATGTTTCTTCGTGCACATATGTTGCTTTTGCACACACTTGGCACCCGTCGATGGGATGGTGACCCGGGTTGTCACCATCCGGACGTCTCGTTTTCCCCGCGTTCGGGCTTGGGGATTTGGGGGCGTCACAAGCTGAGTATAGAGAAGGAGATTATAGGGGACAATAATGTTCTTATGGCTTGTCTTTCGGATCCGAAGATGTGGGAGGGAAAAATTTTTTTGCATAATGATGTGTCCTCTGATTCGGATATAAGGGAGGATGTAAAAAACAGAGTGAGGATGGTCACAAGAAACTACGCAGTAGTAAACGGGTAATTACCTATGCTTCTAAATTGAATCTATGATTAGTCCAATATTGTATTGGAATGTTAGAGAGGTGAAGTCTTCTAAAAGTAGGTTGAAAACAATTATGAAAGTATAAAAGCCGAAGATGTTTGTGATTGCGGAACCTTTTTTATGTGATGAACAAATGGATGAAGTTAAAAAAATGCTTGGTTTTGATTATGGGTTTTCAAATGGTGCGTGGAATGGGAAATTGTGGATGTTGTGGATGAATGATGTTAATGTAAGTATGGTTAGTTGTGGAAGCCAACAAATTTCTGTTCTTGTGGCTAATGGTGGGATGAAGTGTAAAATTTCTTTTGTTTATGCTAAATGTTTATGTGAGCAATGGAGGGTGTTGTGGGATGAGCTTGCAAGGGAGAGTAATTCTAATGATCCTTGGTTGGTAACAGGGGATTTTAATATTATAGCGAATGATGGGGAGAGACGTGGTGGTAGGCCTCAACTTGTGGTGGCCATGGAGGAGTTTAATTCTTGGATACATAACTGTGGTTTAATGGAATTGAAATTTTTGGGTAAGAGTTATTCATGGTGCAATGGGCATGCCGGAAATTCAAGGAGTTGGGCTCGTTTGGATCGTTCCTTGGTTGATCAACATTTTCTTGGTGCTTTTCCGGATTCGGTTATGAGATATTTACCTCGTACAACATCGGATCATGCTCCTATGGTCATTTCGTTAGTGAAGAGTTTTGAAGGCTGTGGACCGGCGCCTTTTCATTTTCAGCAAATGTGGGTGGATCATGTTGATTTTGCTCGATGTGTTCGTGAGGCTTGGGACCAAAATGATGCTGGTGGTGCTCTCATGAAAATGGTGGCAAAATTAAAAAGGGTGAGAGTTGCTCTAAAAGCATGGAATAAGATAGTTTTTGGGTGGACGAGTGGACACATTCAGGAGTTGAAGGCTCATATAGAGAGGCTGGATGAACAGTTGCAAGTGAGATATGAAGAAGATGTGGAGCTGGACCTGTTGGCTTCAAAGATGGAACTGGACACCTGGACTAATCGTGAAGAGATCCGGTTGGCTCAGTGTACCAAAGTTAGATGGTGGAAACATGGCGATAAAAATTCCAGGTATTTTCATGCTCTTCTTAATAAAAGGAAGCAAACTAGGATTATGGAGATGAGTCTGTCTAATGGTACTACGTTAAAAACACCGCAAGATATTCATGATGGTGCTGTGAAATATTTCATGGATTTTTTAGGTCAATTTAATCGTGTAGTACTTCCAGATTTGGGGGATTTAGTGTCTAATGTGATCTCAGATGAGGACAATTTGAGGCTTTGTTCTTTGCCTATAGAAGAAGAGGTGAAACAAGCTGTTTTCAGTATTCCTATAGAGAGTAGTCATGGCCCGGATGGGTTTGGTTCAGGTTTCTATCGTGCTTGTTGGGATATTGTGCATGTGGAGGTGGTGGAGGTTGTAAGGGATTTTTTTAAGGGAGTTCCTCTCCCTAGATTTTATATGGCTTCTTTTGTTGTGCTTATTCCAAAAATGGCTCAGCCGACGGGATTTGATAAGTTCCGTCCTATCAGTTTATGTTCTGTTTTCTACAAAATCTGCACTAAGGTTTTGCTGGCAAGGCTTGCCCCTTTATTGCCTGTTATGATCTCCTCTTAACAGTGTACTTTTATTCAAGGTAGAAGCATTTTTTATAATATCAGTCTCACACAAGAAATGGTGCATTCTCTTAACAAAAAGGCTTTGGGTGGTAATGTTATTTTGATATGGCCAAAGCTTATGATAGAGTGGAGTGGAAGTTTTTGTTACATTTGTTGGCAGGATTTGGTTTTTCTCCTTCTATTAAGGCTCTGATTAAAAATTATATTGCGTCGCCTTGGTATTCAGTCATGATGAATGGGACGTCTCGTGGTTTCTTTCAAGGAGGGCGCGGGTTGACACAGGGGGGTCCTTTATCTCCATATCTTTTTATCATTATGGAGGAAGTTTTTTCCCGTTTACTTAAGAAGAATTTTTTATGTGGTAATATTATGAGTTTTTCACATCTGAGAGGTGCGCCTCTTGTTTCTCACCTTCTTTATGCAGAAGATGTAGTTATATTTACAAATGGAAGGAAAAAGTCGACGCGAGAATTGATGAAGGTTATTGAGACTTATGAGTCTTGGTCCGGGCAGCGAGTGAGAAAGGAGAAGACGACAATATATTTTGCGAAGCAATTCTCTACAAGGCGGAAGAGGGATCTAATGAATATCACTGGTTTTATAGAAGGTAATTTTCCTTTTACCTATCTTGGTGCACCGATTGTTACTGGAAGGCTTACAAATTTACATTTGGATCCTATTCTTAATCGGGTGAGGAATAAGCTTGAGGGGTGGAAATTGAAGTTTCTATCGGTTGGGGGCAAATTGATTTTGTTGAAGCATGTTTTGTTGAGTATGCCAATTCATATTATGTCTATCCTTCAATTGCCAAAATGGATTTTGAAAATTCTAAACAGGCTGCTTAGTTCATTTTTTTGGGGTGAAAAAGATGGTAAGGGGAAAAAGAAATGGGTGGGATGGAAGTTGATGTGTAAGTCGACTGAAGATGGGGGAATTGGGCTGCGTGATTTTGATGAGGTACAACATTCTTTACACATGAAATTTGCATGGAAAATTATGACTGGGAGTGATCTTTGGTCACAATTTTTTCGTGCTAAATATGTTGGGGATAACCATATCTCCTTAATGGATCCTAAGAAGGGGTCAAGATTTTGGAAAATGGTGGTTAAATGTATTCCAGCAGTGTTAGACAATTGAAAATGGAAAGTTTGTGATGGAAATATTTCTTTTTGGTGGGATAACTGGTTAAATGAAGGTCCTCTTGTTAATTCTTATCCAGTGATTGATGAGTCCAATATGAGGTTGGCTGATGTTGGAGTTGAAAATGGTTGGGATATTGATGTGTTTGGAAAGATTAGTGGGAGCACAAAAAACAGAGGAGATTTGTAGTTTTTTGGGTGCTCACAAAGATGGTCAGGATTTACTTGTTTGGATTCATAATAAGGATGGATGTTTTACTACTAAAAGTGCATGGCAATGTGTTCGGGTTAGTGCACCAAGGGTGACTTGGGCAAAGTGGGTTTGGCATGAAGCTCTACCAAAAAAAATCTTTGTTTTAATGTGGAAGGCTTTCCATGACAGTTTAAGTGTTGATGATAGATTGAGGAGGGTGGGTATACCCATTACTTCTAAGTGTAACTACTTTGACCGAGGAGGCTATGAAGACTTAAATCATGTTCTTGCTACAGGTGATGTGGCTTCTAAGATTTGGAAGAGGTTTTCTCTTATCTTGGGAATTCCTTATGATCCAAATAGACGATGGTTTGAATTGGTGTTAATGTGATTTAGACGGGCGACTACCAAGTCCTAGGTGGGTAATCTTATGGGCCTTATTCCTTCTATTATTATTTGGAAATTGTGGCAATGCAGGTGCAAGGCACGGATGGAAGGTAAACCATATTGACAGAAGAGATTTGGAGGTCTATTTGTGTGTGGCTAAGAAAAGTGCAAAATTCCTTAACAACTATTACAAAGATTGGTGTTGTTGATGAGGAGAGGTTGAGGGACTTGAACATACCGGTTTTACCCATTAAAAAGGTGCAGGCTAAATTGGTTTGTTGGGAAAAGCCAAAAAATGGTAGATTTAAATTGAATATAGATGGGTGCAGTCTTGGTAATCCAGGAAGTTCAGGTGCGGGGGGTATTATTCAGGATGTACATGGCAATATGGTGCTGTCCTTTTCATGCTCTCTTGGGGTGGGTTCTAATAACCATGCTGAATTGAAAGCATTGTTAATAGGGTTGAAATATTGTCGAGCTTTGGGACTACATTAGGTGGACATTGAGTCTGATTCTTTGATTTGTGTATCTTGGATTCAGAAGAAGCATTGTGGAGTTTGGTATTTGGAAGATTTCTGGGAAGAGGCTATGAGACTGTATGCAGGTGGGGGGAATTTTACTATTCACCATGTTTATAGAGAAGGAAATGCACCGGCTGTTTTTTAGCTAAAATGGGAGCTCAAGGCTCTACCTTAGTTTGGCGGTCTTTGTTACATGTTCCAAAATTTCTTGAAGGTTTGATTCGTTTGGATAAATTGTCTTTACCTTATGTTAGAGGGAGTTATGTTGTTTAGGAGTCTTGAAGTTGGTTTTTTGTTTATAGGTGTGTCTTTGTGGGTAGGGAGATTTATTTTAGGCATGTATTGTTTTGGCTTTCTTGATTGGTTTTTATGTATTTTTGGTATTCCTCCGCTGGAAGTGGGGGCTTTTGTTAATAAATTTGGGAAGGGGTCACTCTTGGACATGTGGTCCTAACTCTTCTTAAAAAAAAAAAAAAGTGTAAAATGCTTTGGATGAATTTTTTTATCATGTAGAATTTTTATGCGTTCTTTCACCAGTTGAGCGTTGTCATAAGCATTTCGATGAGCTTCATCCAATTTATTGATCTGTAATTTTCTCAACCCTAAAACTTCATCAAGTGACATGTTAACATGTTTAATAGCCCAAAGAGCTCGATGTTGAATATCAACAAGTAAATGACAAGCTTCACCATAAACTAATTGATAAGGGGACATCCCTAGATTTGTTTTGAAAGCTGTCCTATAAGCCCACAAAGCATTAAGAAGCTTAACTGACCAATCTTTCCTATTAGGATTTATAGTTTTCTCTAAATGATTTTTATCTCTCTGTTTGCCAATTCTGCTTGCCCATTTGTTTGAGGGTGATAAGGGATAAAAACTCGGTGTGTGATACCATATTTCTTCATGAGTGTAGAAAATCGTTTGTTGCAAAAATGAGAACCCTCATCACTTATGATAACTTTGGGCATGCCAAAATGAGTAAACAGAGATTGTAAAAATTTTAGGACAACACGATGGTCATTTATTTTGCAAGCAATGGCCTCCGCCCATTTTGAAACATAATAATCCATAGCTAATAAAATATATGTGTTTCTAAAGGAAATTGGAAAAGGTCCCATGAAGTCTATTCCCCAACAATAAAAAATTTCTAAGGTAAGAATAGGGAAAAGAGGCATCATGTCTCTTTTGCTAATAGATCCCAATTTTTGACAAGGCTCACGAGCCTTACAAAAATTATAAGCAAATTTAAACATAGAAGGCTAGTAAAAACCGCTTTACAAAATTTTAGCGACTGTTTTCTTTGCTGAAAAATGACCGCCACATGCACCCATATGACAAAATCTCAACACCAAAGAAAACTCATCATTAGGAATGCACCTTTGAATCAATTGGTCTGAACAATATTTAAAAAGGTATGGATCATCAAAGTAAAAGTGTTGTACCTCAGAGAGAAATCGACGCTTATCTTGGGTGGACCATTCAGAAGGCATTTGCTCAGTCACCAGATAATTGACTACGTTAGCATACCAAAGAGCTCTATTAATCACAAACAGCTGCTCATCCGGGAAACTATCATTAAGAGAAAGACTGACAATTGAAGAGGAGGATGATGACAATCTAGAGAGGTGGTCAGCTACCACGTTTTCAACTCCTTTCTTGTCTTTAATGTTAATGTTGAACTCTTGAAGTAGTAGAATCCAGCGAATCAAGCGTGGTTTTGCATCTTTCTTAGCCAACAAATACTTAAGAGCAGAGTAGTCAGTGAAAATAGTAACAGGAGAACCAAGAATGTAAGTCCGAAATTTATCAAGTGCAAAAATCGCTGCAAGCAATTCTTTTTCAGTAGTGGTATAATTTTTCTGAGCATCATTCAAGGTTCTATTGGCATAATAAATCACAAAAGGTCTATTATCCACACGCTGCCCCAAAACAGCTCCTAAGGCATAATCACTTGCATCTATCATGATTTCAAAGGGAAGGTCCCACTGCGAGGGTTGCATAATAGGGGCAGTGGTAAGCAATTTTTTAAGGGTATCAAAAACATTTTGGCACTCATCAGTCCAAACAAATTCAATATCATTTTGTAACAGATTGTACAAAGGTTTGGTAATAGAACTGAACCCTTGAATAAACCGCATATAAAAGCCAACATGACCAAGAAAAGAACGAATATCCTTAACCGTCCTAGGGATAGGAAGTTTAGATATTAATTCAATTTTTGCCTTGTCGACGTTTATACCTTCAAAAGAAGCAATATGTCCCAAGACAATGCCCTGAGTAGCCATAAATTGGCATTTCTCGTAATTAAGTAAAAGATTTTTTTCCTCGCATATTTGCAGAATACGTTCCAAATTATACAAACAACTATCAAAAGATTTTACAAAAATAGAGAAGTCATCCATGAATATTTCACAAATATCATAAATCATGTCAGAAAAAATACTCATCATGCATCTCTGAAAAGTAGCTAGAGCATTACACAAACCGAAAGGCATTCTGGTAAAAGCAAAGGTGCCAAAAGGACAAGTGAAAGTGGTTTTTTCCTGGTCCATAGGCGCTACAACAATTTGATAATAACCAAAGTATCCATCCAAGAAGTAATAAAATGCATTACCAGCCACTCTTTCTAAAATTTGATCCAAAAATGGTAAAGGAAAATGATCCTTCCTACTGGTTGAATTAAGTTTTCTATAATCAATGCACATTCTCCAACTAGTAACCATTCTAGTTGGAATCAACTCATTTTTTACAACAATTAAATGAGATTTTTTTGGTACCACTTGAGTTGGACTTACCCACTTATTGTTTGAGATGGGGTAAATGATACCCACTGTGAGCAGCTTAAGCACTTTCTCTTTAACAACTTCCTTCATGGTAGGATTGAGCCTACGTTGAGCATTACGAACCGATCTAGCATCATCTTCAAGATGGATTCTGTGGGTACAAAAAGCAACATCAATACCTTTGATGTCGGCTATTGTCCAACCAATTGCGCCTCGATGTTTTTTTAAGACTTGAATCAACTGGGCTTCATCCTTCTGATTTAAGTTTGAGGAAATCACCATAGGAAAAATGCCTTCTTTAGGACCAAGAAACACATACTTTAAATTTTGAGGAAGTGGTTTCAATTCTAACTGGGGAACTTCTTCCTCTTAAGATTTAAGTATGTCTAGTGATGGTAGAGTTTCAAACTAGGGTTTCCATTTTGCACCTGCAAATTGTACTTTAAGTCTTACAACGACGGGAGTACATCCCCTACAGACAATAACGTCGACACCATAGAAGTCTTCGACGAGGAAGGAAAAGGTGCCGGCGACGCCACAGAAGATAGCGATGGTGGTACAGGTGCGGGAACCAACTACAGAAGAGAAAAAAAGTGATAATCTATGCCGCCACACTGTCGGTATTGACTCTATGGGGGTTCCACCTCCACAGAAAATGACGGTGGTCACCAATGATGCTCCTCCATAGGTGGCTTTGGTTGTTTTTGAAGAGAAAAGCCGAAATTGGATTCTAAAAAAAGTGGATGAGCTTCAAGATTGGATAGGGATACCCTATAAACGATACGAAGAACAGTTTAATGCACTCCTTATTGCCATTGAGACAGGTCACCAAAAGGGGGGAACAACGGTTAAGGAAAATAAGGAGTTAAAGAGACTAACTTGGTCTCTTAATTATGAAAGAAGAGAGGGGAGCGTGAGTCCGAGGAGACATAGGGGAAGGGTTGGATTAGTTGATTAATGTTGCCTAAAATCTTGACATGAAATGTAAGAGGGCTGAATGATATCAATAAATGCCTTTGAATAAGATTGTTACTTAGGCAATGGAAAAGAGATATCATATGTTTGCAGAAACTGAAACATATCACTAGAAAAACCATTTGAAGTATTTGGGGTTGCCAATATGTAGGTTGGGCATATTTACCTTCAGAGGGGGAATCGGGGGAAATACTGGTCATGTGGGACAAAAGAGTGGTAGAGAACACTGATGAGTTTGTGGGAGAATATTCTGTGGGTTGCTTGTTTAAAAATTCAAAAGATTGTTTTGAGTGGGCTTTTGTCGAGGTATATAGTCCTAATTTGGAGGGTGAACGGCGGTTACTTTGGGATGAGCTTGCAGGTTTATGTTCATGGTGGGAGAGGCCATGGTGTATAGGGGGACTTTAATGTGACAAGATTTCCAAGTGAAAGGTTGGGAGAGGGTTGGCAAAATCATGCTATGGGGGAATTCTCTGATTTCATTTCAAAGTTGGGCCTCATGGACATATCTCTCTTGGGAGGTGGTTATACTTGGTCTAACAACCACGCCTGGTCAAGACTAGATAGATTCCTCATATCTCCTTCATGGGAGATACAATATCCAGACTCTTCTCAGAAAAGACTCACTTGGTTGTGCTCGGACCATTTTCCTATTATGTTAGATTGTGGGGGAATACCAGGGGGCAGATGACCCTTTAAGTTTGAGAATATGTGGTTAAAATCTGTGGGATTTGTGGAGCTGGTCAGGCAATGGTGGAGTTCTTATCAAATGCAGGGCACTCCGAGCAAGGTATTGGCGGGAAAGTTGAAGGCCCTAAAGATGGACTTGAAGACTTGGAATGAACAGGTTTTCAGTAATGTAGAAGCACAAAAGAAATCCTTGTTTCAAGAGCTATAAAGTTTAGAGGGTGTGGAAGATGAGGTAGGTCGAAAAGGGTCAGTAGTTACAGAACTAGAAAGGTTGATCTTAATGGAGGAGATTTATTGGAGGTAAAAGTCAAGGGCTTTGTGGCTTAGGGAGGGAGATAGATCTACAAAGTTTTTTCACCGAGTAGCAAACTCCCATAAAAGGTTCAACACAATCGAGTCCATGAACATCGATGGAAAGGTAGTTTCTGATCAAGCAAAAATCAAAGACTATGTAGCTGGACATTTTGAGCATTTGTTGGAAGAACCTTTTGCATGGAGGCCTATAGTAGATGGGTTAGCTTTTGAAGCCATTGATCGTAATAGTATGGCTTGGTTGGAGAGACCATTTGAAGAAGTAGAGGCACACCAAGTCATCAAGAAATTGAACAAAGATAAAGCTCCGGGGCCAGATGGTTTTACTATGCTATTTTCCGACTTGTTGGGAGGTGGTAAGAGAGGATATTATGCTAGTTTTCCAAGAGTTCTTTACTTTTGGTAAATTTGAAAAGAGTCTAAATACTACCTTCATCGCACTTATCCCCAAAAAACTGGGTGCAAGAAAGGCATAAGATTTCAGGCCTATTAGTCTAGTGGGCAGTGTGTATAAGATTCTTGCAAAAGTCTTGGCCAACAAAATGAGTACAATATTGGATAAGATTATTTTGAAGTCTCAAAATGCATTTGTATGAGGAAAGCAAATTCTGGATTCGATTCTTGTAGCCAATGAATGTTTGGACAGCAGGCTTAAGTCAAAGATTCCGGGTATTTTGTGTAAATTGGATATGGAGAAGACCTATAATCATGTCAATTGGAACTTTTTGCTCTATCTATTGGGTAGGTGTGGTTTTGGGGAAAAATGGAAGGGATGGATGTGTCATTGTATATCTACAGCTTGGTTTTCAGTTTTGGTAAATGGTGAACCTGTGGGTTGCTTTAATAGCTCACAGGGGTTACGATAAGGAGATCCACCATCCCCTCTACTATTCGTGATTGTGATGGAGGCTCTAAGTCAGATGGTGTCGGCTGCTATAGTAGGTGGCTTCTTTTCAGGATTCTCAGTGGGAAATCTTCATGGGCCCATTACTATTTCTCATCTTTTATTTACAAATGATACGTTGCTATTTTGTGATGATAATGTAGCACATATACAATCCTTGAAGGCCATCTTACGATGTTTTGAAGCTTCCGGTTTAAAGATAAATCTAGCGAAGATAGAATCGGTGGTAGTGGGGGATGCAAGTAATATTCGGGGGTTGGCTAGCATTTTGGGGTGTGGGGTGTCCTCGTTGCCAATGAAGTATCTTGGCCTCCCTTCGGGGGCATCTTTCAAAGCCAAGAAAATTTGGGCGGAGGTGCTAGAAAAATTAGAACGCAGGTTGGTTGGGTGGAAAAGATTATATTTATCCAAGGGGGGAGGCTCACACTTATTAAAAGCACATTATCTAATCATCCCACCTATTTCTTGTCTCTATTCCCCCTTCCAGCTACTATTGCCTCTAAGATTGAAAAATTACAACATGACTTTTTGTGGAATGGCATAGGAGATGAGTTTAAATTCCATTTAGTTGGATGGGACAAGGTGTGCACACCTTTACGAGTGGGTGGTTTTGGGGGTCCACAATGTGAGGCTTTTTAATTAGGCCTTACTCGGGAAATGGTTGTGGCATTATAATTATGAGAAGGAAGCACTATGGAGAGGGGTGATTGATGCAAAATTTGGGAGTGCAAGGGTGGTACTCTAATGAGGGAAGGCAGGCATATGGTGTGGGGTTATGGAAGCATATAAGAAAAGGTTGGGGGGTTTTTTCTAGCAATACCAAGCTATGTATGGGAAATGGTCAGAGAATCAGCCTTTGGAATGATGTATGGATGGGTGATACGACTCTTAAGGCAGCTTCCCCTGCTATATTCAACATCGCAAGGGAAAAAGATGTGAAGGTGCTGACTTGTGGGGTACTACACATGATGCTCAAGTGTGGAACATAAATCTCCCTAGGGAGGCTCAAGACTAGGAAGTGAGTATGCTGGTGAAGTTTTTTAACCTACTCCATAGCATCTCCCCTGATGCTTCAATTGAAGATAAGTTGGTTTGATGCCCATCTTGGAAAGGGAAATTCTCAGTAGGTTCTTATTATGAGACTATTACAGCTCCACCTTTGCCTAATTTTCCTTGGAAGAGCATATGAAGGAATAATGCACGTCCTAAGGCGACATTCTTTGTATGGACAGCAGCCCTCGTTAAGATCCTAACTATTGACAATTTAAGAAGGCGCGGTCTTATAATGATGGATTGGTGTTGTATGTGCAAAAAGAGTGAGGAAACAATGGATCATTTACTCCTACATCGTGAATTTACTAGGGACACTTGGAATTATTTCTTTAGAAGGATGGGGTTAGCATGGACTATGCCGGGAAGGGTTGTTGAGTTATTGGCAAGTTGGAGAGGGATCTCAGGGACAGCACAAATTGCAGCAATATGGAAAATGACCCCCATCTGTATCTTATGGTGCATCTGGAATGAAAGAAACAACAGGCATTTTGAGGACCAGGAAAGATCTGAGGAAGAATTTAGGCATTTTTTATGGAAGACTCTATTTTTGTGGGCCACAGCTTTAGAGTTCAATGGTCTCAATTTCCATGATTTCCTTGTAACTTTTTCTACTTCTTAAATGGTGTATTCACATGTGTACTCCAAGTGTACCTAGCTTACGCCTTCTTTACATTAATAAAGTTTAATATTACTTATCAAAAAAAATTTCTACATCTACTTTAGCTCTTTGCTAGTTCATCAATGATGTAAAGGACCTCATATTTTTGTCGACTAGTACTCTACATTCCTCATCATCATTGCCCTTTCTGCTAAAATATTGTGCTTCTCTCCATCTGAGCTCACACTGCCATATATATTTATGTATCTATACTATTGGAATGTTACTTTAAGTTATAGGAACTAACTCCCTGACTCTTCAAGTACAGACCATTAAATTAGTAGTCTTAAATTTAGCTTTCCATAAAGATGTCCTTCTAATTTTCAGCTCATGCATGCATACTTGTGTTTTTTGGCCAAAGTATTTGCTAGCTAGTCTAATAACATCATACAATTTGATATCTTTTAAGTTTTGTTTATTTGGATTAAGACCATTTACCCTTTTCTCTAATCTATTTAGACATATCAATCAGGGCTTAGCAAAAATCCAAAAATCTAACTCTGACTCCGACTCCAATTCAATTTGACTCTGACTTTATGCTCCAACTCTGACTCCTAATTTGCCCTCTGAATCTGCCCCCATTAATGTACATATGTTATAAAAATATGTACTTATTTATATATTTATATAGTTCTATAACTAATTTAGTTAAATTCAATAATATACTAATATGAGCTAATTATTATAAAATAATATACTTATACTATAATGTAAATAAACTAATAATAGCATATGTAAACATCATAGTATGTTAGACATGATATTGAAATAAACCTAGTATAATAAGTTAATAATACAAAATACTAATTTATTAAAGTATAATAATATGTAATTAGATACAATAGTATAAGTCTTGTATATAAATAAATTAGATACTAGTATTGAAATAACTAGTAAGTCTAGTGAAATAAGTTAATAACACATAATAATAATTTACTAAAGTATAATAACATGTAATTAGATACTAAAAATAATATGTGATACTATAGTATAATAAAATGTTATTAGACACTATAGTATAACTCTAGTATAAAAATAAGTTAGATAATTAGCACATAAGTAAATTAGTAGTTAATAATTTAGTTTTAGTTTTTAATGTTTAGAAAAACTATAATTGGAAAGCCCACAAAAAATACTTTTTTGAAAATGGGTTAAATGTGAAACTAAAAAAAAAATAAAGCCCAAATCCAACTTCCGCTCTAACAAGTCGGAATCGGAGTCGAAGTCCAAATTTGAACTCCAACAAAGTCGGAGTCGAATTTAAGGGAATCCGACTTCGACTATGCTGGTGCTCACCCCTAATCTCAACTATTCTTTCTAGAGAAATACTACAAGGAAGCCTTACATGACCACAAACATCCACCTAACCAATATGTAATTTAACATTTTTTACCTTATATTAAAACAAACACATTCAAACATTAAAATAGCTAGATAAAAATGATAAATCACATGTTAATTAGGTTGAGGTTTGTGATATAAGGTTTTCATGCAAAATTTATCTTCTTTCAATAGTAAATAGTTTATATTCAATGATAAAAATAAATAAATATTTATTTATCATTTTTAAACATTCGATCAATTGTTTAATAGGTAGTACTGATCAGATGATAAAATAATAATTACTTAATTTGAAACAACGGTTTTATTTTAATAACTCTAGGCTTGCTTGGAGATAAAAAGAAAAAAAAAAAAAAAAACTTGCTTAATTATTTGTAACACCCATCCTTGTGGTTGGACCTTTAGAAAATGATTTTAAGAAAATAGATGAGAATTACATTTCCTTTTCATTTTTCTTTCCCTTCCATGATAGGATACAAAAGAGTCAATGTTTATAAATAAAACGTGTTTCTTAATTTAAAAGGTTTCAGTAAAAAATATTAAATTTTATAATTAAAGTCTCTCATACAAAACATTGTGCCTAGGCTTTCCTGCTCTTCCCCTTAGGCCACATTAGTCTTGACGTGTCATGCTCATCTTGTCATTGTGAGGGCATACATAAAAACTAAAATGAGTCAATGACTCGTAAGCATTACTTCATATAGTTAAAATATAACAACATAGGTTTTCAGTCATATATTCATCACTCTATATTTATCATACATAAACATTCATTTCATTTTAAAACGTTGTGAGGGAGGGCTTTACTTTAAAAATGAGTTTTCTTTCATAAAATAGTTTTCCACACCTTCCTACCTTCATTTCTTAAAGAGTCTTATCATACATACATATTTTCTTAACATGCATACATTCTTTCTTATCGCTTTCATTGGCCATTGCACACTGTTACACTTCATGTGTGAGGGTTAGAGGTCTTTTGGACCTGATTCCACCTGTGGTCATGGATTAGGAATCTATTCTGCTAGGGTGTAGCACTGGATGCACTACCAGTACTATTTACCCAGCATTGCAATCTGCCCAGTCCAGTCCTTTGGTACCATCATCCCTTCGTTCATTCATGGCCGTTATGTCTTTTCATACATTAAAACATTCAATCCTTTAATTCATTTTAGTTCTTTCAGCTCTTTCTGTCCTTCTGTCTGTTCATTCTTAAACGTCACTTAAAAGCATGGACTTAAACATCTTCTTTTATGGCAGCATTTAAAGCATCAGGTCATGGCATCATTTAAAGTATCATCTTTCATAGGGGCATTTTAAAACACTTTCTGCGCGTCATTTAAAGCATAAGACATAAGTATTGACATTTCTCTTCATCGCTTTTCATGAAAATATATCAAGTACTTATTACGTATAGCATCCATTCATATGCATACACTTACATACTTGGGGTGCGTAAAAAGGAGCTGCCAAGGAGAGCCGTTACATACTTATACTTGAAAGCTTATACATAGCGTTCTTTCATAAAATGAGTTTCGTGTTGTTTTGGAAAATATCATAAAGGAAAAGCATTTCATTTTCATTTTCATTTATTTAGAAAACTCTAGAAGAGTATGAATATAATACTTACCTAGACTCCATGCCATACTCATTCCATGCAGTCTATTTATATGCGTGTCAAATGGCAACCTACGTGCATACACATAAACTCAGCATCATTCTCTATCTAATGTGTAAGTAACTATACTAGAAGTAGAACTACGCTTCACTTAGAACACTCTCCATCCATCCCTGTGTTCTTACGTGCCCTTTACTATGCTAAAACTTTTAGGGTCCATTTACCGTCACTACCCCCGTGTTTCACATTGGGGTTAAGACATTAAAACCTTTGTCTTACTCTCTTATTAACTACATTCCGATGCATGACTCAAACCAACTAAGTCATGCATCCCAATCCTAGACAACATACCCGTTACTACCTTCATGCTTCCTAGCACATGTTAAATACTCATTCCCATCGATACATGGCACATGACTTTAATCCAACTCTGAGACTTACACATCGTGTAACCATGCTTAGAACAGATTATCCATTATATGGTAAATCCGTCAGGTACGCGTGTCTCACCAAATGCACATGTACCTTACCCTTTTATCACCTAAGATCAATTTATAGTTCCATGAACGCCCACTCGTATAAACAAGTTTCATACTCCGATACCAAATTTTACTCAAACCTGGTCAGTAGGACCTTTCTACTTCCCGACCCCTTTTTATCAGTTCATCCCAACACTTGACACGACAGGGCTCCATTCACCACTACATCTCCATCACGTCATGTAGCTCGAGACAAATCTCGAATTATGTCAAGACACACGTCATGCTTCTACTATGCAACTCTTACACTATCCCATCACTTCGCACATACTCTAAGACATAAGTCAACTACAAGGTGACACCTATTACCTCAGACTACAAGCCACATCACAGTTATTTCAAACATCGTTACACAGTTCCCAACACTACACAACACTCTCTACGCTCCTCTACTACGCAACCATCATTTTCTTCCTGACATGCCATATAGTGCATCGCTACACAACATGAAGTACGCACCAGGTATACTCCCTTTGCTACATCACGTATTACCATGATGCACACCACACGATGTGTTGCTACATGACATGGAGCACACACCACATGTACTCTATTCACACTACGCCATACCACAACTACGGCACACACTTCACACTCTTACATCACAGCATAGTCCACAGCACTACACAATTACGCCAAACACTTCATTACACAGCGAACTCTACAATACTAGTAGCACAGTCTACAACCTATCAACTAACATTTAATATAATTAATGAGTGAGAGAGAGAGAGAGAGAGTTATACCATCGACGAGATAACCCATACATTGCTCGCTGCCCATCATAGTCAAAGGCATTAGAAGAGTTGTACGTGGCGGTTAAACCACATACGGTGGTTGTTTGGGCTATCGAAGGTGGCTACAAGTGTGGATATAAGCGGGGAAAGGTTTGGTCATAGTCTTAGAGTGGTGACCTCATGGTGGAACCAAGGTGGCACATGGAGAAGGCACGGTGGTCCATGGAGGAGTTTGGGTCATGGGTCTCAAAGCATGGGAATTCGTGGATTTTAAGGCTGCGGACCATGGCTGGCCGTGGAGGTCTTAAGAGAGGTGTGGTGGAGCTATGGTGGCGAGATGGTGGTGGCACAATTGCTAGAGGGTGGTGGATCTAAGCCAAATGGGTGGAGAAACCCATTAGTGAGTGAGAGGGTGTGGGAGAGGTGGAGGGCTTAGCTAACAAGGAGGAGCCATGGTGGTCAGGGGAGGTTGTGTGGTGGCCTAAGAAGTCGTGCATGGTGGTGCAAGTGGAGGAACCCGTATGGGTTTTGTGCAAATGGAGAAGAGGAGCTGTGGTGGAGGAAGGGACCATGGGGGAAAGGGAGGCTATGCAGGTGGAGCAGGTGAGCTTAAGGTGCTGGTGAAGGTGCTTGATGGCTCTGTTGGCCGCATACCCATTCGGTCAAGCTATCGTAAGAGCAGAGTGAGGCTACCGTGTGACTCACCACTAGTGAGATTGGACTCAACGGCGTGAGGGGGAGTTGCGTTAAGGACCTCGGTCTAGTCCCTAAATACTATGGTTCTCTAGATCTGCTTCACCCAACTATGACCGATAAGTCTATCCTTCTTGTGTGCCCCTTTACTTGAGTCTAGACTTGAGTGATGAGATTTGATCAATATGGATGATTGGTGTTGTGGTTTGTTAATTGGATCTTGGTGATGGTGTATGAGATGATGATGGTATGGTGATGGTATGATGATGGCCGAATGGTATGATTAGGCTATGGTAGGTTCCCCTTGGGTGGTATTATGGTAAATATGGAACTGAGGTTAGGGTTTAAGGTTTCCTAAAATATAGGAAATCCTTATGGAGGATAGGGTTTATGGTAGAAAATATGGAGGCACTAGATCTACATTTAGATCTAGTGTTTTATGATGTAAGGGTTTAGATCTAGGATTATGGAAGGTTATATGGAGGCTAATATGGTGATGGGATGATATGGAAGTGAAGGAAATATGAAGGGAATAGTCCAATAAGGCTAGATCTACTTGGCAAAGTAGATCTAGTGTGTTGGGATGATATGGGGCGTGATAGATAATGTTAAGAGCAAAAAGAGTAATGCAAATAACAAATAATAACAAGAATGAAACTCAATAATAAAGAAGAGAAACAAACTTGCTCATAGATTGATAGATGAATCAACACTCGTCCACAAATGTCAAGGTGTTGAATCTCTATTTGGGATTCACACGGGTTGCACCCAAATAGCCCAAGTGCCAAGCATCGAAAGAGATCTTAAGAACAAATAAGCCATCCACAAAGGAATTTGTCCAAAGATAATGAAAAATGGGACTAGGGTGGCCTGGAAGACTCCTAATGGTACTTGAATAAGGAAATAAATCCTAGTAAGGAATTAATTCCTAGTAACACTAGCATAAGGAATTAATTCCTAGTTGTACTAAAACAAGGAAATAAAGAAATATATAAATACTAGATGAAATAAATAAAATAATGATAAAATTCTAGCCGTGGGTCCCATGATTGGTGCTGAAAATGGCCCATGGCATGGGCCATGGGCGTTGGCTGGCTACTTTGTGGGCTTGCCATGGCATGCTGGTGGCTCATCAGGGGGGCCGACTAGACATGTCTGTGAGCGTGTCGAGACTTGACCTGGGGCTACTTTTCTAGAGGGTCTAACATTCCCCCTCCCTTCAAGCACATCCTTGCCCTCAAGGATAAATTGAGGAAACCTTGACTCCATATCCTCATAGTCTTCCCAAGTGGCTTCTTCTCTCGGCACTCCACCCCATTGGATCAATACTTGCCACACTTTCCTCCTCTTTCTTCCTCGTGTGATCACTCTATAATCAAGTGCTTCCTTTGGTTGCAAAAACATCCTCCCCTCATCATCAAACTTTGGAAACTCCTCCACAATGAGCTTAGGGTCACCAACTCTCTTTTTTAACACAGTTACGTGAAAAACCAGGTGTAGTTTTGATGTTGAAGGTAGTTCCAACCTATATGCCACATCTCCTAGCCTCTCAATCACCTTGAAAGGCCCATAATATTTCTTGGACAGCTTCAAATTAAGCTTCTTTCTTAGTGTCATTTGTCCATAGGGTTGTAACTTTAGGTACACATAATCTCCTACCTCGAATGCAACCACATGTCTTTCTTTGTCATAATACTTTTTCATTCTCTCTTGAGCTCTCTTGAGCTCTTTCTTCACCTTCACTAGGATCTCATCCTTAGTGATCAATTCCCTCTCCAGCTCATCATTCTTGGTTGTGTCTCTCATAATTCATCAAGATAGGTGGTGGTCTTCCATACACTACCTCAAAAGGACTTCTTTGGATGGAAGCATGGAATGATGTGTTGTACCAATACTCGGCCCATGACAAGTAATCTCCCCATGTCCTTTGTTCTTTATGGCAAAAACACCTCAAATAATGTTCAAGTGTTCTATTAACCACTTCGGTTTGCCCATCGGTTTGAAGATGGAAAGAGGAACTTGCCTTCAATTTGCTCCCTTGGAGCTCAAAGAATTCTTTTCAGAAGGTGCTCATAAACACCCTATCTCGATCGGTCACAATACTATTTGGAAAACCATGGAGCTTCACAAAATTATCCACAAAAGCTTTGGCCACACTCTTGGCCATGTAAGGGTGATTAAGTGGGATAAAGTGGCCATGTTTGCTAAGGCGGTACACTACCACTAGTATCACCTCAAATCCACCACTAATGGATAGCCCCTCCACAAAATCTATCGACAATTCTTCCCAAATCAAGTTTGGAATTGGTAATGGTTGTAAGAGCCCGGAGGGAGGTCTTGTCTCATATTTGTTCTTTTGGCATACATCACACTCGGCTACTAAAGTCTTCACCGCCCTTTTGAGCCCTTCCCAATAAAAGAAGTGCTTTACTCTTATGTATGTCCTCAACCAACCCGAGTGTCCCCCTTCCTTGCTATTGTGAAAGTGATCAAGGATCTCTTTCCTCAAATTAGGAACATTTGGCACATATACATTCTCTTTGTAGTAGATAAGACCGTCTCTTACCTTGAAATTCACAACCCCCTCCCTTTGTGCTTCTAAGAGCTCAATAATCTCTAAGGATCGTGCATCAATTTTTGTGGCTTCATGAATCTTGTCCCATATCTTCCACTCAGCCCCACTCAAGGCCAACATAGAGGACTCATCCTCTTCATGTACTACCCATAAGGTAGAGCTCCCTTCTCTTCTACTCAAGGCATCGGCTACCATGTTTTCCTAGCCCGGTTGGTACACAATGTCGTACTCAAACCCAAGTAGCTTGACAAGGAACTTTTTTTGCTCGGGAGTGACTATCTTTTGTTGAAGTAGGTGACTCAAAGCTTGTTGGTCCGTCACTATGGTGAATTTTCGGCCTAATAGGTAAGGCCTCCACATCTTCAAGGCATGGACCACGACTAGCATCTCTCTTGCATATGTGCTCCAGGCCTTCTTTATTGGCCCAAGTGCTTTGGAAATAAAGGCCAAAGGCCTCTTCTCTTGCACTAAAACAGCTCCAATTCCTTCACTACTTGCATCCGTATACACTTTAAATGGTTTCTCAAAGTTAGGCAATGCTAACACGGGTGTGTTGGTCATGACCCTCTTCAACTCTTCAAATGCATCCCTTGCCTCTTGTGTCCAATCAAAATTGTTTTTTTTCAACAAAGAGGTAAGTGACTTAGCAATAAGCCCATAGTTCTTCACAAACCGTCTATAGTAACCGGTTAGTCCCAAGAAACCTCTAAGGGCCAAAACATCCTTAGGCAATGGCCAATCAACCATGGCCTCAATCTTCCTTTGGTCCACCTTTAACCCATCACCCGAGATAAAGCGACCCAAGTTCTCTAACTCCTTCTCCATAAAGGCACAGTCGGAAGCCTTTATGAAAAAATGATGCTTCTCCAAAGTCTTCAACACGATCCTCAAGTGTTCCTTGTGTTCTTCAATGGTCTTGGAATAAACCAAGATGTCATCAAAAAAGACCAAGACAAATATTCTCAATAGTGGCTTGAAGATAGTATTCATAGCGGCTTGGAAAGTGGATGGAGCGTTGCACAACCCAAAAGGCATCACAAGGTACTCAAAGTGCCCGGAATGGGTTCTAAAAGTGGTCTTGTGCACATCTTATTCCTTCATTCTTATTTGATGATACTCGGCTCTCAAGTCAAGTTTGGATAAGAATCTTGCCCCATGTAACTCATCAAGCATCTCATCCACCATTGGGATAGGAAACCTATCCTTCACCGTGGCCCCATTCAAGGCCCTATAATCCATGCAAAACCTCCAAGATCCATCTTTTTTCTTCACAAGCAATACCGAAGAAAAGAATGGGCTTGTGCTAGGTCTTATCAACCCATTCTTCAACATCTCATCAACTTGTCTTTCTATTTTCCCCTTTTGAAAGTGGGCATAACGATAGGGAGGAACACTTACCGGTTTGTTTTTATCAACAAGCACAATCCGATGATCAAAGATCCTAGAAGGTGGTAATGAAGTGGGCACCTCTAGGACCCCTCTATGGTACTCCAAGACTTCTCAAATCTCCATGAACAGCCCCTTCAAGTCATCATTGCTGCCCTCAGTTGCACCTTTTTTCATATTGCAAGTAGTGTCATTCTCGGCCATGACAATAGCAAAGCAATGGGCTTCGCCCTTGCACAACTTTTGGAACATAATGGCCTCACACGACTTGACTTCTTTTGATGGCAATGCTATCCACAATCTCTTCTTTGCACTGATCTTGAATTCCATGGTCATGTTGTGGTAGTCATGAATTACTCTCCCAAGGCCCTTGAGCCAAGCATTGCCCAATACCACATCAAGACCACTAGTGCCAAAACATGTAGATTGGCAACAATTCTCACACCTTGTATGTTCAGCTTTACCTCTTTGATAAGCTCTTCAAATCTCAACTTGTCACCATTGACTACCTTCACCTCGAATGGATCTATGGCACACGGCCTCAACCCAATCTTGGTGACTTATTGGAGTTGATGAAGTTATGAGTGGATCCACCATCCACCAATAGGGTTACCTCAAATTTTTCAACCCATGCCATGACTCTTATGGATGTAGGTCGTTGAACACCCGAGATGGCATTCAAAGACAACTCGGCCTCTTCTAGTGAATAACTAGATTCGGCCTCCTCTTGTTCGGATTCCTCATTGAATGGTTCTTCATCATGCTCAATTTCATCTTCATACTCTTCATCTTTTATCAAGACATAAGCTTGCCTGGATTTGCACTTATGCTCTTTGCTCCACTTTTCTCCACATTTAAAGCATAAGCCTTTTTTTATTCTTTCTTGCACTTCCTCACGAGACAACTTCTTCACTTCTTGTGGCTTAGTCTTCAAAGCATCATTCTTACCTTTCCAAGGAACTTTAGTTTGCAATAGTTTGGAGATTTTGCTCCCCAATTCCTTGAATTGGCATTTCTCCATGCATGTGCTTTCTTCTAGAATTTCTGCCACCCTCATTACCTCTTGAAACTTTGTGGGCTGCTTCAATTTGATTTCTTTAACCAACCATGGTTTCAAACCATATATAAAAGTGCCAATTAATGCCTCTTTCGACCAACCCCTCACCAAGGTTTGGAGTTGTCGGAACTCCTCGATGTAGTGGTGCACTTTCCCCTCTTGCTTCAACTTAGCAAGTTGCCCATGATGGTTGATGATGGGCGATGGACCATATTGCATCAAGAATTCTCTTTCAAAGCCGTCCATCCCAATCTCTTCCTCTCTTTCTCATATTGATCTCATATCCAACGCCACCACTTGCTTGCTCTTCCTTCTAGATAAAAACAAACCGTTGATACTCTTTCTTCTCTAGGTATCTCAAAGGAACGAAAGTAATGATCTACTTTGTCCAACAACTCATATTGATCTCTCCCATTGAACTTGGAAAAATCCACTTTTGGCCTCTTTAGTCCCCGGTCATAAGGCCGATTTTCTCTTCTATCATCATGGTACTCATCATCATATCGTCGCCCATGATGTCCTCCATCTCTATCATGGTGATGACATCTTCTCTCTTGGGGATCTCCACGGTCGTAAGGCCTCTCCCTTTCATGAGCATATTCGGCCTCATGATCTTCTTTTCTTTGTGGCCCTTGAAATCTCACATCTTGTGGTTCTTCTCTCACACTAGGGGATCTAGTGCGATGTAGTGGATTCCGGATCCACCTCTCAACCACTACATGGTCATTCTCAACACGACCACCTCTTTGAAACTCACCTCCTTGTGGCTCTTGCATGGACTCGGTAACACTTGTCTCAACCCCATCAACAAAGGCATCGTGCCTTGGTTCATTGGGCTAAGGTGGTGGCCCTTGGCTAGTCTCCTTTCAATTCTTTCGATGTCTTCATGCCTTTCTCTCCTCAAACTTTCAATGGCCCTTCTATTTTCTTCATTGTTCCGGATGCTCACATTCATGGCCATCCTTAATTCGGCCAAGATAGTCATGACCTCATCAAGGAAGCTATGGATCTGTGTACTTTGTCCTTCTAGCACTTTAATTCGGTCCCTATGGGAACCACTTGGCCTCTCTGGCCCCGTTGTACTTTCTTGCATGGTAAGGACATCTCTTGATCTCCAAGCAAGGCAATGCTTTTCAATGAATCGGGCACCTCTCAATGAAAGCACCAATTAATGTTAGGGACCTTGGTCTAGTCCCTAAACACTATGGTTCTCTATATTCGCTTCACCCAACTATGACCGATGAGTCTATCCTTCTTGTGTGCCCCTTTACTTGAGTCTAGACTTGAGTAATGAGATTTGATGAATATGAATGATTGGTGTTGTGGTTTCTGAATTGGATCTTGGTGGGATGGTATGGTGTATGAGATGATGATGGATGGTGATGGTATGATGATGACCAAATGGTATGATTAGGCTATGGTAGGGGCCCCTTGGGTGGTATTATGGTAAATATGGAAGTGAGGCTAGGGTTTAAGGTTTCCTAAAATATAGGAAATCCTTATGGAGGCTAGGGTTTATGGTAGGAAATATGGTAGATCTAATCTAGATCTAGTGTTTTATGATGTAAGGGTTTAGATCTAGGATTATGGAAGGTTATATGGAGGCTAATATGGTGATGGGATGATATGGAAGTGAAGGAAATATGAAGGGAATAGTACAATAAGGCTAGATCTACTTGGCGAAGTAGATCTAGTGTTGTGGGATGATATGGGGAGTGATAGATAATGTTAAGTGCAAAAAGAGTAATGCAAATAACAAATAATAACAAGAATGAAACTCAATAATGGAAAAGAGAAACAAGTTTGCTCATAGATTGATAGATGAATCAACACCCATCCACAAACGTCAAGGTGTTGAATCTCTATTTGGGATTCACACGGGTTGCACCCAAATAGCCCAAGTGCCAAGTACCGAAGGAGATCTTAAGAACAAATAAGCCATCCACAAAGGAATTTGTCCAAAGATAATGAAAAATGGGACTAGGGTGGCTTTTCTATAGGCTTACAAAGGGAGACTCCTAATGGTACTTAAATAAGGAAATAAATCCTAGTAAGGAATTAATTCCTAGTAACACTAGCATAAGGAATTAATTCCTAGTTGTACTAAAATAAGGAAATAAAGAAATATATAAATACTAGATGAAATAAATAAAATAATAAAATAATGATAAAATTCTGACTGTGGGGCCCATGTGGGACCCACGGCCTGACTGGTGCTGGCCGGTGCTAAAAATGGCCCATGCCATGGGCGTTGGCTGGCTACTGCATGGGCTTGCCATGGTATGCTGGTGGCTCATCAAGGGGGCTGACTAGACATGTCTGTGAGCGTGTTGAGACTTAACCCGGGGCCTACTTTCTAGAGGGTCTAACAAGCTGCCGGTGGTGGAGGTGACTAAGGTGGTCGGCAATGGCTGGGCTGGGAGGAGAAGGCCACAGTGGAGAAGAGAAGAATGCTATCGACGAGCTAAGAGAGAGGGAGATGAGAGAGAGAGGGGGAAGAGAGAGAGAGAGAGAGGAAAAAGGTAGGAGCTTGGGTATTTAATCCAGGCCTTTCGTCTTAGGATTTTCAAAATAATCTAACGGTAAGTTTAAATACTGATTTGAAAATACATAAGTATTTATTTAATTTAAAACAATGAGAGGAATTAAGGTAGAATATTATTTTATAAACTAAAGTTCATAAAATAATATTCATTCGTCATTAATTAAAATGATGAAATTTTGTTAATTACTTGAAGAGAATAAAATCATTTTAATTAATTTAGAGTTTGCAACATATTTTAAATCTCATAATATTTTTAAATGACTAAAATTATTTAAATTAAAAATATTTTCACAATTATAATATTTTTGGATCTCTTCAAAAATATTATAATTGTGTTATTTAAAATAAGTTTAGTTTGATAACACTGGAAATATCACATATAAATATTTTCAGGACATTTAAAATATTCGTAAATTTTGAAATACTGGACTTGCTTTAAAATACTCTTGGTATCATTAAAAACATGTCATCGAGACTCGACAGGTAGAATGAGGCTCATAACTATAAGGGAAAGAAGGTGCATGTTGTTACATTATTATCTACTGATTACAAAATTTATTTATTTATACCTATCTCACTTTGAAATATTTCAAGCTCTTTATTTCTATAAGACGATGTAAATTAGAGCATTTTCATCAAATGAAGTAGTCTTGATCAAACGATGGATGCCAAACTTATACCATCATCATCATCATCATGTTCTAGCATCCTCTCACGCTTCAAACGCTTGAGGAAGGGATAAGCATCTATATTGCAAGCATGAGTACTTGCACCATTTATCTTCTCTCCATAACCGAGTAAGAGATGGTTGTAACATCGCAGCAAAACCTTCGAAACCTCTTTCATGGATGGCCGCATAAAAGGCTGTATGTGAGTACAACTAACTCCAAGTTTGAAAACACAACACATGGAATCCATGTAACAGTGTTCCTTGACCTCCTCATCCAAGGCATCACCTATAAATTTGTCTTCTTGAACATATCGCCATGCCCATTCTGCAAGAGATGTGTGTTCATCCCCCTCATTAGCTTTCCTTCCTATTGTCAGCTCCAAAAGGATAACTCCAAAACTATAAACATCAATCTTCTCATTCACTCGTGTTGTGCGAGCATATTCTGTAGGTTCAAGTTAACAACAACAAGAAATAATAAAAATCCAGGGGATTATATTATACAAAAAGTGAAACTTGGGAAGTTTTGATGTTATACCAGGAGCTATGTAGCCGAAAGAGCCTGCCACAGAAGACATTGTAGCAAATTCTCCCTCCTTCATCAGCATCTTGGCTAGACCAAAATCAGCTATATGTGCATTAAACTCGAGATCTAAAAGGATGTTGCTGGACTTCACATCTCGATGAACAATAGGTGGTAAGCAGTCGTGGTGCATGTAGGTGAGCCCTTGAGCAGCCCCGACTGCTATATGCAACCTCTTATGCCAATCTAGGTAAATATGATGGGTTAAACCTGAGACAGTTGATGCTTTACACTTTCTATGTAGCCATTGGTCTAGGCTACCATTTTTCAAATACTCGTAGACAAGAAGCTTTGTGTTGTCACTAGAGATGCAGCAGAGCAATTTCACTATGTTGGAATGTCGAATTGAACTCAGTATTTTAACTTCTGCTAGAAATTCTTTTTCAAGCTTTTCTTCAACCTTTCTGTTATTCCAGATCTTCTTCACAGCAACAAGATCAAGTGAATTATTATAAGAAACACAGTATACCTTCCCTGATCCACCGCAACCAATCACATTTTTTTCTATCAATCCAGACAAAATGTCTG
Organism: Carya illinoinensis; assembly: GCF_018687715.1. NCBI lineage: Eukaryota > Viridiplantae > Streptophyta > Magnoliopsida > Fagales > Juglandaceae > Carya > Carya illinoinensis. The sequence goes on from NC_056754.1 coordinate 47,014,730, forward strand.
ATTTTATGAAATTCATATTCTGGAATGGGATGACATTCCATGTGGAATCTGATCCATGCTTTCTTTTCCCATAAACTCTAATGATAAAGAATGAGACTAACAAACCTAGAACAACAACTATGACAAGACTTATAATCCAAGCCATTAATTGGAGTGAAGTTTTGCTTGGATTTTGAAGTTTTGAATTGCATTTGTTGATGTTTAATGAAGGAAGATTAGCACAGAGGCCAGGATTGTTCAAGAAGCTTTTGGCATATGCATCATTTTCGAATTCAATTGGGATACTCCCACTCAGATGATTGGAAGAAAGATTGAGGGCAGTTAGCTGCAAAGAGCCAAGTTGCGGTGGAATTTGGCTAGACAACTGGTTTTCTGACAAATCCAATTCAGAAAGGCTTCGTAAAAAACAAAGTTTCCCTGGAATCTGTCCAGAGATTGCATTTTGGCTAACATTTAGAAAATTAAGGGCTTTCCATGATATAATATCTGATGGAAGGGAGCCCGAGAGTCGATTCCGATCAAGCAACAGGGTTGTCAAATTAGGAAGAATCGTTAATTCTTGAGGAATGGTGCCATTCAAGAGGTTATTACTAGCCTCAAGAGCCACCAAATTCCTCCAGGAAGAAGCTCCCTCTGGAATTTTACCTGAGAACATATTGTTGCTGATCTCCAATCGTGAAAGATTCCATGACAATATCTCAGGAAGCTCACCTATAAAAGAATTATCACTTAACATCAACATTTTCATGTTCTGTGATGTCCACAGACCACTAGGAATACACCCAGAGAGTCGATTACTGAAAACACTGACAATAAGCAAACTGCTACAATTTCCAAGAGACTTTGGCAATTCTCCATTGAGGTTGTTTTTAAAAGCTACCACTCCCAGCAACCTTCCATTGTCACACAAGTGTTCTGGCAACTGGCCTGTAAGCATATTGGTCGCAACCTGAAACTCTTTAAGCATTGAATACCGACCAAAGTCTGGAGGCAAGGCACCTGAAAAATTGTTGCTAAACACTCTGAGAACTATAAGCCCTGGAAGACGGCCAATGCTATCTGGGATTTTCCCAAACAACTGATTGCGAAACAAACTCAGAAACGATAGTTTTATGAGTTTTCCAAACTCATCAGGGATTGTCCCAGTCAAATTATTATCAGAGAGATCAATGATGTCTAGGTTCAAAGCTTCAACAACCCGAGGAATCTCCCCAGACAAATTGTTTTTGTAAAGATAAACTATACGTAAATTCTTTGGCATGAACAAACTGCTCGGAATTTTCCCAGTCAGATAGTTGCTAGACAAATCCAATTTCTCCAGTGAAGTCATCTCTCCAATCTTGTCAGGGATTTCCCCAACCAAGTTCGTATTAGCCATCCATAGAACCTTCAGTTTCTTCAGCTTGGTGAAATCGGAAGGCAATCTTGGCATCATTTTAGAATTCCACGCCAATCCTAGTCCTTCAAGATTGGACAAGTTTCCAATCTCTAGTGGTAGAGAACCGATAAACTCACAATTAAACAGTTCAAGTGTCCTTAATTCTGTCAACTGCCCGACAGATGATGGGATGTTTCCAGAGAAGTTATTGCCTCCGAGGTTGAGATTGTGAAGTTGAGCCATGCAATGAATATCATCGGGGATGGCTCCAGCAAAGTAGTTCTGTGAGAGGTCGAGGTTTTCGAGCTTGGAACAGTTATAGAGTGCTCTCGGGAACTCAGTTGAGCTGAAGTAGTTATCCGAAAGATTAACGGCTTTGAGGTTCTTGAGGTTGCAAATAAAGGTTGGTAATGTTCCATGGATGTTCTGGCTTTGGAGGTAGAGTTCAGTGACTGAGCCATTGAAGCATGTAATCCCCGGCCAATTACAATGGGAGGAGGAGTTCCATGGAATCCAAAGGCTGAGAGAATTCGGGTTTTGCCAGTGTTGCTTTAGGTTAAGCAGCACTGCTTGTTCTTGAGTACTAAGCTGAGAGTTGGCATGGCAAAGGAGGAGAATGATCATGAAGAAGTTGGTGTAGAGAGAGGAATCAACAGATGTTGGGATTGTCCTCGACATTTTGAGGTTGAGTTCGTTAGCTTTGGTTTGAACTCTGATCTCAACGTTGGTCTTTTTAACATGTGAAAATCAGTAAAAAATAATAGGCAAAAAGAAAACGAGGGTCGATCGTAAAATTCAAAGAAGAGGGACACGATGTTCTTAATTGTAGGCCCCTTTTGGAATTCGTTGTTGACCAATAATTAAAAAGTTCGGTCCAATTGTCCAAACAGGCTCCATTGGATAGGTTTGGATCATGATTTGATAATTTTTTGTTTTAGATGAAAATTAAAAATTAAATAAAATATTATTTTTTAATATTATTATTATTTTGAAAGTCGAAAAAGTTGAACAGAATTTTGAAAAAGTTAAATTATTTATTATATTTTATGTAAAAATTTAAAATAAATTATAGTGATGAAATGATATGAGAATTTTGTATCTCATCTTAGCTGCCAAACCTATCCATATAAGAAATCTTTTAATTTTATTAGGGAATTTAAATAAATAAATATGTAAATGGATTTTTATCAATTCGATTCGATTCATTTATCGTTATAACTACGAGTAATACGTTTAGTGTGAACAAAGCATATATATTTCGAAGATAAATCACATCACTTCATGGCTTGCCCAATTTTAAATCAAATGGATCGTTATACCACACACGTGATATCTGGGGCATTTGACGTAAACAAAGGGAAAGATGAATTGAGAGATCAATTTAATTGGTAGGCCTTCAACTTCAATGAAAAAAGGAGAAAAAAAAAGGAGCCAAAAGCAAAGACCTTGACTCACTTTGGAAGATCGAAAAACCATTCTTTTCATAGCACTGATACCACGTTTTCTACCAAACTTCCCACTCTAATAATAGAGTATCACGTCATCTTCTCACATATGTAAATTTGACGCAAGAAGCTTGCTTTTTCCTGGCCTCATGATTTAAATTATATGCACAACTTTTCCATCCATTTGGCGCCTAGATTGGTTCTTTCCCCTGTTATTTTTTTATTTTCCCACTTGTGCGGCACGAGCTAGGGTGGTCAAGGATTCAAGTATGCATGGAGTAGGTGCTCATCATATTCTGATTTTTTTAGCCCGAGTGCAATATATATATATATATATATATATGTTTTAGTACACAAGATAATATATAAAATAGAGTGGAGTTTTCTATTATTTACCACTAAATTGTATCATGTATGATTTGTTTATTGTCACCCAAGAGCTTTACAGTCTCCCTAAAGAAAACCAAACTCTTCTAGGAAATTGTGATATTATATCTCTTGAAATTTTACTAGTGGACTAAAAAACAGAGTCATCTACTTTAAACTTAAGCTAATAAAAAAAAAATAAAGGGCTTTACAGTCTCCAGACTCTTAAACTTCTTTTTACTAAATAGGTTCGATAGACCATATTTTCAGACTCCCAAGTAAGTTCTGTACTGTCCTCCCTTTTTTTTTTTGTTAAGTAGGTTTAAGATTTCAAATTTCAAATTTTTACCAGTTTAAACTGTCACTTATCTCAAAAGTTTAAATAAATAGAAAGGTTTATAAATTTAATTCAATATTTATAACAACACCAAAAATCTGAGGGAACAGCTCGAAACCTCACAATGGGTGCAAAATACTTGGCTGGAAATAAAGGCGCTTGCACTGCCGATCATATTCCAAAGAAATTAAGAGCTATAGACTTGACTTGACTCAACTTGCCACTTTTAATAGATCGGATCTTATCAGCACCCGCATGTAATAATAATTATTAATTATTATATTAAGGAAAAAGAAAAAATAGATCGGATCTTTACATGATGCATGTATTCCCAATCTCAGAATATGCTTCAGGGTGCTCCACCATGCATGACCACTTCCTTCTTTTTGACGGGAGATTTGTTGACAGGGAACCCCTAACAAATTAGTAGTTTGATTGATAATATGGATTTTTCTGTATTGACTAGTTACAGTTATAATCTCAATTTCAGTTAATGAAATGAAGTCTATTTAAAAAAAAAAAAAAAAAAAGTTAAATACTTCACATAATATTATTTGTTATCTTCTCAAAAAAAATTCCTTCTTTTTCAACAAGTCACGGAAGAAACGTGATTCATATTATTTAAATTTTTTTATAAATTAAATTTAATCATGTCGATAGTATAAAGAGTTTATCCTTTTAGTTGATTTGTAAATATAATTGTTCAATTTAGATTGATTCTAGATATGACAAAAACTCTAAAAAATTATTAAGAAACCTACATTCGTTTCGAACGGGATTTGAAATTAAAAATTCATTCGGTTTGAGAGAGCAGACCAATTTTCTTCATTTTGCTTGAGAAAGGGAGGAGAAAGAAAGAGGCAGAAAGGGAAGAAAGAGGAGCTAGGGTGATTGTTTGATTGAAGGCGATTCTATTTTCCTCTCCTTAGAACAATGTCGTGTCAGCAGATTATTGGAGGTTTAAATCTCCTCTTTAGACCAAAATTAGTTTGAAGTTAATCTCTAACCATTTTTCACTTTTTCTTTCAAGTAATTTTCTATAAGATCATTAACCGCCCACACAATAATATAACTTTGGTAAGATAGAATGAAACATTGAATGAATATAAGATCCTAGTCACTATGGAAGAATATTAATAATTAAGAACTCTTTTTTTAAATAAATAAATCACTCTAATTAAATACTTAGCTGCCACCATCAATAGAAGTTATTGATGCAATTTTCTGATGTAGTTAGAATAGAACAATGGCCCACGATGTTGGTTTGGGTATTAAAATGGTACTCAGACAATATCAATAAAACAAATAATAAATAAAGTAAATAAAATGTAAATCAAGAAAAAGAAACAGAAAAAAAAAATGGTTAAGAATGTTAAAAATGTTTGGAAAAAGAAAAAAACCTCAAATGCATTAGGGGCCAGGCACGCTGGGCAGCCCCTTTGCATTGTCCTAATTAGTTTAAACACTCACGTAGTCTTTGCCGACTCTAACTAACTTGAAATTTCATGAGCAATACACTTATATACTATTTGGATAGTGAATTGAGATAAAAATAGTTGAGATAAAAGTTAATAAAATATTGTTAAAATATTATTATTATTTTAGGATTTAAAAAAGTTGAACTGCTTATTATATTTTGTATGAGAATTTGAAAATTTATAACGATGAGATGAGATGAAATATTTCTTATTTCCAAGCAGGATCTCAATCTCTTAATCATCAACAACTTCAAAACTTTGACCCTTTCTATAGTTTCCCAACAAACAAGTCACACTTGATCTATTGGAACTCCAGCAGCACCACTAATAACCTCACGGCTAACATATACCAGTTAATAAACTCACCCACTTTGAAATGTTACCCAGCTCGCCTTCATACGATGTCTAAATTAAGTCATAAATGACCATTTTAGTCCAGCTAGATTTCGATATCTTTGCAATATTTGTTTTTTACTCCAACTTAGACTTTACACCACATATATATTTAAAATAACTCAATAGGAGTACTGAATGTTGGACTCCATATGGCAAGAATATGGTAGCACATGATTAATTTTACATTTAACACTATCGAAACCTAGGTTCGAATTGTTGTTGGTCACACTCGCTACATGTTGAATGTTGGTAGACAAGCGACAATCTTGACATTTGAGATAGCAAGTAGCAAGGTCATGGAGAGACAAGCACAACAACTCCAACATTGAGAAAGTTAGGGAGCTTTGGGGTACGGTGATTCACTCATTTCCATAAGAATATTGTTTCCGAGTAGAGAGAGAGAGAGAACGAACGATAATTGAACTATTGACATTCTCAATCAGTCTATCTACGGACATACGGTACTGTTGGTTTAGATAAACTGACTATTCATTTGAAATAAACAACTTGTAGTTATTGCAAACAAATGTCGATTTAGCATAATAGACCAATTTTAATCAAGACTCATTTATTATCCTCTAAATAGTGAAGTTCATTATTTCTACCACCATATTAATTGTTGGGAATAAAGTTGGAAAAGTGGGTCACACTTTTGGAAAAATAAATAGAAATGGAGTGAAAAGTCATAATGAATTGTTAGGACAAGACAAGAGACTTTAAATATAAAAATATAAAAAGCTAATATATAATAAAATGCAAGAGAATAGACTAAAATGAAAAACAATAAGATGAAAAATAGAGACTTGACTTGATGTCTCAAAATAGGAGACTTGACTTAAAGACGTGAAAAACATGGGTGCTTGCTCTTCTTCCTTCTCACTCTTTTCCTCTTCCAGTACCATTGTAAGAGAGAGTTAAAAAAGATATGAGAGGTTGTACTAACGATAATTTATTAAAGATTTCATCTTTCTAATGACATACGTAAGTATTAGTGTCCAAACATATAAATATGTGCTTTTTTTCCTTCATTTCTATTTATTACTCATAGAATGGATGAGATCTCCCAAGCACCACACGCTTCAACATAATTTACATTTTGTGACAGAGAAAACCGTCACAAAAAATGACCAAAATATTACCAACTATATTTGGTGAGGGTTTCAAATTGTCACTATGACCGTCACCTAATGCGCATCACAGAATATAATTGCTGACAGCTTACTGTGCAACTGTTAGCTTACTATACAATTGGTGACAGCTTAGTGATAGTTGGAGGTGTTCCGTTTGGTATAACATTCAAATGTGAAATTTTTTTTGTGACGATTGAAAATTATCACAAAAGTAACGTTCGAACGTATGACATAACGTTTGAACGTCAATCCAACCAATTGGCATTCGAATGACAAAAGTTGACGTTTGTTGATTATATTTTGAACGTATCATTAAAACGTTCGAATGTTTATATGTTTGAATGTTAACCACAATAAACATTCAAATTTTAATTCGAACGTTAACGTACCAATGTTCGAAGATAACTAGTATAACGTTAAGACGTTAGTTCGAATGTTAACGAAGAAGAGTTTGAATGAATGTGGGTATGTTCGGATGATTTTTTCGAATGTTAATCGTTTAAATATTTAAAAAAAAAATCGTTTAAACATTCGAACATTTTGTTAGTTTGAGTGTGTTTATGTGATGACCCGCTTTCATGTGTTTTTTTTTCACTGAAGGGCTGTTTTTAATTTAATTAATATATTAGTTTATTTATTTTAAATTAATGTATTTTAATTGGTTTTTATTTAATTGATGTTGTGTTTCATTTATTTATTTATTTTACGATTTTTAATCTCTTTCTCGGCGGATTTGTTTTGTTATCCGAAGTGAGGATTGGACCTCATTTCCTCTTACATCTCTTTTTTTTCCTCTTTCCTTTTTCCCTTTTTCTCTTTTCTTTTTCTTCTTTCTTTTTCTTTTTCTTTTTTCTTTCTTTTTCTTTTCTTCTTTCTTCCTCTCCCGATCGTCTCTCTCAATCTCTCTCTCTCTCTCTCTCTCTCTCTCTCTCTCTCTCTCTCTCTCTCTCTCTCTCTCTCTCTCTCTCTCTCTCTCTCTCTCTCTCTCTCTCTCTCTCTCTCTCTCTCTCTCTCTCTCTCTCTCTCCTCTCCCACGCCGGAATCACCTTTAGCCCCGACCCACCGCCGTCCGGCCACTGTGGGTGACGCCACCTCCACCGGTCGAACCCCCTACCTCCAGCGCACCACCCCACTGAATCCCAGCCCTATCTGGCCAGCCGTTTGGCAGGAAAACGCCCAACAAAGCCCCACGGTTTTTGCCTCGATCCGCCGCCGTCGCTCCACCTCCGGCCACCACCTCTTCACCACTTCATCACCGGTTCCTTGCCGTCCTAACCCACCCATTTCTGGCCTCTAATAATCACTGGAACAGCTCCCATGAGCTAGCTTTCCATTTTGAGAAATCCGGTCATCAACCACCGTTTCCGCCGCCACCCAAGGTCAAACATCACTTCCACTAGCTTCATAATCATCCTTAGACCATTCCCTATCAATCTCAAGCCCTGGCTTGTTCCCGTTCAAAAGTGGGTATTTTACAACCCACGGCCACAGTGAATTTTCACTGTTACGTTGCTTTCCTTCTGCCGTTTGCAACGCCGCAAGCTTTCTAAAAATACCATATAGCGCTGTAAGTATTTTCCAAACCCTACTTTTAGATTTAAATATATTTTGCTCTTACAATAAATTATTGCTGCTGGTTGGTTGATTCCGGACTGAGTCCGAGGAGTTCGGGGGTCGAATGGATGGAGGACGGAGTTGCTTGATTTATTGATTTGTGGTCGGTTGATTGTTTTATGCATTGAAATTGCATTTGCATGGTGCGTGCACGTGTATTTTATTTTATTTGAAAAATCCTGTTTTGCTGGCGTGAATGGATTTTCGGGTGCGTGTGTCTCACGAGCCCAAGCCGGGATGGGTTATTATCTCGGTGGATCTCCTCTGGTCACTCGGGAGTGGATAATACTGAGTGACGTCTCCTGAGTTGTCGCTGGGCGACGACGGGAGCGGGGCTAGAGGATGGCCTGACCAAGTACGCGCTGGGCGCGAGTCTGGGCATCGCTCTACTCACTAACTCCATGGCCCTTCGCTGGTGAGCGCTAGAGGATGGCCTGGCCAAGTACGCGCTGTGCGCGAGTCTGGGCATCGCTCGTTTAGGTGTCACATGCGTAGTCGTTACCTGCGGTGTGGCATAGAGCTAGGGTGTGCGGATGATCCCTAGGGGAGATCATGGTGCATGCATAACTGGATTGTTTTATGGTTTTCGGATGTGGGCCATTTTCTGGGAATATGGCGATGTTGGTTTTCAATGCATTGATCCATTTTCTGGGAAAATTGTGGTTTGGGCCATTATCTGGGATAATGGCGAGGCTTGGTTTTAAGGATATGTTTTTATGGGCCAAATGGGTTTTTGGCGTGCGTGGTAAAAATATGGTTTTGCGGGACATGTGCATTGGCTTTTCTTGCATCCATGTTGTTTGAGTGTTATATGTTTTTATCTAGTGGTGTTTGGAGTTTACTTACCTGCGGCACCATTTTGGTACCGTAGATTTTGGTGCAGAGATCGAGGATGAGGAGGAGGAGGCTGAGCCCGAGGATGCGGCTCCGCCGGGATGCTAATGTTATGTATTTGTATTTGATATTAAATTATATTCGGGTCTTGTAATATTTATTTATGTATGTTTTGAATATCTTGGTATTAAACAAGAAAAATTCTGGTACTTAGTTATTGACTTGCTTTCCGCTGCGTATTGCTTGTGCACATTCGTCGCTTATACACAAACTTGGCACACGTTGATAGGATGATGACCCGTGATGTCATCATCCGGACGTCTCGATTTTCCCGTGTCCCGTCCATGGGGATTTGGGGGCGTCACAGGTGGTATCAGAGCTGTTTGGCTCTGGGTAAAACCACATGTCCCGTAGGCAGTACCAGAATGCTTTTAAAGTTGTGTTTTAAAATTTATGTTAAGTAAATTTATTTAAATTGTTTTATTTGTTTGAACTTGTTTGTTTGTTTTTATTTATTTAGTTATGTTTTTGCAAGTTGGTTTCTTTTGTTTTGTGTGATGTGTTGTTGGTCTTTGGTTCTGTTTTTGTTGGTTGTTGGTTTTATTTGTTTTTGTTTTCTGAAAGGGGGTCAAAGGTTGTGGTGGCAGGAAAATGGGAAGGCCAAAGAAATCTACTCAGGAGCCACGGGACAATACATCAAGAGATGACTCCATAGCCCAAGCCATACGGCAGATGACGGAGTTTATGCAGTAAAATTTTAGGCCACAACCAAGGGGACCTTGGCCACAACAAGGGGGTCCCTGGCCGCCACAAGGAGGGCCTTGTCCGCAACAAGAAGGATTTTGACCGCAACCAGGAGGTCCTTGGCCATATCAGGGAGGGCCTTGGCTTTACCCGAGAGGATCTAGCAACATGGTGCAAGCCGGATGCACCTATGAGCGCTTTCTAGCGCATAGGACCCCACACTTCACTGGAGAAGAGGATCCGCTTCAAGCTGGAAAGTGGATCAAAGACCTGGAAAGAACTTTTGAGGTGTGTGGTTGCACCGAGGCGCAACAGGTACTCTACGCCAGCTATCTCTTGCAAGGCACTGCTTCTGATTGGTGGGATACCAAGAGGGTAATGTTAGAAGCAGAGTTGGGATCATTCGCCGCTGTAACCTGGCAGCGCTTCAAGAAAGAATTTAATGACCGCTTCTTTCCCGCATCGGTAAGGAAACAAAAGGCAAGAGAGTTCTCAAATTTGGTTCAAGGAGGCATGACAGTGGAACAGTACGCCCGAAGGTTTATAGAACTTGGGTGATTTGCTCCCCACCTTATCGCCACAGAGGAGATGCGAGCTGATCGTTTTCAGGAGGGACTACGCCCTGATATACGTTGTATGGTGGTCAGCCATCGGATATCCACTTTTCAGGAATTAGTGGATGTGGCCACCCTTGTGGAGCGAGAAAATAATCTGAGTATGGGCTCCCCTCCGGGTCATAAGAGGCGGAGTTTTTCTAGTGAAGGAAGCAGCTCGGGTTCGCCTCAGAAATTTGTTCAGCGGACCGGAACTCGACCGCAAGCATCCTCAGGTGTTCGCATGGGAGGACGTGTGCCTGTTTGCGGAATTTGTAATAGAGCCCATGTGGGTGAGTGCCCTTCTGGTGGGGCTCGATGTTATAATTGTGGCCAGCAGGGTCACTTTGCCCGAGAATGTCCAAGAACAGTTCAAGGAAGCCGTGGAGGTAGACGCGGTGGAAGAACAAATCCAAGGCAAGCAGTGCAAGCCCAGGTTTATGCTGTCACACCCGGATATGTGGATGATGAGGCACCAGCGACCCATGATGCTGGGGTAATTACAGGTATGGATTAATTTGATTCTATGTTGGATTTAATTTTGGTGTATTTGGTTTCTCCTTTGTTTTTTTGGATTTCATGGGTTGTGTGTTTGGTTCAGGGAGATTCCGTTTGTATGAGTTTTATGCTTGCACTTTGTTTGATTCCGGTGCTTCACACTCATTTCTATCTTCCACGTTTGCGTGGATGTGTAATTTGGTCACGGAACCTTTGCCAAAGTCATTGGTGGTAGCTTTACCCGATGGTGAAATGGTATGGTGCTCCAAGGTTGCGTTGGGATGCCCGTTAAATTTTGATGGAAGGTTCTTGGATGCTGATTTGGTTGTGTTTAAGCTGTTGGGTTTTGATATCATCCTCGGGATGGATTGGCTATACCGATATTCTGCGAGTATTAATTGTAGAAGTTGGGTAATTACCTTTCAGCTTTCAGATGGTGATTGTCTGGAATTTGCGGGGAGTAAGTTAAAAGAAAAGCCAGTAATTATATCGGCAATTCAAGCAAGAAGAGAGATTGCATGGGGAGCGGATGTATTCTTAGTTCAGATGGTGTCCACGCTGTCCGAGGAGAAGTCTTTGGTAGACATTCCAGTTGTAGAAGAATTTCCCGATGTGTTTGTGGATGACTTGCCCGGAATACCCCTGTTCGGGAAATGGAGTTTGTTATCGACTTGGAACCTGGAGCGGCTCCTGTACATAAAGCTCCTTATTGCATGGCACCTGCTGAATTAAAAGAGTTGAAGACTCAGTTGCAAGAACTGGTAGATAAGGGATTTATTCAGCCTAGTACTTCGCTGTGGGGTGCGCCAGTGTTGTTCGTTAAAAAGAAAGATGGAACCCTCCGTATGTGCATAGATTATCGGGAATTAAACAAGGTGACCATCAAAAATAAATATCCTCTCCTGCGGATTGATGATTTATTTGATCAGCTTCAAGGAGCAGCCGTGTTCTCGAAGATTGATTTGAGGTCAGGATAATACCAGCTGAGGATCAGAGACAAGGATGTGCCTAAAACTGCTTTCAGGTCGAGGTACGGGCATTATGAATTTAAGGTGATGCCGTTTGGGTTAGCTAATGCACCTGCCGCTTTCATGGATTTGATGAATCGAGTATTTCGACCTTATCTGGATTCCTTTGTGGTAGTGTTTATTGATGATATTCTGATTTATTCCCGAGATGTTGAAGAACATGTGTATCATCTTCATCTGGTACTTGGGAAATTGAGAGAACACCAGCTTTATGCCAAGCTTAGCAAGTGTGAATTCTGGCTGGAGGAAGTAAGATTTCTTGGGCATGTGATTTCTCGAGACGGAGTGGCTGTTGATCCTAGTAAGGTGGAAGCCATTTTGTCATGACCGCGCCCGACTACAGTGCGTGAGATCCGGAGTTTCTTGGGGCTTGCTGGTTATTACCGAAGATTTGTGGAGGGATTTGCTCGCCTATCCGGACCTCTCACAGCTCTGACTTGGAAGAATACAGAATTTATTTGGTCAGATAAGTGTGAGAGAAGCTTCCAAGAATTAAAGAACAGGTTGACGACGGCACCAGTGTTAGCGCTTCCAGAACCGCATAAGCCATTCGTAGTCTTTAGTGATACGTCTAAGTTTGTTTTGGGTTGTGTCCTTATGCAGGAAGGACGGGTTGTTGCCTATGCATCTCGTCAGCTAAAGGACCATGAGAAAAATTATCCGACGCACGATTTGGAATTGGCTACGATTGTTTTTGCACTCAAGATCTGGCGGCACTTTTTGTATGGGGAAGCATGCGAGGTATACACTGATCACAAGAGCTTGAAGCATTTGTTTTCCCAGAAAAATCTTAACATGAGGCAGAGGCGATGGCTAGAGCTAATCAGTAACTACCAGTGTGAGATCAAATATCATCCAGGGAAAGCTAATATAGTTGCTGCTGCTTTGAGCCGAAAATCGCACTTGGAAGATGAAGCCGAGCCATCGGAATTGAATTCGTTGCTTTGTGGGATGAGAAGGCTCCTTATTGAGAGTTCGCAGCAAGAAGAGATTTTATCTTCAGTTCTTGATATTCGGGTAACTGATTTTGAGGAGTTGAAGACTCTTCAAAGGAAGGATCCAAAGCTGTTGAATATCAGAAAAAGGGTCAGAAAATCTCGAGGGCCGTTGCATTATAGCATGAATAAAGATGGGATACTTCGGTTCCGAGATCGCAGAGTGGTCCCCAAAGATTCGGAATTCAAGGAGCGAATCATGGCAGAAGCTCATGCTGCCCCTTATTCAGTTCACCCCGGCAATACAAAGATGTATCGGGACTTGAAGAAAAATTACTGGTGGGATGGAATGAAGAGGGATATTGCCTTATATGTTGAGAAATGCCACACATGCCGTCAAGTGAAGGCCGAGCATCAAAGACCTGCAGGTATGCTCCAACCCCTCTCTATTCCTGAGTGGAAATGGGATGACATCACGATGGACTTTGTAGTGGGTTTTCCGAGAACGCCTAGTGGGAAAAATTCTGTTTGGGTGATTGTTGACCGGTTAACGAAGATTGCTCATTTCCTGCCTGTTAATAACACCGACTCCTTGGGTAAGTTGACACGCTTGTACATGAAAGAAATAGTGCGGCTGCACGACATACCAAAGAGTATAGTGTCGGATCGAGACCCAAGGTTCACGTCGCAATTCTGGAAAAGTTTGCAGGCAGCTTTGGGTACTAAGTTGAAGTTCAGTACTGCTTACCACCCTCAAACAGACGGCCAATCGGAGCGCACCATTCAGACTCTTGAAGACATGTTGCGAGCGTGTGTCATGGAATTTCAAGGGAGTTGGGAAAACCATTTGCCGCTCATAGAGTTTGCATATAATAACAGCTTCCATGCAACCATTCAGATGGCTCCCTATGAAGCTCTTTACAGGAGGAAGTGTAGATCGTCCTTGTGTTGGGACGAAGTTGGGGAAAGTAAGATTATTGGATCCGAAATAATTCAAGAGATGCAAAGCCAAGTCTGGATCATCAGAGATAAAATGGCGGCAGCTTAGAGTCGCCAGAAAAGCTACACTGATACCAGGAGGAGAGAGTTGTCTTTTGAAGTTGGTGATTGGGTTTATCTCAAAGTCTCTCCCATGAGAGGTGTTAAGCGTTTTGATAAGAAGAGGAAACTGAATCCGAGGTATGTCGGACCTTTTCAGATTCTGGAGAAGGTAGGGTCCGTCGCCTATAGAGTAGCTTTGCCAGAGTATTTTGGAGATATTCATGATGTCTTCCACGTATCATCCCTGAAGAAGAGCTTTGGACAGCAAGAGCCATGCCTCGTCGACCCAGAGAGTATTCAGTTGCAACCGGATCTCACCTATGAGGTTGTTCCGTCGCAGATCATAGATTGGAAGGAGCAACAGTTGAGGTCCAAGACGATACCTTTGGTTAAGGTGGCGTGGGGAGATCCGTTAGCTCAAGACTTCTCTTGGGAACGAGTAGCGGACATGAGGGAGCAGTACCTATACTTGTTTGAGTAATGAAGGTACGTATCTTAATCTTCATCACAGATGGTTTATGTGATTTTATGTGGCTTGCTTTAAGTTGGTAGTTGATCTTGCAAATTTCGAGGATGAAATTTGTTTTAAGGGGGGAGGATGTGATGACCCGCTTTCACGTATTTTTTTTTCACTGAAGGGTTGTTTTTAATTTAATTAATATATTAGTTTATTTATTTTAAATTAATATATTTTAATTCATTTTTATTTAATTGATGTTGTGTTTCATTTATTTATTTGTTTTACGGTTTTTAATCCCTTTCTCGGCGGATTTGTTTTGTTGTCCGGAGTGAGGATTGGACCTCATTTCCTCCTACATCTCTTTTTTTTCCTTTTTCCTTTTTCCCTTTTCTCTTTTCTCTTTCTTCTTTCTTTTTCTTTTTCTTTTTTTCTTTCTTTTTCTTTTCTTCTTTCTTCCTCTCCCGATCCTCTCTCTCTCTCTCTCTTCTCTCCCACGCCGGAATCACCTTTAGTCCTGACCCACCGCCGTCCGGCCACCGTGGGTGACACCACCCCCACCGGTCGAACCCCCTCCCTCCGGCGCACCAGCCCACCGAATCCTAGCCCCATCCGGCCAGCCGTTTGGCCGGAAAACGCCCAACAAAGCCCCACGATTTTTGCCTCGATCCGCCATCGTCACTCCACCTCCGGCCACCACCTCTTCACCACTTCATCACCGGTTCCTTGCCGTCCTAACCCACCCATTTCCGGCCTCTAATAGTCACCGGAACAGCTCCCACGAGCTAGCTTTCCATTTTGGGAAATCCAGCCATCAACCACCGTTTCCGCCACCACCGACGACCAAACTTCACTTCCACTAGCTTCATAATCATCCTTAGACCATTCCCTATCAATCTCAAGCCCTGGTTTGTCCCCGTTCAAAAGTGGGTATTTTACAACCCACGGCCACAGTGAATTTTCACTGTTACGTTGCTTTCCTTCCGCCGTTTGCAACGCCGCAAGCTTTCTATAAATACCATATAGCGCTGTAAGTATTTTCCAAACTCTACTTTTAGATTTAAATATATTTTGCTCTTACAATAAATTATTGCTGCTGGTTGGTTGATTTCGGACTGAGTTCGAGGAGTTCGGGGGTCGGATGGATGGAGGACGGAGTTGCTTGATTTATTGATTTGTGGTTGGTTGATTGTTTTGTGCATTGAAATTGCATTTGCATGGTGCGTGCACGTGTATTTTATTTTATTTGAGAAATCCTGTTTTGCTGGTGTGAATGGATTTTCGGGTGCGTGTGTCTCACGAGCCCAAGCCGGGATGGGTTATTATCTCGGTGGAGCTCCTCTGGTCACTCGGGAGTGGATAATACTGAGTGACGTCCCCTGAGTTGTCGCTGGGCGACGACGAGAGCGGGGCTAGAGGATGGCCTGGCCAAGTACGTGTTGGGCGCGAGTCTGGGCATCGCTCTACTCACCGACTCCGTGGCCCTTCGCTGGCGAGGGCTAGAGGATGGCCTGGTCAGGTACGCGCTGGGCGTGAGTCTGGGCATCGTTCGTTTAGGTGTCACATGCGTAGTCGTTACCTGCGGTGTGGCACAAAGCCAAGGTGTGCGGATGATCCCTAGGGGAGATCATGGTGCATGCATAACCGGATTGTTTTATGGTTTTCGGATGTGGGCCATTTTCTGGGAATATGGCGATGTTGGTTTTCGGATGTGATCCATTTTCTGGAAAAATAGTGGTTTGGGTCATTATCTGGGATAATGGCGAGGCTTGGTTTTAAGGATATGTTTTTATGGGCCAAATGGGTTTTTGGCATACGTGGTAAAAATGTGGTTTTGCGGGACATGTGCATTGGCTTTTCTTGCATCCATGTTGTTTGAGTTTTATATGTTTTTATCTAGTGGTGTTTGGAGTTTACTTACCTGCGGCACCATTTTGGTACCGTAGATTTTGGTGCAGAGATCGAGGATGAGGAAGAGGAAGCTGAGCCCGAGGATGCGGCTCCGCCGGAATGCTGATGTTATGTATTTGTATTTGATATTAAATTATATTAGGGTCTTGTAATATTTATTTATGTATGTTTTGAATATCTTCGTATTAAACAAGAAAAATTCTGGTACTTAGTTATTAACTTGCATTCTGCTGCGTATTTCTCGTGCACATTCGTCGCTTATACACACACTTGGCACACGTCGATAGGATGATGACCCGTAATGTCATCATCCGGACGTCTCGATTTTCCCATATCCGTGCATGGGGATTTGGGGGCGTCACAGTTTACGTTCGAATGTTATATTTTAATTTTGTTAAATTACGTTTGAATATTTGTTCGAATGTGAACCAATGTTCGAACATTTTTTATTTACATTTTAATGTACAGATCAAAATACTAATTTCATAAAATTAAAAAACATACCAATTATATCATATTACACAGCATCATTTAACAACTAATAACGTCTTATAATATTTCAAAATTAGATATTAAAATTTACATACACTAATAAAATTAATAAAATTTATTTCTTCTTCTTTTCTCCTAGCCCACCGTGATTATGTTTCAATGGCATAACACGCTCCTAATGCACTATTATCTTCCATTGTACTTGCTCTTGGATTTCATTGCATATTCTTTCCTCTTGGTCTCTTTATTGGTCTTGCAAATGTGTCTCTAAATGAGACTGTCGCTCTAAGAGTTAGGACTCCAACTCTTGCTTTCTCGATCTTATATATTCATTCTCGCACTGTGCAGCTTCTAAATCTTTGGTAAAATTATTAATTTGTGAAATCGATGAGGTTGAGGAAGATAAATTGGAGGAATGCTTGAAAGATCATTCCAAACCACTTGCTATATTAGACTTGCACCCGAGCACTTGCATAAATATATCTATGTCACTTCGAGTAGATTCTTCAGAAGCTGACTGTATTTCCATTAAGTAACGTATAACAAGAAATACAAATAAAAAATAATCTAGATAACATCTTTCATAATTTATTTAATAAAATTAACAGTGCTTATATAATTAATGTGGATGGCATGTACGGTTCATGGAACATTCATAACGAGTGCAACCACTTTTCACGACGAGAATATTAGAAGTGTTGCCTACGTTTGAGGTGGTGAGGCAATGAATGCTTGGCTATTCCTAATAAGACTTTAATTGTCGTAAATGACATTCAAAGTAAGATGCTGCATTGATAATTGGATCAAGCATGCATCTACCCAACATATTCTTATAAATTTGGAGAAGATTGCATAAAATTTTGTATTCATCGAGGTTTAACGACCAGGACAATCCCACCATATATTCATATTGTTTATTGAAAAAATGAGTTTTAAGTCTAGTTTGATTACATAAAATTAAATTATTTAATTTGATTTTATATAATTATTATAATTTTTTAAAAATTTCACACAAAATTTAAAAAATAATTTAACTTTTTCAATTTTTAAAATAAAATTTATATTATAATAATATTTTATTCAATTTTCAATAAAATATTTCATCTCATTTTATCTAAATTGTGTAACTAAATGAAATCTTACTTTTAACGTATATATAATAAACGGTAATATATATCTTAAATTGCAAAATTTAAATTATAAAATTTATATATTAAATCAAATTATATCATTCTATTAAACATATTCTACGATTTGAGAATAAATTTATATCTATATGTGAGAGAAAACATGTTACAGTTAATCATCCTATCCTATACTCCTTTTTAACCATATTTCCTTCTAGACATTATTGTTAGTTTATTGATGTACAAGACATTCTATCAGTTGATGAGTTGTCGGATTTGACAGATAGGACATTCTCATCTGTTAGCTTGAATGACTAGACAATACTATACTTTGAATAATTTTATTTATTTATTTATTTATTTATTTATTTTTATCTTTCTAATCATTCTTATTGAATTAACGGGAAGAAAAAATCTACACAACCTTCCAACACCTCAACATTCCACTTTTTTTAATATTTTTTAATATTTTTTTAATATTTTTTTTTGAATTTATTCTTTTTAAATTAATTTACTTATTTTATTTATTATTTATATATTAAATATTTGATAAAAAATAAAATAATAAAAATTAAAAAAAAGGTAGGGTGTTGGGGTGTTAGGAAGTTGTGTAGCAAAACCCTAACGGGAAATGCCGGTAAGAGTGGCTGTCGATTTTTTATTTATTTAATTATTAAGAATGTATTTTTAAATAAATAATAAATTTTTTTTCCTTGTTAAAATGTGTAAAGGGGTTTAAAAAAATTTGAGAAAAAAAAAAAGAATTGCACACCTTAGCACAAAAATTCGATACAGCTCTCGGTCAATCAAGTTAAAACTATTTAACAATTTTTAATATAATCAATATTTATGTAAAGTGATGTTATTTTTATAAATTATTTTTATAAGTTATTTTATAAAAATATCCTTAATTTAAAACATAATTATATAAAAAATTGTAAAAGAGATTATATATTTATCATTTCTCTATTTATAAAAGATTGGTAATATATAAACTCGAGTTTACTCGAGAGTTCCAACCAATATTGTTGTTTTTATATATGTCAAAACTTTACTCGTAGATTTTGTGAACTTTTAGATTTAACCTAGAAAATGGCACAATTAAAATTGAACTAACATTTCAAATCCATGACGTTATTACTAACATGCATGCTGGTGCTAACTATATATTTTTCGCTTCCAAGTTATTGTAAACAAATGTCGATTTATCATAATTGACCAATTTTAATCAAGACTCATTTATTGTCCTCTAAATAGTGAAGTTGATTATTTTTACCACCATAGTAATTAGTGGGGATAAAGTTGAAAAAGTGGGTCACTATCGTGGAAAAATAAATAGAAATAGAATGAAAAGTCATAATGAATTGTTAGGACAAGACAGGAAACTTTAAATATAAAAATATAAAAAGTTAATATATAATAAAATGAAATAGAATAGACTAAAAAGAAAAATAATAAGATAAAAAATAGAGACTTGACTTGAAGTATCAAAATAGGAGACTTTACTTAAAGACGTGAAAAACATGAGAGCTTCTTCTTCTTCCTTCCTACTTGTGATATCCTGTTTTTACATGTATTTTTACTGAATGAGTATTTTAATTTAATTAAAATATTAGTTCTTTTATTTTAAATTATCATATTTTAATTAGATTTATTTAGTTGTAAAAGTTATTTTATAGAGCTTTCTTAATATTAATTATCGTTTTGAGTTTAAATTACTATGTAATTTATTTTAGTTTTTTTTCGATTTAAAATAGTTTTTACTAGTTATTTATTATATTTTAGTTTAATGTGATGTTTAAATTATTTTATTCGTTTTATAGTTTTTAAAGTTGTTTTCGTCGGATCAGTTTCTAGACTCCAGAGATGAGAACTGGATCTCTTTTCTTTTTCTCTTTTCTTTTTCTTTCTCTTTTCTTTCTTTTTCTTTCTTCTTTTTCTCCTCCAGTTTCCCCCTCCCCCGCGCGCGTTTCTCTCTCTTTTTCCTCCCATATTTGTCGTTTTCGTTGCTCCACCTAGTGCCACCGCTCGCCGGTGACATGTACAACACCACCTACCCATAAATCTTTCCCTCCAGCCGGCGCACCTCCCCACCAAATTTCACCTCCATCCGAACCACCGTTAGCCGCCACGAGCTCCTCCAAGCTGCGGCGTTTTTGTGCTCCAGCGCCGCTGTCGTTCTACCTTCGACCACCACCTCTTCAACACATCATCATCGACCTCTTGCCATCCTAAACCACCTATTTCCAGCTCCGATCCGTTGCCAGAGCAGCCCCCACGAGCTCAACTTCATTTTTGCCGTTTTTCACTTCCACTGCCATTTCCTCCGCCACCCACGGCCCATTCTCAGTTCCACTAGTTTCATAAACACCTCTAGGTCATTCCCTATCAATCCCAAGTCTTGGTTCGTTCCCATTCAAAAGTGGGTATTTTACAACCCATGGTCACAGTGTATTTTACACTGTTACGTTGCTTTTTCTTCGCCATTTGTAGCTCCTTGATCCTTCAAAAAATATTATATAGTGCTGTAAATATTTTTCGAACTCTATTTTAAATTTAAATATAGTATTACTTTTACAATAAATTCATTGACTGGTTGGTTATTCCGAACTGAGTCCGAAGAGTCGGCGGTCGGATGGATTGAGGACGGAGTTGTTTATTTATTGTTGATGTTGAGTTTTATTGGATAAATTGTATCTTGAGGTGTGTATTGCATGGTGCATTCATGTGCATATATATTAAATTGAGAAAAACTAGTTTTATCAGTGTAAATAGATTTTCGGGTGTGTGTATCACGATCCCAAGCCGGGATAGGGTATTATCTCGGTGGAGCTCCTCTGGTCACTCAAGAGTGGATAATACTATGTAACATCTCCTAGGTGGTCACTGGGCGACGACCGGATCGCACGATACGGTAACGCTGTCGTGTCGACTCCGTGGTCCTTAGGCTGGTGGGGACTAGAGGATGGTCTGGTCCAGGTACGCGCTGGGCAAGAGATTGGGCATCGTTCGTTTAGGTGTCACATGCGTAGTCGTTACCTGCAGTGTGGTACAGGAGCCAGAGTGTGCAGATGATCCCTAGGGGAGATCATGGTGCATGCAATAAATTGGAATGGGTTTTGGATATTGGATATGGGCCATTTTCTGGAAAAATGATGAGGTTTTGTATGAGGATATTGTGATCTATTTTTTGGAAAAATGGTGATTTTCTTGGTTTAGACCATTATCTAGGATAATGGCAAGGTCTGGTTTTAAATGATATATTTTGGGCCAAAATGAGATTTTTGGCGTGCGTGAAAAATGTGGATTTATGGGACATGTGCATTTGGCACTGTTTCATGCATATTGTTGAGTTTAATATATTTTATCTTGTGGCGTTTGGATTATTACTTACCTACGGCACCATTTTGGTACTGTAGATTTTGATGTAGAGGTTGAGGAGGAGGTGGTTGAGCCCGTGGAGGCGGCTTCGCCAGATTATTGACTCCGAGTCTTTTATGTTATAAGTTATCTCTACTAGTTTGTATGTCTTGTAATTTGGTTTGAAACGATATTTGAGACTTATAACATTATATTATGTGTATTTTAAACGAGTTTGTATTTAAACAAAAATTCTGATACTTAGTTATAAAACTGTTATTATCTGCTGCATGATTTTATTATACACTTGTTGCATGTACACACACTTGGCACTTGGCGATGGGATGTGTGACCCATGTTGTCATCATCCCGACGCCTCGATTTTCACGTGTCCGTACGTGGAAGTTTGGGGTATCACACCACTCTTTTCCTCTTCCAGTATCATTGTACGAGAGAGTTAAAAAAGAGATGAGAGGTTGTACTAATGAAAATTTATTGAAGATTTCATCTTTCTAATGATGTACATAAGCATTAGTGTCCAAACATATAAATATGTGCTTTTTCTCCTTCATTTCTATTTATTATTCATAGAATGGATGAGATCCCCCAAGCACCACATGCTACAACACAATTTATATTTTGTGACAAAGAAAACCATCACAAAAAATGACCAAAATGTTACCAAATATATTTGGTGATAGTTTCAAATTATCACTACGATTGTTACCTAATGCGCATCACAGAATACAATTGATGATAGCTTACTGTGCAACCGTCACTAAAAATACTTTTAGTGATGGTTGGAGGTATTCCGTTTGGTATAACGTTCAAATGTGGAATTTTTTTTGTGACAGTTGAAAATTATCACAGAAATTAACGTTCGAACGTATGACATAACATTCAAACGTCAACCCAACCAATTGGCATTCGAATGACAAAAGTTGATGTTTGTTGATTATAGTTTGAACGTATCATTAAAACGTTCAAATGTTTATATGTTTGAACGTTAACCACAATAAACATTCAAATTTTAGTTCGAACGTTAATGTACCAATGTTCGAATGTAACTAGTATAATGTTCAGACGTTAGTTCGAATGTTAACAAAGAAGCGTTTGAATGAATGAGGGTATGTTAGGATGTTTTTTTTCGAACGTTAATTATTTAAACATTTGAACGTTTTGTTAGTTTGAGTGTGTTCACGTTCGAACGTTATGTTTTAATTTTGTTAAATTACGTTCGAATATTTGTTCGAATGTGAACCAACATTCGAATATTTTTTATTTACATTCGAATGTACAGATCAAAATACTAATTTCATAAAATAAAAAAAAAATAAAAAACATACCAATTGTATCATATTACACAGCATCGTTTAACAACTAATAACATCTTATAATGTTTCAAAGTTAGATATTAAAAGTTACATACACTAATAAAATTAATAAGATTCATTTCTTCTTCTTTTCTCTTAACCCACCGTGATTATGTTGCAATGGCATAACACATTCCAAATGCACTATCATCTCCCATTGTGCTTGCTCTTGGATGTCACTACGTATTCTTTCCTCCTGGTCTCTCCATTGGTCTTGCAAACGTGTCTCTAAATGAGACTGTCGCTCTAAGAAGGACTCTAACTTTTGCTGTCTCGACCTCATATACTCATTCTCGTGCTGTGCAACTTCTAAATCTTTGGTAAGATTATTAATTTGTGAAGTCAATGAGGTTGAGGAAGATGAACTGGATGAATGCTTGAAAGATCGCCCCAAACCACTTGCTATACTATACTTGCACCCGAGCACTTCTGTGAATATGTCTATGTCACTCGGAGAGGATTCTCTAGAAGCTGACTGCATTTCCATTAAGTAACGTATTACAAGAAAAACAAATAAAAAGTAATCTAGATAACATTTTTCATAATTTATTTAACAAAATTAACACTGCTTACATAATTATCTGCAACAGCAGGATCCATCCACTTACTACGCTCATTAGTGTGAGCAGTAGCATAGACATGAACGAGAGAAAAGTTTTCAGGACCATCACGTTTCTAACAAAACAACATTAGCAATTTTAAAAAGATAGTGTTAGTACTTATATAAAAAAATATCAAAAAAGTAAATGAATTATATAATTTATTAATTACCATTTCTTGAACAAGATGGTGGAATAACCTTGAACTGGCATGAAGGTGGACAGTTAGAGTGGATCTATTATGTGCATTTGTAGAACTTAAGTAGTACAAAATTAATTAAGAATGTTAATTGTAATATATATACATATAATATATAGAACAAATATAAATGTAATTAATTAAAGAAACTAAATCTAGAATACCTAATAATCTGGAGATGCGAAAAGATTACAATACTTTCTCCAATTGCCTAACTTCATCTGCTGGAAAGGGGCTTGTGCAGCCTCTTCCAACGTCTCTAACTTCTTGAAGTGGTCGTGACATCGTCCATTGTGACATCAGAATAGTGTAGCTATTAACTCATTCACGGTTCTTAAATCCTCACTATGGCCAAAGTCAAGGTCGAATTTATCCTAATAAGTGAATTATGTCAAAAATATGATATAATAATCTAGGTGAAAAGAATGGACTCTCAAAGTAAACTCACTAGCACACGACTCCGAATATGCTCCTTAATCTCATTCGAAACATCTATCCATGATCGCACATGACATGGAGTATAAGCTCAGACTACTGTGCCAATATAGGACGAAAGCGCTGCTACATTATCATTCACTCCTCTAGTAGAATTATCAGAAATGGTGACCTTGAGTTTTTTATACTTTCAAAATTTTTCTAGAGAAATGCCATGTGTATAGCCACGAATGTGGCAAGTAGATGCATCAACTAAAAGATAATAGTATAATTAATTAATTATATAGTTATTGAGACAAAAGTATTACTATATAATTAATTATCAACAACATTTCCTTATTGGTAGGTGTCAATTGGCTGTCATTCTTTGCAGTGTTAACTTGATCTTCAGGAGCAGATTCCTCGGGTGGGGAGTCCTCAACGGGTTTGGCACTTGGACTTGGCAGAGGAGGCACATCTCTTCTTTGTCGTTTTGGTGACATCCTTGAAAATGATTAATATGATAAATAAAATTAATTGGAAGAAAGTATAATATTCTACAGTCACTTATATTATAGAATATTTTTACTACTTTTATTCTTCATCTTCAGATATATTTTCCATACTTGTTTCAAAATCTCCCTCAATAACATCTTCATTGTTATCATCAACATCTTC
This sequence comes from Carya illinoinensis, assembly GCF_018687715.1. NCBI lineage: Eukaryota > Viridiplantae > Streptophyta > Magnoliopsida > Fagales > Juglandaceae > Carya > Carya illinoinensis. Next base: position 47,039,157 of record NC_056754.1, read on the forward strand.
TTCATCCTCCTTATCCACTTCCTCTCTGGATTCTTCTTTGTCTTATTCTTCTTCTTCTTCTTCTTCTTCCTCACTTACTTGAATTAAATGATTATTTAATATGGACAGGTCGAGATGGATTAGTGGGACGTCATCTCTACACAAGGGGAGCAAATCGAGTGCATCGAGATCAACAAACAAGTTAATACCCTCTCCATCTTCTTGGTAGGCCTCTACAATCGGAGTGTCATCTTCATCTCTACTATTCTCATAATCCACACTCGTTCCTGCTTCATATCTATTTTGATGGACAAATTTTTTTACAACTTGCCAAGTTATCTCTTCATTATCTTCATCAACATTTTTCATTGGATCAATCAAGTAATAGACTTAGGTAGCTTGACAAGTCAATGCAAATGGATCATTTTTGTACCATTTAGATGTAGTATTGACACTTGTAAAGTGATTATTTCTATGTATCGAAACCCGACCACCGCCTAGATCCCACCAATCACTTTTAAAGACATATGTTACAGACCCACCCAGATATTTCAATTCGATAATATCACTTATGACACCATTTTTATCATCTGTTCCATGATTCCCCTCAACTAACACACCACAGTTTTGAGTCTTTCTACTATGTTCACGGTCCAAAGTATGGAATCTATAACCTTGAACCATACATGTTGTGTATCGAAGTGCTCTATTTAAGGGATCATGTGCCAATGCATACAATTCTTGAGAAATTGATTCGGGATCATGAGCACATTGTTCCAAAATCTATCAATTGAAATAGTATACACTTATTAAAAGTTATCCAAAGTTAAAAGTTTCAAAATCTAACATATATGTAATTTTAGTTCATACACGTTATTCAAACCAACTGAGAAATTCTTCCTTGTGTCTTACCTCTATATTCTCTATGCCTTCCATTCTAAGTTTGTCCATGTGCTCACTGTATATAAATGCAAAATAAATATAATTAAACACAAAAGTTGTAGTTAAACTTTTTTAACTAGAATTATTCGAAGCATGCAACAACATACCTAAGATAGTCATCAATCTCCTGACAATTATTTAGCATGTACTACCGATTTTTACCCAATTCTCCATCAATTAAATCGTAACTCGTTTGTGAACCCAATGGTCGTACATTGTGAGAAAACATTAATAGCTCATGAAGAGGCGAAACAACAATATCAGCATTTCACTCTAGACAATTAAATCGTATCTCAACACCACGAAGATAGAGATAGCAAAATGTTAACCATTCATCATGTGCTTCAATTGACTCAAATATCTTTAAACTGGATACATCCAACAAAACTGCACTGGTCCACCCAACAGTACCTCTCGGGGTAAATGTATATCTAAATGGACCACGACACTAAAAACTGATGATGAAAAAATTTGTTCAAATTTACATAATATAGTAGCAATATCTTTTTCCATCTTCTGCAACATATCTCGATTTAATACCTGAGCACACAAATCCTTAAAAAACATATAGAGTTTAGTTATGACGACAAGTACATTAGATGTTGGCTTCCCACGAATTCCCACCGGTAATAACTTCTGCAAAAATATGTGACAGTCATGACTTTTCAATCCATTAATTTTTTAGTTATCATGGCTCACACATCTACCGATATTTGAGGCATACCCATATGGCAACTTCACACCTTGCAACTATTTGCAAAAATCTATCATCTCCTCTCTTGTCATTGTAAAACATGAATGTGGCATGACCACTTTGTTGCATTCCACCCGCAAATGTAGATTATGTTTAATTCCCATTTTCTCAAGATCTTTCCTCATCTTGATCTTGTCCTTCGTGTTTTTGTCAATACTTATCAACGTACCTAGTATATTATCACAGATATTCTTCTTTATATATATTACATCCAAATTAAGTCTCAATATGCAGTACGACCAATACGGCATGTCAAAAAAAATACTATCTCTTCCCCAAACAATTCATTTAGTGCAATTCTATTCTCTACTCTCCCATCAAACTTAGAGCATTCTGTTCTCCATGCATGATTTGCTAGTAGATAATGTCAATCACCCATGAAACACAGCTTCTGAAAATATTTTAACCACTCACTAGCAGTTTCTTTATTACACATCAGACACGCTTACTTCCATTTAGTACTCCAACTGGAAATATTCTCATATGCTAGAAAGTCATTTATCGATCACATTACCACAACATGCATCTAAAAAGATGTCAACGTTGATGCATCATAAGTTCTGATGCCAGTTTCCCACAACTCTTTTAGCTCTTCAATCAACGACTACATGTATATGTCAATGTCATTTCTAGATGATCTCAGACTGGGGATAACTAAAGTTAACAAAAAGTTGGGTGCCTTCATGCACCTCTATGGTGGAATATTGTACGAAATCAATACTACGGGCCAAATGCTATAACTTGTACTCATATTCCCAAAAGGGTTGAATCCATCAGTTGTGAGTCCCAGGCGCACGTTCTAAGCGCTTATCCCAAACCTTGGATATTGATCATCGAAAGATTGTCACACAAGTGAGTCAGCTAGGTGCCTTATATATGCATCATCCTTAACTCTTTTCTCCTTATGCCACCTCATATCGTGAACTGTTTTCTTACGCATATATAGTCTTTGTAACTTGCATCTCAAGGGAAAATATTGCAATACCTTAACCGGCACGTTTTTCTTACACTTCTATCTCGAATCTCCGCATATAGGACACACTTGTTTCTCCTCATTCTCCTTCCAAAACAAAACACAATCATTGTTGCATGCATGTTTAGACTTGTACTCAAACCCTAATCCCTTTCTCAACTGTTTAGTTTCATAAAAGTTCTTCAGAAATGCAGACCTTTCGGGAAGCATCTCATTAAATAAGTCCAATACCATGTTTATTGCTTATGTCGACATCCCACACAATGGCTTAATGTGAATCAATCGCATAATAAATGACATTTTTCAATGTTTTGTACAGCTTGGAAAAAGCTCGCACTTTACATCTTCCTACATTGAAGCAAAATTTTCATAATCATTCGTTCAGCCACTTGAGGCATTGTCATCAACCTTATCCATAAACATCCCAGCTCCAATGTCATCCAACATCTCCTCCATCTCATTCCACTCATAATCATCATCCATGTGCTGCAAATAACTAGGATGACCAAACAATGCATCTGTTGACTATGTATACGACTCATCATGCAATACCCATTGGGTATATCCCAGATTCATACTATTCACAAATATATGACTTCCAACTTCATCCAACCTTATTGCACACAAATTTCTACACTCTCGACATGAACAATTAATGTAACCACTACTATTAGTAAAGGCCCTTACAAAATGAATGAAGGTTATTACTCCACGTGCACAGGGTACGTAATTCTTTCCAAATCTATCGCCTAGACGTATCTAATTTTTGTCCATTTCTAAAAACATCTATCTATTAGTAACATATACATAGAATTCACATGCATGTCATGCTTCAATTCTCACTACTCTTTTGATACGGTAGTTAGTCTTATCCCATTCGAGATTATATTTTCTATATTGCATATATTTCATCACTCTAATACTTTCCACATCAGTAGAAATTTTAGTAGCACATCTCCATAGTTTTCCAAGTATACATGTTCACATAGAGGGATTGTGACCCTACAAACAATATACCCGAAGAACAGTAAAGGAATACACCGAAACTTCATATCAAACGTGTTTAGTAAGAGTAACAAGAATGTGCAATATAAATAATATAATCTCAAACTCTCTATACTGGACAATTCAAGAATTAGTGGATACCTAAATGTACACTAATTTCCAAACAGGTATAAGGTTATTTATACAATGTCACACAATATCTTACAAAATTTACTACAAACAATATTTCCATTTTATTTGAATTAATAATGTCAAACAAATATAATACTGTTATTATTCCTAAATTTTAATTGTTATTATTCCTAAATTATAATTTAATTGTTATTATATAATTTTTTTATATATATTTAATTGTTCTTATATAATTATTATTATTCATTCTAGATTACATATATGATAATTGTTATTATATAATTGTTATTATATAAATGTTATTATTAATTGTAATTATATATGTTAATTATTATATATATGTTATTACTAATTGTTATTATTTATATATATATTTGTTATTATATATATTTTATTATAACTGATACTTATTTATTTCTTATTATTTATATTATAACTTAGAGAAACACATATTAGTTATAATTAGTTATTACGTCTAAAATGTTTACTAATATTTATATACTTAATTGAGTGAGTTATTTATTTATATAGACAATAAGTATATATAAGTTTCTAATTAAGCATTTATTTTATCCTCAGTTATAAATAGAGAGTAATTTATTCCTTCCAACTCTCAACTTATTTGGTAGGTTCAATACCTCTTTTTTTAAGAGTATTTTACTTTCTTAACTTATATATATATATATATATATTTATACTTAATAATATAATGATTTAAAAAGCCACAAGGGTAGGAATATTTAATGTGTTATTATTAAATATAGTTATTATATGTATATTATACTTCATATATAGTTAAGTTATTTACTTATAAGTTGCATAATAATCATATTCTAACTAAACTAGTATGAATATATTATATATAGTTATTACATATCAAATATTTATTCCCATATTAAATGTTAACATTTTAACTTTAGTGAATAATAAGTTTATCGTTAGTCTTAAATTAAGTTCATAAACTTCATAAATTCAAAATAAGTTCACAAATATTTTTGCAAACAATAATCACAACAATTTCGCATATTCATAACATATTTAATAAATATTCACACACAAATTTACAATCTATAAACATATTCCCCACATATTCAATAAAAATACACAAACAATAATCACAATATATAAACATATTCCCAACATATTCAATAAAACAAATAATAATCACAATATATGCATATATTGACATATTCACAAACAAATAAATTCACAACAAAGTTTAAAAATATACCTAGCTCAACAAAAAAATGTATCAAATCAAATGCTTCAACAAGCTCCACCAAATAATCCTTCAAAAAATATAAAAACAAAATTAGTTCACTTAGAATAAATTTATTAACAAATAACACAAAAAATTTCTAAGTGAAAGTAATCTTACCTAACCCCTCTTGAAGAACAAACTAATTAATGTCAAGGAGCAATTACTCTCTCTCTCTCTCTCTCTCTCTCACGGAAAGGCACCCTCTCTATCTATCTTCTCTCTTTCACACACGAGATGAAGCAAAAATGACTCTGCTTTCATCCTATGCATGATTTCAGTCTAAAACATTTCATTTGTTCTAACATTCAAACACATAAGTTATACGTTCAAACGTTAACATTTATCACTCAATTTTCATATGAAACGTTTAGATGTTCAAAAGTATATCTAATATTTACGTTTGAACATAAATAATGTAATGTTCAAATGTTTTATAATAAGTGTTGAGTAAATGAGGGGAAAATTTCTCACATTTTTCTAACGTCTGAACTTAAATAATGTAACATTCAAACATTTATAATTAGATTTGAGGAAATGAGTGGGAGATTTCTTGCATTTTTCTAAAGTCGAAACGTAAATAATGTAACTTTTGAACGTTTATAATAATAACTGAGGAAATGAGTGAAAATTTTCCAGCATTTTTCTCACTTTTGAATGTTAAACAGGAACGTTCGAACATTACATACTTTATAACCAATACTATGATGTTAATATATTAATATTAATATGTTATAACTAATAATATATATAATAATATATATATTATTAGTTATATATCTTCTAACCAATATTTAATATGTTATATTAACCAATAACATATTATATTAATATTATAATTATGACGCCCCCAAATCCCCACGCATGGACACGGGAAAATTGAGACGTTCGGATGATGACATCACGGGTCACCACTCTAACGACGTGCCAAGTGTGTGTAAAAAAAACAATGAATGTGCATGAGAAATACGCAGCGGATAGCAAAGTCAATAATTAAGTACCATAATTTTTCTTAATTTAATACAAAACTGTTTAAAACATATATGATAAAATATTACAAAAAACAAATATAGTTTTAAACCAAATAACAAAACTTTAACTTTAACTTCAGCACCCCGGCGGAGCTGCATCCTCGGGCTCAGTCTCCTCGTCCTCGTCCTCGATCTCTGCATCAAAATCTACGGTACCAAAAATGGTGCCACAGGTAAGTAAAATCAAATACCACCAGATAAAAACATATAAAACTCAAACAATATGCATGAAAGGATGCCAATGCACAAAACCCATAAAATCATATTTTTTCCACGCACGCCAAAAATCCCATTTGACCCAAAAACATATCCTTTCCAAATATCACGCCAAAAGTCACATTTGGCCCATATCAAACTCAAACCGTTAACCAATTAAACCGTATGCACCATAACCTCCCCTAGAGGTCATCCGCACACCCTGGCTCCAGTGTTACACCGCAGGTAACGACCACGCATGTGACACCTAAACGAGCAATGCCCAGTTTCGCGCCCCGTGCGTTCGTAGCCAAGCATCCTCTAGCCCTCGCCAGCGAAGGGCCACAGAGTCGGTGCGTAGAGCAGCGCCTGGCGCGTTTGTAGCCAAGCAACCTCTAGCCCCCGCTCCCGTCGTCGCCCAGCGACAACTCAGGGGATGTCACTCAATTTATTACGCTCTCGAGTGACCAGAAGAGCTCCACCGGGATAATACCCCATCCCGGCTTGGGATCGTGATACACACACACCCGAAAATCCACTTACGCCAATAAAATAGGATTTTCTCAAATTAAATAAAATGCACGTTCATGCACCATGTAAATGCGATTTCAATGCACAAAACGATCAACCAACCATAAATCAATAAATCAAGCAACTCTGTCCTCCATCCATCCGACCCCCGAACTCCTCGGACTCAGTCCGGAATCAACCAACCAATAGATAAAATATTTATTAAATGAGCAAAATATATTTAAATCTAAAAGTAGGGTTTGGAAAATACTTACAGCGCTATATAGTATTTTTAGAAAGCTCGCGGCATTGCAAACGGCGGAAGAAAAGCAACGTAACAGTGAAATTTCATTGTGGCCGTGGGTTGTAAAATATCCACTTTTGAACAGGGATAAATCAAAACTCGGGATTGATAGGGAATGGTCCAATGATGTTTATGAAGCTAAAGGAAGTGGAGTTTGGCCGTGGATGGCGGCGAAAATGGCAGAGGAAGGGCTTAAACGCCCAAATCAGAAACTAGCTCGTGGGAGCTGTTCCAGCGACTGTTAGAGGCCGGAAATGGGTGGGTTAGGACGGCAAGGAGTAGGTGATGAAGTGGTGAAGAGGTGGTAGCCGGAGGTGGAGCGACGACAGCAAAACTCGTGTGACTTGATGGGCTTTTTTCGGCTAAATGGCGGCACGGTTGAGGATGAAAGTTGGTGGGGGTGGTTCACCGGAGGGAGGGGAAGAAAATGGTGGGGGTTATGTGCCGCACGGTGGCCAGCGGCGGTGGGTCTGGGTGATAGGGGCGTTCGGCGTGAAGGAGAGGAGAGAGAGAGAGATAGACGGGGGATGGGGTTCGTGCGGGAGAGAGAACTGGGGAGGAGAAAAAGAAAGAAAAAAAAGAGAAAGAAGAAAAAAAGAAAAGAGAAAAAAGAAAAGAGAAAAAAAAAAGATGAGGGAAAATAAATGAGGTTCAGTCCTCACTCCGAAAACCAAAACAGATCCGTCGAATATGACATTAAAAACCGTAAAACGACTAAATAAATAAAACACAACATCAAATAAATTAAAAACCAATTAAATACATTAACTTAAAATAAATAAACTAATATATTAATTAAATTAAAAACAACCCTTCAGTAAAAATAAACGTAAAAGCAGGTCATCACAATAATAGATTAATATAATATGTTATAAATAATATATAAATTTGCTTCCTCCGATGTGCAAGATAATATATATTCTTAAAAAATAGTTTATTATTTTAAGAATAATAAAATATTCTATAAAAAAAATTGATTTCAATTAATAATTTATGGTATAGGGGAAAAATATGGGACTTGAGTTGTAGATAAAATGCACCATGTATAGTATATAAAGATTATAAAAAATAGTTGTGCGTGTAGAATAATACTTATTTTAATTTGACACCACCATCAACTCAAAGCAATTTTTTATTTTTTTCCTAAATAAACTGGAGTTGGACCATAATAAAGTGCGTAAATTACCACCACCATACAACTAAGTTCCTAGATTATAATTATAACACAACTCTAGCAACTACTTAACTGAGGCATCTAAAATTGGTTACTTTCAATATATCATCGTCACTCTTAATCAGCTCAAACACACAAACATCTCCTGCTTTGCTTGCAGTTTATTGCCCCTTGCAAAAGTATACCAACCATCAGACATAGTAACCCAAGATTTAATAGTCAAAACAAACAAAATAGGTCAGTATTGAAAAGAATAGCAGCTTCCTCACCTGGAGATTGAGGGCAACGTTCTTGAGTAGCATGGAAGATCACAAGTTGGAAAGAAGTTTGGATGCCCTTAATCAGTTCAAAAATACAAACTTCACCTACTTCCAGATTATTGTCTTATGCAAACACTCTCCAACCACATCCAAACACACATCTCAACATTGTAGCACTCATATGGAAAATGAAGATGTTATTTACACTGTTGTTCTGAAAGAAATCATTTGATACAAAATATGTTCTATTTTCAATATTGACAACTGGCCCACACTTTACAGAATAATACTCCAAGAATTCTTGCTAACCCTTCTGAAGCCAACTGTGTATAATATTATAATATAACATAAAATATTATATTTTATATTAGATATATATTATATTATAATATATATATACACTATATATTATTATTATTATAAAAAATATTATATATACTTGTTTAATATACTATATATAATATATATAGTATAAATTATAATCTATAAAATAATATAATATTTTTTCTCACATATGAACATTCGAACGTACTAAAATATATATATAATAACTATATATAATATATAATAGTACGTTCAAAAGTACTATTTTTTCACATTCAGATGTTTCATTCCACATTCAAATGTTAGGTTCATACATGTTTGGACGTTTACTTTAACGTCCAAATGTTAATCAGACTGATGCTCTCATGTATCGTGTATTAAGCCAAAAACCAAAACGGGAAATGTCATTTCCAAGATGTTTCCCACTTTTCTCCACAGTTAATGCCACTGTTAAACAGTCACCGCAGCCGTCAAACTCCGCCACAACCATCACAAAAAGGTAGGCATCCCTATTTTGTAATTTTATATATATATATTTTTTAGATTTAGATGAAAAAATGAAAATATTTAACAAATTTAGGTGACCATAGTTTCAACTCTATTTTCTAGCTACCGTGGGTTGCCATTGGCCAAATGGCCACCATAGAAAGGTTTCTTGAAGTATATACTTCATTTCTACAGTGGCATTTGGCCATTTAGACCAAAATATAGTAAGTTTTGAGAATGGCCGAGTTTTGTGTGGTAACATTCGAATGTTTCAACCAGAACGTCCGTACATATGACATTCCAAATGCAAAGCCATTAGTATTCCATGTTCAGACGTACATTTTTAGTATATTCGAATATTACTTTTATTAGTATATACGTTCAAACATTTAATATAAACATTCATACGTAGAACTTTGAACGTTTATTCGTCGTTTTGCCTTTTATGTTTGAATGTGTATATTTTACGTTTGCACGTAAATCTTTATGTTTAAGCATCCACACTCATACATTCGAACGTGGAAGGAATAACGTTCGAATGCACACATTTCAAAATTTTTAGCTATTATCCAATTAACTTTCGAACGTGTATGTTATACATTCAAATGGTTAGTAATTATGTTTCAACATTAAACACATATGTCTTAACATTTTAACTAAACATTCGAACGTATGTTATATTATTTTTGAATATTAATGTAGAATAGTTTAAAATTAATACTACTCTCCAATCAATAGTACTAATAATTTTTTTTTCATTTTCTATTTTTAGGATATGACTCATCCTTTGCATACCAGGAAATGGGGGAGGGAAGTAGCCACTGAGGACACTGCTCGGATGGAGGCTCGCATTGTTATAGTGGAGCGAGAGATCCAGATAAATGAGTTTAACGAGCTCAGATGGGAGAAGATGAGCCTCAGAGATGTCTTCCTCAGTAGAGGCTAGGAAAATATCTTCACATTGAGGGGGAAGGTATACCCCTCAATGGTTTGGGAGTTCTATATGCAGATGTGCTCCATGCCTCAGGATGTATCCTCTCACACCGTGACTATACGCAATGTATCGTTTGAGATTTCACTGGATGTCATTGCCGACCTCCTTAGGATTCGTTGAGTAGTTGAGACATCGACTACAGCTAACTCTCAGACTAGCAACACAGTCATGGTCACACATCTACATTTGCACATAGCACACTCAAGGTAGGTGAAGGCACTTCTACTAGCCCAATTAATCCATCATGAGCTGGAGGTGCAGACCGGTCAAAGGCTGAGAGTACTGACCTTAAGGCTTGGGATGATGGCCGAGAGGAGGATTCTACATCCTTAATGGGAGAGATCGCACACAGATCAAGAGGAAGAACTCCTTCAACCAAATACATCTGCTACCTTTCTTCTGCATGTTGTAACTTATTGTTGTAATAAACGTGGATCCTATGGCACATAACACCAGATTTAGTTGGACTCAGGCACAATTTTTTATCCAAGTGGCACGTGGAGATCCCCTAGATTTGCCACTGTGCATCTTTGAGAGGATCCGTTATGAGGCGAGCATCCTCTCCATGGACAACCTCCCATAGGGTGTCATCATCAACTGGTTATTACTTGATCGAAGTATGTTACTCCAGCCAGAGAAGTGAGTCACATATCAAACGAGCCCCCTCTGCATGACCACGCATCAATGTATCATTGGACAGGCGAATGGGCATCCTTGACATCAGCCACCCCCTGTAGCGGATGTAGTTCCTCCAACGTAGCCCGGGCCTTGTGTGGGGAGTAGTAGTTAGTAGCTGACTAGTACATCTGCTGGAGATGCGGGGTCTGCTTGGGTGGATGCGGTGATCTCACAACTGACTGCACATATTGATTGACAGATCATGGCTATAGAGAAGTCTATCAATGAGATAGCCCATCGTGTAGATATCCTCAACAATAAGGTTGAATCCTTGACTGAGGAGATATGGAGTATGAATTTCATGAACAACACATTCGTCTGAGTGTTGTCAAAATTCTATCATATTTTGTATTTTGCTTTTAATATATGTAAGGAACAATATTACTTAATATATCTATTATTTTTTAATTTCAATTCTCAATCTTCTTTAATATTAGATTTTCCAACTATAATACTAAATCATTGCACTTCAAATAAATATATATTTATATATGTTTGTAAAATATAATTAGAGACATGTTTAACTTAAAGTTTCAATTAACGTTCAAACGTTAATTATTAACGTTCGAATGTTGGCACCAAAATATTTTACATTTGTACATCAGTAGCCTCAATGTTTGAATGTATATGTAACGTTTGAACGTAAATTTCATCTCCTTTTGAATGTAAAAATAATCTCATCTATCTTTAGTGACGGTTTCCAGAAACCGTCACACAAAATACTTTGTAGTGATGGTTTGGGGACTGTCATAATTTTCCAGTTGTTAGTAAAAACCAAATATGTTGTAGTGACACATTTGTCGACACCCTGAACCATGCAACCATATCATTGGCATCCACCCTTATGGAAAAATTTATCAACAATAACTACAAGATCTTTTATTCTTGCTATTTTAGATGTGTTCCACCATTAACTGATCTCGACTGATGACCTACAACAAAGAAAGAGGATGGCCTAGTGTGCGTAGTACACCTTTGATGCCTAAATTAGAAATATGTGTGTATTGCCTTACAATGAAGGGTCTGAATCTGTTAACTTGGGCTGGTAGTGTTTGTTCTTTATATAGGAATGGATTGCTGATGATGTGGATAGTTGAAACCATCCCCAAATCTCGGGGTCTTGATCGTCAAATTCTCGAGGTATGATTTTAGGAGGAAAGAGAGAACCATATCAAGGATAAGTATCTAGAATATTTCGTTGTTTCCTTGGAGGTAAGTATCTTTGACCGATGGCAGTTACTATATTAATCCCATTCGGAGGTTTGATCTCATGGTAGTGAGAGTATGGCACACCTCTGGTTTTCTTACTTGTTGGCCCATCATATGGGCCTCTAACTCAATATATTTGTCCATGAAGATAAAAACAAAAAAGCCTCTCCAATTATCCCAAATTCTTGCCATGCTGGTGTGGTGGGAATTTAATGATTACAAACAGTTTTTGCCCTTCATGTCATCAATTTTAATTGGTTATTCGTGCTTTCATGTCAACGGAGGTTGCAATGACTCTGCATCTATAACTAGGCATGTCACCAAATCGTGGGATCTGTACACAATGATTATGCTATTAGACTGCTCACATTCTCCCTAGTTTATTGCAACCATCGCATCTCTCACTATAAGTAGCTCACTCCTTCCTCTTGTTGCCTTTTTCACTTATGTTTACTCCTCTTCTTCACTTTCTGTGCATTTGGTTGAAACCTAGCCATTTTTCAAAATCCCTTGTCTGTCTCAATAGCTCATCAAAATGCTTCTCGCATTTCTTCTCATGCATCTTCTCCTCCTCCTTCGATTTCCTTGTTAACGCTAGAGTCCGCAATGTACCTTATTATAAAGGCTACAACTAGTTTTCTATTCTCATTGAGGCTGAACTTAGGAAGCTAAGAGATTCGTATGAAATCCCTGATTCTATGACTCTTGAAGTTCCTCAATAAGGAATTGTTGACGCCGAGGGTTCCACTAAGAAGGTAGCCCTCACAACCTGTTCCATTTCTCATGGGTTATGACATCCTCCCTGTCGACTTGTGTGTGACGTTCTAGATTACTTGAAGCTAGCGTTGGCTCAACTTCATTCTAATGCAAGGAGGATCCTCATGTGTTGTTGTGTCGCATGGGGAATGGTTTTGGAACCTGCCAAAGAGGGGTATCCCAAGTTAATTGCTCACGAGTTCCTCGTTTCCCATTCGATCAAGGTGTTGGAAGGAAACATTTTTAATTTTCGCTCTAGCCCTTGATATTGCCTTGCTCGAGTCTAGGGCTGCCACTCGAATGCCAAACAATGGCAGAGAAAATTCTTCCCTTGTTTCTAGCCAGGGGTAGGAGTTCCCTGGTAAGGAGGCTGATAAGACTGAATTCCCAATTTGTGCCATTTGGGAAAAAGTCCCCAACAACAAATTCATAGATGTTACTCTCTCTCTCAATGAGAGCAAGTTCATTTTGAGAGAGTTTACTCCTGGGTTGAGTATAATCAGGAGTCTATTTGGACAGAGGTCCTATTTATGAGGGCCCACATTGACAAACTTTTGGTGTTGCCCAAACTTTCTAGTGTGAGCGGTCGTCACCTACCGTAGGTGACCGTGGCTTCCACTTACATGAAAAGGCCCATCTGACACCACCAACTCTTCTTGCATGAACATGCACCTTTCCCTTTGGGTTGTAATCATTTTTGTTTTGAGTAAATGGAAAGTTTTCCCTTCTCGACTGTGCTAATGACTTTTGTATTAGACCAATATTTTGAGTAAATGGCCATTTTTTGTCTTGTTAATTAATTGTGATAATTGCCTCATTTCATTCTATACATTCTACGTTTCAAGCGTTCGACATTCTTAAGGCATTATGGGTATTGCTACAGCAAGGGTCGCACAGTTTAAGGACTTATGCATCATTTCTTCACATTCCTCACTACAAGTCTAAGAACTTAAAATGAATGGGCAAGGGTCGTGCAATCTGAGGACTTGCATGCTCTATTCCTCATCGCAAGTCTAAGGACTCAACATTGGTGGGTGAGGGTTGCACAATCTAAGAACTTAAGCATCATATTCTTCACCACGAATCTAAGGATTCAACATTCGTGGGGTGAATTCTGAGCACTTGCACACCTTATTCCTCACCGTGAGTATAAGGACTCCACATTGGTGGGTGAGGTTTGCACAGTCTGAGGACTTACACACTCTACACCTCACCATGATTCTAAGGACTCAACATTAGTGGGCGAGGGTCATACAGTCTAAGGACTTGCACACCCCATTCTTCATCGCGAGTCTAAGGACTTAACATTAGTGGATGAGGGTCATGCAATTGAAGGACTTGCACGCCCTATTCCCCATAGTAGGCCTAAGGGCTTGACGTTGGTGGGCGAGTGTTGTGCAGTTCAAGGACTTGTGCCCCCAATTCCTCACCATATATCTAAGGGCTCAACTTTGGAGATGAGGGTGATACAATTTGAGGACTTGCACACCCTATTCTTCACCGCGAGTGTAAGGACTCGACATTTGTGAGCATTGTGCTTCAGATGAGAAGACGTAAGAGAGGGACACAATCAACTTTATTCATGTTTTTCATTGTTTACTTAGTCAAGCATAGTACTTTTTAGATGCTTAGTGTTCCATGAGTGTGTCATTTCCTTTCCTTGGGCATCTTTTAAGCATTATGAGCTGGATCGTGTGCTAGTGACCCCAACATATGGTCTTTCTCAACAAGGGCCAAGTTTTCCTCCTACTGGTGTGGTTGTTCCAATTTCCCTGAAGACCAGGTTGCCTACCTTGAAGGCTCTAGGTTTGACTCTTCGGTTAAAGTATTGCTCGATTCTTCTCTTGTTGAATGTCACTTGAGTTTCAGTACATGCTAGGCAGCTCCTTAGCATTGTCCAGATTAGTTTAGACACTCACAAAGTCTTTTCCAACTCTAACTAACTTGAAACTCCATGAGCAATACACTCAGGTGCCATTTGGATAGTGACCTGAGATGAAACACTACAACACAATTGTCTTTTTATGACGGTTTAAAAATTGTGACAATGTTGAAACCGTCACTAAAAATTAGTTTCCATGATGAGAAATGGTTATATGTTCAAACTATGATAATGTTTCGTTCAAACGTAACTCATACGATGTCGTTTTAAAACGGATACATGCGAATGTATAAAATTTTATGTTCAAACGTTTCATGTACATTCGAACATACAGCCCACATATGTGTGAATGTCTAAGTTATTCGTTCTAAAGTTTGAACGTTAGTCATTAACATTCGAACATTAACTGTTTTAAAATTAAAATGGAATTTCAAATTGAAAAAGATTGAGAATTGAAATACAAAAATAGTTGATATATTAAATAATATTGTTCGTTTTATTACATAAAGTATAAAAGAAATTGCCAAATATGAATAAAACATTTATTCATTACATAAATCACACTAGATAACTTGAATTTTTTTTATTCATTATTCATTAAGAAATGGAATTTGTTTTTTGTTCATCACAATAGATATTGTTCATTATGTGAATTTTAAAATTAAAAATAAATATTCAAATTAAAAAAGATTGACAATTGAAATACAAAAACACTAGATATATTAAATGATATTTTTCATTGCATAAAGTAAAAAAAGAAAAAGAAAAAATATAAATAAAGTGCAGCAAAAACTCATAAATCGTTGTTTACAAAAGTATGAAATTCGTCAGTCAATGTGTTTAGGGTTTAGCGTTTAGGATATCTAAACAATGGCAAACCTCGATGACACTCTACTATATTGATGCGATTTGTCGGTCCATATGCGCAGTAAGTGATGAGACCATGGCATCAACCCAAGCAGGGCACCCATCCCCTGCAAATGTACCCATTGACTCCTGAGTAGAAGGAGCAACACCGGCCTTAAGCTAGGTTAGAGGAACAAGATCTGGTGTAGGCACAGGCTTAGGCCGAGCACACCCCCTTCTCTGTTTGTGAGGCCCCCGACTCCTAGGTATAGAAATACAAGAATCGTGACATTGGAATGATAATAATATGGGTCACATACCCCAAACAATAAGTGCTAAGTATGTCCACATGCAAAAAGTGTACAATAAAAAATCTCAGCGGATAAATATAGGATAGTCAACTAAGTACCAAAATTTTTAATTACAAATTCACTAAAATAAAAGCAAGTTATACAGTTATTCAGTAAAATATAATAAAAACCAAAATACATAGTCAAAATGGGGAAACAAATCCCAAGACATGAAAAGTGACCCCAGGTCAGTCCTCAGGCCGAGCTGAAACCTCAGGCTCAACATTCTCATCTACATCAAAATCTACAATTCCATAAAACAGAACTGCAGGGAAGAACACCACATGAGATTATGAGTCTCAGTAAATAACCAACCAACCAAACAACCCAAGAGATAAAAACATATTTATCTACCAACATGAATGCATGCACATACTGAAACAAGCATGAGACCAAAACCATTACTTTTCTTGAGAATAACTATTTTTTCAACACATGCCAAAAATCTTATTTAACCAAAAACACGCCATTAAATACCATCCCGAATATAAACCCATCATTTTACTAGAAAATGGTCCTCATATCCATTTAACCATAAACTGTCATTTTCCCAGAAAATGGTCCAACATATCGCTTTATTCAGTCACTATAGGTAGGAATCACAGGCGTAACTTACCACCATTTCTGTTGCATGCACCGTAGGCAGGAATCACAAGCAGGACTTACGACCATCCCTGCTTACAACCATCCCTACAACTTGCACTATAGGAGTGAATCACAGGTGGGACTTACCACTATCCCTATTGTGTGCACCGTAGGCAGGAATTATAGGCGGGACTCTACCACCATCTTTGCTTACCACCATCTCTATAATTCTTTTTTATCTCTTTCATTCTTTTCAATCCATTCATTACAAACATGCCCAAAATCCTTTCTTAACAGGAGAATCTAGTTTTCAAACATGACACATGAAAATACATGCAAATAATATATTTGATGTTATGACATATTACACATTAGATAAGAATTCTAGTCCCAAACCTAAGGTTACAAATCCACAAACCAACTCCACAAATAAACCTATAATTCATAATCCACACTCCTCAGACCCAAGGCCTTGCACAACCAATCAGACTGTAGGAAATTGAAGTCAGCTTAAACTCCAGTTTAGTCGCCTAAAACAATCAGATCTTCCCCCCCCCCCCCCCCCCCCCATATCAGAATTATTCATGAAGGATGGTAACCACATCCATCTCGCCCAAAGGCTACATTTATTAGCAACTAGAAATGATTCTAAAATAGCCACAACCAATGGTTGACTTTTATTCAAAATATGTCGAAGCCTATGTGTTGACAAAATAATCCCCTAATGTTGTAGATTAGAGTAGACATCCAAAAATCAAATAAATTTTTTGGAGCATGTACGACGCTCCAGAGCAACAATCGATTTCTCCTTCCTCACCCCCTTCACCTTTTTCAGCGAAACATGCATGTCAGAATCAGAGTAAAAAATGTTAGTAGCTAATTCATTTAACTCACCTTCTTGGTCCACATTAGAAACCGTCTGGCAAGGTACAACCTACTCCAACACGTCATTATCTACAAAGAAGTCATCTCTAGCCAAACCACTAAGCTCAAATTCCAAAGCCTCATCTACCATTCGCAACAAACTCCTAGAACCAGATTCAGCAGTACTCTGTAGTGGTTCGACATCTGAACCTAAAGATTCATCATCAGCCATATCATTCCACTTCCTTGGACTAGCAGCATGTGAATGTATCAGCAATACAATCTCCAGCAAACCAACCTGACCCAGCTCATTATTACATGCAGGCACCATTGTGGAAGAAGTGCCCTGAACAACTAAACTTATCACAGGAGAAATCTGCATCAACCGACTCATGTCTACCTCATGAAAATCAACCTCACCATGTTCATGAGCCACACCCAGTTGTGAGATAAATAAAATTGGCTCTACACACCCAATAAGAGATGTTTGCTGAGCCTGGACATTCTCCAAAATTACCTGACGGTGAGACTTCAACCCTTCCCCATGCTCAACCTGTGCTAAAGACTTCTCATCCTTCCTCTCTGACTTAACAACTTCCTTCCATGTCGTTTTTCCCGATTTAGTATTGCCCCCTCCCCCTGATTCAACCTTTTTCTGCTTAGAGTCACGTCCATGTTTACACTTGGATTCAGTGTGTCCCTGTTTTTGGCAGGAAACACAATAGCTTGGTACCGCCTCATAATAAACTTCCTGAAAGTGGCTACAAACACCATGAGGAGGGCCCAACTAAAAAGAATGCTGCAAAGGACAAGAAAGATTCAACTCGACACAGATTCGAGCCACCTCAAGCCGTGTAACACAAGCTGTAGCATTATTTCGCTTCAAATATTTTCTGAAGTGGTCGCCAATACTTTGTAATATTGATTCCTGAAAATAATTCAAAGGTAGCCGTGGCAAAGTCATCCACACCGGGACCCAAGGTGAATCCTCCTCTTCAACAAAATATGGAGTCTAATGAAATACTCGGAAAGGCACATCAAGGATTTTGGAATTACCTCTAGCCATCACTAAAATAAAATTCTCTTCATGAGCCATCCTCACCAGCACATTATGTGGATTTCTCAATTGCCCAATAACTGGGATTACTTTCAGCCCCTAACCATTTTGGATAAAACCCCGAATATGATCAAGCTAAGGTCTTCTACGTAAGAATTTTAAAACCACTGAATACCGGAACGGTTCCGATGACAACTGCACTTCCACTTTAGAGTAAACAAAGAACATCTCACCATCTTGAAATTTTGGCTCTGTATGTGGTAGTTGTACCTTAGGCAGCAATTGTGGATTGGAGCCCACATATTCGCAAAACAATGTCTTGTAGATTCCATCACTACCTTCCCATTCGTAGGAGTCATACGTGACTCTGTAGGACACCTGAAATCCTCCCCATCCTTCCCAAGATCAGCCGGTGGCAGCATAGTGCCTGCGAGATCCCTAGGTCATCTCAATGTTGAGAGAAAATCACCCCGGCACCATGCTAGCTTTTTTCAAAACCCTTGAAAAAAAAAGGGTTATTCGTTTTATCTATTATTGTAATACTTTTCCTTCTATGTGGATCAGGTCTCCAGAATCTTAGACTTCTTTTTACTAGATAGGTTCGATAGACAATATTTTCAGGCTTCTAAGTAAGTTCTGTCCTCTTTTTTTTTTTTTTTTTTTTTTTTTTTTTTTTAAAGTAGATTTAAGATTTCAAATTTCAAATTTTTACCTGTTTAAACAGTCACTTATCTCAAAAGTTTAAATAAATGGAAAGATTTATAAATTTAATTCAATATTTATAACAATACCAAAAATCTGAGGGAATAGCTCGAAACCCCACAATGAGTACAAAATACTTGGCTGGAAATAAAGGCGCATGCACTGCTGATTAGGACTGTACAAATTAACAACTCGAACCGTCCGTTTTTTCGACCCGACCCGACCCACAATATTGACCCATTTACTTGCAAAATCGGAAATGGGTCATACCGTAACCGTTTCTAATTTTATCAGGTAATACCCATAACCTGTTTCCACACAAAATGTGCAGCTCGCTCTCCCTCGGCGTTAGTCTGTTTGCAATTTCCACAGTTGGGATTCTCTCCATCAGCGTTGATCTGTTGTTCAAAAGGTCTCCCTCATCTATAAGTATTACTCTCTCTCTCTCTCTCTCTCTCTCTCTCTCTCTCTCTGTTATTGTGAATATGTGATTTTTGTACGTGTATGCGGTATGTGTGGATGTTTTCTTTGGGTTTCCTGGGAAAAGGGTCATAAAATGCTTTTCTTCGGGTGTTGAAGTTGTCCCCGTTACTGACTGCCTGTGTCTCTGCCTGGGAGGCTCAATGGCGACGAAAATCAGAGAAGGGCCAACAGATCACAGCCCCAAACCGCAACGAAGAAAAATTGAAAGAGAGGGAAAGAGAGCACAATCTAAGAGAGAGAGAGATCTTACCGGCATCGCTCAGGTGGTCGGGCTCAAATCTGGACTATGAGAGTTTGGGGTGAATCTTGGGGTGGTTAATCCGAAATCAGTGGTGGCTGTTGGTGGGTCTTTAGCACAAGAGAGAGGGCTCGGCTGAGATCTCAGAAATCAGGGACGACTTTTTGATTGCCGGATTTTGTCGAAAGGGTCATGCTGTCGGTGATATTCCCGGTGTTAGGTTCAAAGTCGTGAAGGTTTCTGGTGTCTCCCTCCTGGCTCTATTCAAGGAGAAAAAGGAGAAGCCTACCCCCTAAGGTTTTTGGGTCGGAACACTATTCCAAAACTGTTGTCGAGTCGAGTATCGAGTACAGGTAAACGGAATGCACCTATAATTGGGTTGGGTCGGAATATCTTGCTACCGGGTCGGGTCGAATTGGTGAACAGTCCTACTACTGATCATATTCCAAAGAAATTAAGAGCAATAGACTTGACTTGACTCAACTTGCCACTTGTAATAGATCGGATCTTATCCACATCTGCATGTAATAATAATATCATTATTGTAACCTCCCACACAATAATTTAACTTTGGTAAGATAGAATGGAACATTGAATGAATATAAGATCCTAGTCACTATGGAAGAATATTAATAATTAAGAACTATTTTTTTAAAACAAATAAATCACTCTAATTGCATACAAGAAATTTGATTTTTATGGACGAAATTTAAATTTCATCATAAAACATGGAAAACCTTATAAAATCATTCGAATTAATACATATTGGTCCAAACCGGAGATTCAGGGACGAATTAGATCATATCCAAAAGTTTAAACCGTTCGAACTAATAAATTTTAATTCGAACAGATAATTAATTTATTCGAATGCAATATAATATGTTCAAATGAGTATTACCTTGTTCAAATGGTATTATTTAATTGTAATAATACATATTTTTTCTATTAATTTTTTATCATTTTCAAAGTAAATAAAAATGTCTATATATTATATATTATGATTTACAATGAATTAAAATATTTATGAATTCATAAATTAATTTAAAAATATTTTAGCTAAATAAGTATTACTTTAAAGATAGTGTCATTTTTTCTATTATCATGAACATTAAGTATAATGAAAAGAAAATATAATTAACAATAAAGAGGCTAGCAAACACTAAAAATAAAAACTATATATTAATTATATCCGAAAAGGAGTTAGACGTTCTATTCAACATAAAAAAAAAAGTAAAATAACAACTAACAATATCTGTTTGTTAAGTAAATCAAAATCCTCGTGTAAGGTATATAAGCGTCCATTCAGGTCCTTAAACTTCTCAATGATGGGCTCAATGAACTCCCTCAAAATAATTTAGTGGTGCTCTGCCAATATAGCTCATACCTCATCCAGAGTAGCCCCAGCAGGCTGTCTATCAACAGGAGCAGCCGTAGTAGAAGCTGGATCAATAGGCGGAGGCAAATCTTGTACGTTAAATTCAATTCATAAATTCAATTCAATTAGTTGGAATGTTTAAAATTCAATTCGAATGATCTAAAATTCCATTTGAATGACGTTAAATTACATTTGAATGACATTAAATTCCATTCAAATGACATTAAAATCTATTCGAATGATCTTAAAATTAATTCGAATGACCTTAAAATCCATTCGAATGACCTCATAAAACTCCATTCGAATGATCCTAAATTCCATTTGAATGACATTAAATTCCATTCGAATGGCCTTGAATTTCATTCGAATGACTCTAAATTCCATTCGAACGGAACTGAGCCAAACAAACATGGTTGAGTCGACTCCCATAATCCAAGATTTTAATCAGTAGAAATGATTTAGGAGTGAAGTCTCATCATTTCTACTGATTACTTTTGTGTCATTTGGCCCCAAAAAACAAAATGGGGTTGGATTGATTCAAAATCGGACCCCCTCAAAACTAATGGAAATTTTCAAAAAATAACAACCCTTTAAGCTAGATGAGGACCCATACCTCTTGTTCTTGGAGATTTGAGAACTTGATCGGAGTTGGTGGCGGCGTTGTGGCTGCGAATAATGGAGGATTCGATCCGACGGTTCGAATGAGAGAGTACGAAATGAACGGAGAATAAACTGTATCATGACTTATATAATGTAATTTCATTAGAATAGAAAGGGTATATGTTCGAACGGGAAGGTTTTTAGTTTGAATGAAATATATAATAATGAGAACATATATATAAGTACAACAGGTAAAAAATACGTCTTATATTACTAATACTAGTTATAATACTAATATTATATTATAAAGTACTTAGAATATATTATAAAGTATTATAATACTATTAGCTTTCATATATTTATTCCATTTGTACTATAATATCACTTAGTATTATACTATTAGCGACACTTAGTATTATATAGTGTATATAGTTTTAACATACTAATAATAATATTGGCTGTATTATGTGTATGTTTATATATTGCTATAATTATCTGTTCGAACGAATCTTAAAATAGTTCGAATAGAGATAAAGTCTGTTCGAATGAATTTTTTTTGTTTGGAGGGAAAATTCACACCAAATTATCGGTATATGTTGGAATATATTCCTATTTTTTTTGTTCAAACTCTAATATTATTAGTTCAAACGGAAAAATATTGTGGAAAAAATTCATGATTTTTTTGAACTTCTAAAAAATCCGTTCAAACGAAAATTCACATATTATTAACCTGGTCCTTCCATTTCATCTTCACTCGGATTAAAGTTTGAGAGAGAGAGAGAGCGTGGCAGAAGGCTTTGAGAGAGTATTGTGGAGAGAGAGAGCTTGAAAGAAGTGAGAGAAAAGAGATTCTTGAGAGAGAAAAGAGGTGCACAAGAGCTAATATGTTTTCCTTTGTTAGTTTTCATTCCGATTTTCGTTTACACTTATCTTGATATTTGTTGCATTTATTCCTGAGATAGAATAGAGGTTTAATGTGTTTTATGCATATATAGGTATTGTGGATTGATATTTTTATTGGATTGCAAAAATTTGAGGTAAACTTTTATAGTTTTCTAAGTTATTTAATAATCATATTTAGGGATAATCATATAATTTTCAACGTGTTGTAATGAAATATGCCATCATGTAATGTGAAAATTGGGTTTTGTGGTTAAGTTTTTTACTCTATTTCGTGACTGGTTTTCAACTTGGTCCCATTCAAACACTTTGAATCCCGTTCGAATTGAATTTACCCAGTTCGAACGGAGTCTAACTCGAACAAAATTCGGTTCGAACATTTGGATAATTTGTTCTAACAATATCAAACCCTTAAACACCCTAATTAAAGTGATTAATACTTAAAATATACATAGTAAAATATTTAATTAGAGAATTATAATGTATAATTGAAAATATTTAAGCATTAATACTTAAAATATACTTATAAAATATTTAATTAAAGAATTATAATGTATAATTAAAAATATTTAGGTACTGTAATTAAATAGATTAATACTTAAAATATAATTATAAAATATTTAATTGAAAAATTATAATGTATAATTGAAAATATTTAAGTACTCTAATTAAAATGATTAATACTTATAAAATATTTAATTAAAGAATTACAATGTATAATTAAATACATTAATACTTAAAATATAATTATAAAATATTTAATTAAAAAATTATAATGTATAATTGAAAATATTTAAGTACTCTAATTAAAATGATTAATACTTAAAATATAGTAATAAAATATTTAATTAAAGAATTATAATTTATAATCAAAAAAATTTAAGCATTAATACTTAAAAATATACTTATAAAATATTTAATTAAAGAATTATAATTAAATAATTGAAAATATTTAAGCGTTAATACTTAAGGTATACTTTTAAAATATTTAATTGAAGAATTATAATGTATAATTAAAAATAATTAAGAGCTCTAATTAAAATGATTAATACTTCAAAATATACTTATAAAATATTTATGTAAATAATTATAGGGTCGACTTCAAAATCTTTAAGGTCCCATCATGTATACTTGTAATGTAATTTTGCAATGTATTTTTTTATTTGAAATGTGATTATAACAATTTGAAAAAGCAGTGGTTCTACCCAACATTACACCTAGAGGGGGGGTGAATAGGTGTAATCTAATTTTTATGACCTTTTGAAAAATTAAACAAACAAGCAGTTAATAAATGAATTAAATAACACAAATAATCAACACATGATTTTGATCACGGAGTGGAAACTCATTTGAAGAACATCTTCAAAATCTAAAACCACTCCGGGTGTAAGGCACCACCTCAAATCCACTATAGAAATTTTAGTTTGTTACAACCAATTTAGAGACACTCACAAAACCTTTGTAGCAACTAAACTTGGCTTGCAACACCACGAGTGACCCACTCGATCTCTACACGCATGTAGTGTCGGAACTCCGACCTTCCTATAGCTTCCCACGAGAACCTCTCGATCTCTGCATCAACGGCAGCTCCGGACTCTTCCGACCAACAAAAATGTCCACTTCAATGGACTCAAGTAAGAGTTGATTTTGAATGTGTTGTGGTGGAGAAATGTTTATCCAAGAGAGAATCAAACAAATGGGGGTAAGAAGTTCTTGGAGGCCCTTAGGGTTTTTGCTCTGATTCTCCACACCAAGAACAGAAGGTAACCTGTTCTATTTATAGTTCCCATCAAATGAGGCGTTCAAAACCCTAGTGATCTGGAACATTGGCTCGAGCGAAGTGTCGAGCGAAGGTCGAGCGAAACAATCTGCCAAAGTTACTCGAGCGACCTGTCGAGCGAGTATCGAGCGGTCGACTCTGCCTGAGTTCGCTCGAGCTTAGTGTCGAGCGAGGGTCGAGCGGTTGAATCTGCCTGAGTTCGTTCGAGCTGTATGTTGAGCGAAGGTCGAGCGGTGAGCGGTGCAATCTGCCTGAGTTTGCTCGAGCTGTATGTCGAGCGAAGGTCGAGTGGTGCAATCTGCCTGAGTTCGCTCGAGCTGTATGTCGAGCGAAGGTCGAGCGGTGCAATCTGCCCAAGTTCGCTCGAGCGCTCCGTCGAGCGAGGGTCGAGTGAAGTTGACTTCTTTGACCAATTTTCAAGCCTTTCTGCAACAACACTTGTTACAACACTATTTTACACAGGTTTTCACAAGAATATGCCAATACGCTCATTTTTCCCTCAACAATCTCCCCCTTTGGCATTTCTGTGACAAAACCTCTAACCTATACATATGACTTAATCCTAGCACACCCAACTAGATCCACATTCTTGAACATGTTGAAAAATTTCTGCACACACTTAGCAAACAGTTAAACATACCCATTCACATATGCACAAAAACATATTTGTAATTTCCAAATCACAATTCATGAACAATCATGTCAAGAAAAGAAATATTTCATTAAGCAACAAATCAGAGATTGAGTTCAAAGAAACATTAGTCAAACAACAGCAGCTAACAAGAGATATAATTCAACAGACATAACCAAAAGCTGCTGTTCCCCCCAAAAAAAATGTTAGTACAAGTAACACTCCCCCTGAGTTAATACTATTGTACTACTCCCCCTCAACAATATCTCCCCCTTTTTGTCACAAGAGGCCAAGGGTCTCAATCATCACCATCGGCATCCTTATCATCTTCATTGAGCTGCCTCTCGATGTCGTTGAAACGTTGAGTCACAAGTTGTTGCAGGTTATCAACTTTCACCTCAAGGCTGTCGAACCGGGTGTCAAGGCGAGCTAGATACTCAAGTACCTGCTGAAGACTGGGCTCCGACGAACCAGGGGTTGAGGAAGATGGCTGAGAGCTGGATGGGACTGAGGTAGACGGCTGAGAACTAAATGGTCGGGAGCTCGAAGGCTGAGAGGAGGGAGCGGGAGGATGCTCAACACGGAGAGGGTGTGGAGTTGTGTGAGCACGACTCAGCTGGACGGTCCTACGACCAATAGGAGCCTTAAGTGCAATTCTAGGCTCCTGAGGATGGAAAGCAACAGATTGGGAGAGAGCTAGTCGGGTAATTAAGCACGGTAAGGGCAAACCAGTCCGTGTTTTGGAGGACCGATACGCCTCAACAATAACCCGACACAAAAGACTTCCTAGATCAATGGAGACACCATTGATCAAGGCATACAGCAGAAGGGCTTGGTCAAGACCCACATCACTATTATGACCAGTAGGATCTAAGTTCGTAAGAACAATCCTACTAAGAATGAGGTGATCAGGGGTAAAACGAGCAGTTGAAATAGGAGTTGTCCCTTCCCAACTACTAGGTCGACCACAAAGACAACTAGCAATGACTTGTGGACTGGGAGGAGATGTCCGTGAGTAGGGAAACTCAGGATAGGACACACGAGGGGCATTTAGCAGAGTCGCTATCATGCCCGGAGTTACTCAAAAAACAACGTTCCTGAGACTGACTTCAAACGAGTCGTCAACAGACACGTCATGAATATTGGAGTAAAACTCCCTAACCAACTCCACAGAAGGAGTGGGATGACTAGTGGTCAATGCCTGCCACTGACGAGACTCAAAAATACGGGAAATGATAGTCTCGGTAAGCTCACCTAAGGCCACTTCACGCTCGACTATGGGAGTACGATGCGAGAAGTTCTGAGAATATAACTCCTGAGCTCTGGCACTATAGAAGTGAGCTTGAGCGGGTGCAGGGGGGTTTTGGCGAGGACGAACTCGTTGAGACATGGTTTCAGCTATAGACAGAGTCAACGATGTTAGACAAGGCTAAGGCAATGTGAAGACGTGATGAATGCATGCATGCTGACACAACAATGCCACCCGACAATGTAAGACTTGGTGCATGCCCTATGCCGCTCTTCATTTTGCAAAACAATGATAAATGCCTAGTCCAAAGTGTCTCATATGCATGCCTCTTATACAATGACAATGCCAAACCATTTGCAAGCCAATGCCAACCCATTGACAAGTGAAAGCCAACCCATATGCATGACTCTTATGCAATGACAACCCACATGCAAAGCCATTTGCAAGTCAATGCCACAATCTAAACCAAAATACCTTCAAACCCAATGCAATCCTAGTTAAACAATGTCCCAAACCTAGGATAGACATAAAATAGATATGGGGACAATGCTATGCCAATGCATGATGAAAAAGAGAATACAAACTTCATTTAGGCATTTTATCGAACACTTGGAGTGCATCCAAGTGGGAAACTCGAGCATAAGCCCATGGGAGTTCCAAAAACTGCCTAAATACACTCAAAAACCCAACAATGGCTCCACAATAGCCTCAATAAACCAAAATAAATGGAAAACAATCGAAGAAAAATCTTAAACACCCAATCCGAAACCTATATGCATAACACTCGGAAAACACCCAAAATAAATACACCAAATCATGAAAATACTAAAGAGAAAGGGCTTTACCTTGATTTGGAGATGATTTCGGAAGTAAAACACTTGATTAAACAGAGAAATTTGAGAAAAGTGGAAGAAAATCGCACGGGAGGGAGAAAAAGCACGAAACAGAGCAGTCTGCTCGAGCGGCGCTCGAGTTTTATAACAGTCGTTCGCTCGAGCGAGCTTAAAACCCTCAAGCGGCTGTCGAGCGGGTTTCGCTCGAGTGGAGTCGAGCGAGGGTCGAGCGAGACCACCAAAAAATCACATTTTGCCCAGTTTTGAAGTACACAACACTCACATGACTTGGACAAATACTGGGAATGTCAATTTTCACACCAAGAGTACATATCAAATGTAGAAGAGCATCATATTCCCATAAAACACGCAGTTAAAAACAAAGTATCACAAGTAATATAGACGTGCGTGTTTAAAGCGGTCCTTGCGCAATCAAGAAATTTCAACCGTAAGGCGTGAGCGGGGTTGGGCTGAACATGAAACCATAAGTGCTTGGGAAGTTCATTCAAGATACAGAAAGTCAAACCCAATGCAGCTAGGACCTGAATCTTTCTGTTTAAATACTGGTTTCAGTATGTTCAAGAAAACAGAAAACTTATTCTATTTTTCACCATTTTTTTTTTTTTTTACAAACGAACCATGATGAGGTCATCTAGCCCGTGGTCAATTCTATATGAAGATAGAGCTTCCTACCACTTTTGATTACCTCCCCAATAAACCCACAAGTGGTGAAATGTCAATTGACCGAATTTGGAGTGAAGTGCGTGATGCCAGTCACAGATTACACGAGATACTCATGTTCCAAACCTTTGTAAAACATAGGTATATGATACAAATCTCAAAAGATACATGCACCTAGATTTTAGAATTAACAACCCCACTATTATATAGCGCAATCATGGAGTGCATGTATGGGCAGCAAACAAGAACAAAGAAACCAAAAAAAAAATCAACAACAAAATAAAACAAAAATGCATGTAATGTATGTAATGCATGTAATGCATACCTGTCAGTCTACAGCATCAAGACCATGTGTGGCTTGTGTCTTCCCCTTTTGGATAATCCACCTTGGTATCCATTTTCTTGAGAATGACTTTTCAGTTCTCTTGGTGTGCCTCCTAAGCTCAAAGCAGTTTGGTCGGATGTGACCAATCTTACCACAATGATGACAGGGCTCGCTTTGTGAACTCTTTGTCTCAAGAAGGTTGAGACATTCTTGGGGTCATTCATGTAATTCTTGCCCTTTCCAGAAGGATAAGCAGTTCTACTGTTAACGAATGCAGGAGCATACACAAAATGACTCATTAATTTAAAACAGTTTGGTCTAATATGGCCTAACTTCCCACAGTGATGACATATGGGGCTCATGTTGCGAGCGCCTTGTCTTTCGGGAGGAGGAACAGACTTTTGCGCTTGCATAGGCTTCTTACCCTTCTCAGATGGATGTGCCTTCCTTTTCTCAGTCATTTCAGGAACAAACACTGTGGTTCTCACATTTTTACAAAAGGCTTTTGAGCTTGAAGGAGCATCAGGATTCTCTTCAAAATAGCCTAAACCACTCTTATCACTAGAGGACTTTCCTAAACTTAGGAGTTTGTCAAGCTGGTTTGTCCCAATGGAGAATTTCTGGAACTTAGTATTTAACAAAGTTAGCTCATTTTCATGAGTTGTCACTTTATCCTCCAAAGACACATTCCTCTTTTGTAACTCATCTGTTAGACCAATGGCTTCTCTTAGTTTGCCCTGAAGTCCTTCATTTTCTCTTTTGCATAAATCTATTTCCTCAATATGTGCTTTATTGAGTTTCCTCAATTTCACACATTCCTTATATAACTTCTCATAGATTTCCTGCAAGTCATCTTCATCCCCAGATTCATTCTCAAAAACACTCTCAATTTCAACCACAGATTCACTGATATGACTTTTTCCTGCAACAGAGGAACTTTTTCCTGGGAGAACTCTCTTGTGAGTCACTTGACTCAGACTCACTATCAGTCAAGGAAGCAGTATTAGCTTTCTCTTTGGCCTTTTTGTAATTCGCACACTCAAGTCGAATGTGACCAAAACCATGACATTCATGGCACTGAATATTGTCATTGACAGCTCTAGTTTCTCGTTTATACCTCCCTTCTCATTTTTCTGAACTAGAACCTCCATTGAAACCCTTGAACCTTCTCTTCTCCTGTCTCGGGTTTTTCTGGGCAAACGTCTTCCTGAATTTTTTAGCATAAAATGCTATCTCCTTGTCACTCATGGCAAGTTCGTCAGAAGATTCACCAGACTCCTCTCTAATAGCATTGAGGGCTATGGACTTGTTTTTCTTATCCATAGGAAGAGTATGTTCATAGGTTTGTAAGGAACCCACCAACTCTTCAATTCTCATGTTGTCCAAGTCTTTGTTTTCTTCTATAGCAGTGACTTTGGGACGAAACCTCTCAGGAAGAGATCTAAGGACTTTTCTCACAATTCTGTCCTCAGGAATTCTATCCCCTAAATTAAAACGAGAATTGACAATATCATTAAGTTTGCTATAGAAACCATCAAAAGTTTCATCATCCTTCATCCTAAGTTCTTCAAAGTTGGTGGTTAGCATTTGAAGTTTAGAATTCTTTACAGCCTTGGTACCTTCATGGGTAACCTCAAGAATGTCCCATGCCTCTTTGCAATTTTCACACATGGAGATTCTCTTGAACTCCTCCTGGGACAAGGCCATGAATATCGCATTCAGGCCTCTGCTATTCCAACTACACTCGTTGACTTCATCCCTAGAGTAATTTTCCACACCCTTGGGGGTTTCGACTCCCTCAATGAATACAATCGGTTGTTTCCATCCCTTTGTTACGGAAGCCCACACTCGTTCATCCACAGACTTAAGCAAAGCTCTCATTCGAACCTTCCAATACGCATAGTTACTTCCATCAAAAAATGGTGGAGATATGAGTGATTGAGACCTATCCATTTAAACCACTACAGCAGGATCACACTCAGGAACTAAATCCTAGCGGAGTGAACCCGCTCTGATACCAATTGAAAAAGCAGTAGTTCTACCCAACACTACACCTAGTGGGGGGTAAATAGGTGTAATCTAATTTTTATGGCCTTTTGAAAAATTAAACAAACAAGCAGTTAATAAATGAATTAAATAACACAAATAATCAACACATGATTTTGATCACGGAGTGGAAACTCATTTGAAGAACATCTTCAAAATCTAAAACCACTCCGGGTGTAAGGCACCACCTCAAATCCACTATAGAAATTTTAGTTTGTTACAACCAATTTAGAGACACTCACAAAACCTTTGTAGCAACTAAACTTAGCTTGCAACACCACGAGTGACCCACTCGATCTCTACACGCATGTAGTGTCGGAACTCCGACCTTCCTATAGCTTCCCACGAGAACCTCTCGATCTCTGCATCAACGGCAGCTCCGGACTCTTCCGGTCAACAAAAATGTCCACTTCAATGGACTCAAGTAAGAGTTGATTTTGAATGTGTTGTGGTGGAGAAATGTTTATCCAAGAGAGAATCAAACAAATGGGGGTAAGAAGTTCTTGGAGGCCCTTAGGGTTTTTGCTCTGATTCTCCACACCAAGAACAGAAGGTAACCTGTTCTATTTATAGTTCCCATCAAATGAGGCGTTCAAAACCCTAGTGATCTGGAACATTGGCTCGAGCGAAGTGTCGAACGAAGGTCGAGCGAAACAATCTACCAAAGTTCGCTCGAGCGACCTGTCGAGTGAGTATCGAGCGGTCGACTCTGCCTGAGTTCGCTCAAGCTCAGTGTCGAGCGAGGGTCGAGCGGTTGAATCTGTCTGAGTTCGCTCGAGCTGTATGTTGAGCAAAAGTCGAGCGGTGCAATCTGCCTGAGTTTGCTCGAGCTGTATGTCGAGCGAAGGTCGAGTGGTGCAATCTGCCTGAGTTCGCTCGAGCTGTATGTCGAGCGAAGGTCGAGCGGTGCAATCTGCCCAAGTTCGCTCGAGCGCTCCGTTGAGCGAGGGTCGAGCGAAGTTGACTTCTTTGACCAATTTTCAAGCCTTTCCGCAACAACACTTGTTACAACACTATTTTACCTGGCGAATCATTTCCTAAAGGAGTTAGATTTGGCAGTCATCTCAATCAGATGGACGAATGTAACAAGATCGACATGAAGGACATAAATGTTGATGTTTCTGATGATAGTTATGATAATGTAGAAAATATGACTAAAATGTTAGGGGATCTTGGCGTAGGCATATCTGGTGCCAGGGATGGAGAAGGAATATCTATACAAATCATTTGAGGGATATAAAGACTTTGGATCACCGTGAAAGGATGCACAATGAGAATTGTACGAAGGGTGCACCTGTCATAGTAAGTTGTCATTCACTATCAGGCTGTTCCATATTAAGTCTATTTGTCATATTTTTGCAAAGGCCATCAATATGCTGCTTGAATTATTTAAAGAGCCTCTCCCACAGAATAACTTAGTACCTCAAAATTTTTATAAAGTGAAGAAATTGAAGAAAGGGTTAGGATTTGATTATAATATCATCCACGCATGTAAAAATGATTTTGTTATCTTTTGTAAGCAATATGTAGAATTTGATTCATGTCGAGTGTGTCATGAGTCAAGATGGACATCAGATAAGCGTAATGCATAAAGTGCTAAGACATTTTCTGTTGATTCCTTGACTTCAGAGATTGTTTACTTCCCGGATGACTGCGACAAATATGACTTGGCATCACACAGAAACAGTTCAAAATGATCAATTCTTCATGCATCCTGCAGATTCCTTACAATGGAAAAAATTTGATGATGAGTATCCATGGTTTGTCAGAGAACCTTGCAATGTACGTCTTGGTTTAGCAACTGATGGCTTTAATCCATTTGGCAACATAAGCACCTGGCCTGTCATATTAATGCCTTATAATTTGCCACCATGGAAGTGTATGAAGGATCCTTATTTTATGATGATTCTATTGATCCCAGGGCCAAGGTAACAAAGAAATGAAATAGACGTATATTTGCAGGCAATGATGACAGAGTTGAAAGAGTTGTGGGAACAGGGTGTTAATACATATGATGCGGCCTTGTCGTGTGAATTTAAGATGCATGCTGCAGTACTTTAGACAATAAATGATTTTCTGGCATACAGGAACTTGTTTGGGTGGAGCACGAAAGGAAAAATGGCTTCCGGTTTGTAACAAAGATACACAATCTCAGTGGTTAACAAATGGCTGGAAATTATATTTTATAGGACACAGTCAATATCTACCTCATGATCATAAATGGCATTCAAATAAAGCAATGTTTGATGCAAAGGTTGAGCGCAGGTCATCATCGCCAGAGTATTCTGGTGGTGATATTCTCACGCAATTAGAAGATGTTCCAGACAACAGATTTGGGAAGGATGCAAGAAGTCGAAAGAGGAAATGACAAGCAGTGGAATTGAATTGGACAAAAAAAAAGTATTTTTTCTCTTAGTTGTCACTTAACACTGCGTCACAATCTAGATGTTATGTACATTGAAAAAAATATATGTGAGAATATTTTGGGTACCCTGATGTCAGTACAAGGGAAGACAAAAGATACAATCAACTCTCGTAAATATTTGAAAGACGTTGGAATAAGATTGGAGTTGTATTGGCAAGATACTGGATTGTCAACTTATATGCCCCTTGGATGGTATACACTTTTAAGTGATGAGAGAAAGAAATTCTGTGATTGGTTTATGACAATCAAATTACCCAATGGTTATTTTTCGAACATGTCAAGATGTGGCCAAACTCATGATTGGAAGATAACTAGTTTCAAAAGTCACGACTGCCATATATTTCTGCAGCGATTGTTGCCAATTGGTATGTGCAGAAAGCTTACTAGAGATGTTCGTATAGCTCTCACAGAATTAGGGCAATTTTTCAGGAGTATTTGCAGTAGAATGTTAAAAGTTAATGCCTTATTAAAAATGGAAACTAACATTGCATTGATATTGTACAAGTTGGAGAGTTTGTACCCGCCTTCATTCTTTGATGTAATGGTTCATTTGACTATGCATCTACCTCATGAGGCTTTAGTTGCTAGCCCCATTCAATATATATGGATGTATCCGATTGAACAGTTTTTGAAAAAACTTAAAGGATCTGTAACGAATAAGGCTCGCCCAGAAGGATCGATCGTAGAGTCATACATTCATAATAAGTGGCATACATTTTGTTTAATGTATTTTCATGAGGTTGATACTAGATTTACGAGACCGGATCAAAATTATGAAGGTGGACAAATGAGAGTTTCGTTAGCATTTACCATGTTTTTCCATAAAGTACGTCTCATAGGTGTACAAGGGAGCTATAACCTATGTGGGTGAGAGTTTGAAAGAGTTTGATGGTATGTCTTGAATAATTGTGAAGAGATTGAACACTATTTGAGGTTAGTGATGATCATATAATTTAATAGTATTTTTAAATGCATTTATAATAATATAGTATATATTGATACAAATTAATAGTTCACATTAATATACGCAACGAACATATACAACTACTTTGCACGAATGGTGTGATTGACGTAGAAAAGATGCACAGAAGAATCTGCCTCGTGGTTTGAACATGCGGTATTACTATAAAAAAAACATGCACAATTATTTTGAACTTTATACCTTGAATGTCACCATATTTATATATGATATTAATATAAGTAGAATAATATTTATTTATGTAGGTTGCATCGAAATATAGTGAACATTCAGGTGAGATCTCACCAAAAGTGTATGCTTTGGCATGTGGTCCATCTAAGTGGGCCATCCAATATTCAGGATATTTGATGCGTGGATATAGATTTCACATAGTAGACAGAGAACGATATATGAAAATTTAAAATTGTGGGGTCATAGTCGAAGGAAGCTATGAGGATGATAATATCGATTTTTACTGAATTGTGGAAGATATCATAATGTTAAAGTATGTGGGGGGATATATGGTCTGGTTATTTAAATGTAATTAGTGAGATATCTCAAATCTTAGGTTGGGAGTGTGTAAGAATGAATATTTTGTAAATGTCAATACATCTCACAAATGGTATGAGGAAAATCTTTTCGTTCCCGCATGCCAAGCAAATCAAGTTTTTTATTTAGATGATTCGGAGTAAGGAAATCCATGGCGGGTAGTCGAGAAGTTTGCATCAAGAAATGTATATGATTATATTCTAGTGGCAGACAAACCACATGAAAAAGTTGATAGTCCTGACCATGAATAAGCATAATAATAATCATATGGTACTCAGATGCTCATCTATGAAATAAATAATAATCCAAGCATATAAAATGTAAATTAAGAGAAAAATAATCAATATCTGTTAGCATTATGCCAATATATATATTCACCCCAAAGATCATATATTCAAATTCTTTGAGTACTGGAACAATTAAAAAATCGTAAAAGAAATAAATAACTGTATATATAATTTTTCATTCAATAACCAACAAATGTGGATTTTGGAGAATAGACTAGTAGTTTTAATGAAAACTCATTTATTGTCTCCTAAATAGTGAAGTTCCTCGTTATTTCTTCCACCATACTAATTATTGGGAGTAAAGTTAGAAAAGTGAGTCTCACTACTATAAAAGTAAAAAGAAACATAATGAAAAGTGGTGATGAGTTGAAAGGACAAGACAAGAGACTTTGGATGCAAGAAATGACTTAAAGTTGATCAAGATACAAAAATGTATAAGAGCAGTCTTACATCAACCGTGGATGTAGCACGAGCTCAGTCTCGAGAAAGAACTAACTTTTTTTTTTTAAATTTTTTATATTTTTAAATATTTTTTTATAAAAAATTTATAATATTGCAGAAAATACTTTCTAAATTACTGAGTAAAAATAAAAAATAAAAAAATAATGGGACCCAATCGGGACCTATTTATCTGAGCATAGCATTTTTGAATGTACAAAGCTAACAACAAATTGACAGAGAAGAGACTGAAAAGAAAACCAATAAAATAGAAATAGGAGATTTGACTTGAAGAATACCCCCAACTTCCTCCCACTTCCTTTCCTCCTTCATTATCTTTGTAAGAGAGAGTTAGAAAGGACACCAAAGTTCTTACTAAAAATGATTTATATTAGAGTTTACCTCTTTAATGAATTAGGCTTTAGTAATATTATAACATGTAAATCTATTATAGGATTATAAGGCACGTACGCTGCCACCCTTATATTGAAAACTGAGCTCCAATTTAGAAACATAACTAGAAAATTTTCTAATGAAAATTTAATTGAAGAAATCATCGCCATATTCTCAAATGTTTCCAACAACTAGTGGTATATCTTCGATTTGAAGTAATAAAATGGAGGGTGAGATCATGGATTCTAGCTAGCCACAATGGAGATATCCATTTTTTGTATTAAAAAAAGAAAAGAAAAGAAAGAAAGAGATAATCATTTAAGTGAACAAATTTTCGGAATCTTCAATCTGCGTAGTGATTTTTCACAACAGAGTAATCATGTACTGTAGCAAATATATTGAGAGACGGTCATCACATGCCTGCTAAACTTCTTGCCTAATCACTAGTACTTTGAGGGTGAATAGAAATCACCATATAAATGTATTTCCTTGCTTGGTTTCATCAAACGGCCAGAGACTTCATAATTTTAAGGTAGTGATTTGGTCTCCCAAGGCACATGTACAAGGAATCTCAATCCAAGCAGCCATGATATATGTTCTTTTAGATCGATTTACCTTAGCAACACAAGTTTTAGAGTTTCCGAAGAGACCATTGTCTCCTCCTGATTGATAGGCTATTGTTTATCAATGTATAACCAGCAAACAAATGTTGATTTAGCGGAATAGACCAATTCAAATGAAAACTCATTTATTGTCCTCAAATAGTGAATTTCTTCATTATTTCTACCACCATACTAATAGTTGGGCTAAAGGTAGAAAAGTGGGTCCTAGTACCGTAACAGTAAATATAAAGGGAATGAAAAGTAGTGATAAGTTGATAGGATAAGACCAGAGACTTTAGGTACAAAAATTTAAAAAGCTAGCAATAAAACGACGGAGAAGAGACTTAAAAAGAAAAACAAGATAAAAATGGGAGACTTGAAAACCTGTAATGGGATACTTGCCTCGAAGACCTGAGAAGCAACATAGGAGCTTCTTCTTCCTTCCCACTTTCTTGCTCCTCCATTATCATTGTAAGAGAGAGTTAGAAAGGACATGAGACTTTGTATTGAGATGATTTGTAGCAGATTTCGCCTTTCCAATGACATAAGCCTCAGTGTCGAAACATATAAATCTGTGTTTTCTCATTCATTTCTATTTTATGCACTTATTATGATTCATATATACACCCGTACGGAAAAGTTTATCAACAACAACTACAAGATGTTTTATTCTTACGATAAAGAAAAGTTGTATTTGACCCAAATTGGGAAGAATTCATAGGAAAATATTTATTTATATATATATATATATAACTCTGGAAATATGAGTGTGATGATATTTTCTGGTGGTCATTCAGTCTCCCTAGGCACAAGTACAAGGAATCTTAAACCAAGCAGCCAATATATATTCTTTTAGGTTTGCCTTAGCAGCTCGAGTTTTAGAGTTTTCGAAGAGGCTGTTATCTCCTCCTGATCATGACACCATATTGGCGAGATGTGAGGCATAAATCCTATAGCAGGTAGACATAAAAAGAAGTCATGATAACACCTTCTCTATGTACATGTTTTCATAACTCAGCCCTGCCCCAACAAAGTATGGTCCAGGGGAAACTGTACCAATGCTTTCTTGCTAACTCGGTTGGTAAGATATGTCAAAACTGCCACCACATGTGAGGCCCCTAGATTTTCACTTGGGATTGGAAGGATATCTAAAGCGTCGGGATATGCAACACATGGTTACTTGCCTCCGTTAACATATAAGATACATGCATCTAGCATTATAAAATATTCGCAATGGATAATTTCTTTTTTGAGCAGTACTATGCACCAAACTTATAATACTCAAATAGTTAAAACATAATCCATGCATATTTAAAAAAATAAACATCTATGATTACATCTCAAAAGACTGTAATCTCAAAATAACGGAGACCAGGCTCCATAATTATATTACCAAAATACATTATTAAGCTAGTTCATCGAGTAACTCACGTAACTCAGCTAACGATGCCAGAATATTGTTCAAAAATCTAACCATGGAAGCTATAAGCTTCGCATTGCATTTGCGGCATCTAGTCAACCTCCTTTAGTCCACTAGTGCCTATTCCATGCTCTGGTCTTGACACATCACATACCACATGAGGGGAATGGTAGTTGAAACTACTAAGGTGAGATTTGATTACTAGTTAACAGAAAACTTCTATACAGGTTAATGATGCAAGCATTGCAGTAAAGACATAAATGCTTAATAAAAGTCAATAACAAATATAACATAACTTGACTTAACATAGCATAAAATAATAAGTATAACATAACTTGATATAACATGACATAAAATAATAAATATAACATAACTTGACATGACATAAGCTGACATAACTTGAACTGAAATGTGAATTGAACTTGAAACTTAATATGACATAGGGTTGAAACTGAGACTTGACTTGACATGACATAGCATGAACTTGAACTTGAGACTTGACATTAACATGAACTTAAACATAACATCAATATGAACTTAAACATAACATGAACGTAGAATACATGAACTTGGAATCGTGTTCAATAAATTGAACTTGAGCATAAACGTGACATAACTGAATTTGAACTGAAACTGAACATGAACTTAACGCGAACTTGAATATTACATGAATGTGAAATATTTAAACTTGGAATTTTATTCAAAAAACTGAACTTGAGCGTAAACGTGACATAACTAAACTTGAACTGAAACTGAAATTGAAATTAATGTGAACTGAACATGAACTTTGAAACATAACATGAACGTGAACTTGAAATATAATATAAACGTGAACTTGAATTGAAACTTAACTTAACACAGACTTGATTTGAGTTCTGACTATCAATATTAATTTTATCAATATAATTTTACTGTTCTTTATTATGAGTTGAGACTCATGTTATTGGTTATTTCTATTTCTATCTTCAAACCATAGTGATGAAAATCAATTTCCTTGACAATTTCCCTACTGCTAATAAACTTAGGTGTAACTTGGGGACAAAAACTGTAACAAAAGCTTGCTTACTAGGGAAAGTTGTAACTTGCAAATATGTCAAATAAGACATCTTTCTATAGGTAAGACTTCCAAAGTTTATTCCATTCTCTTGCCGTTGTGTTAGGCATACTGATGAAACTTGGATATATAATATATATTTTTATATACCTTGTATGAGATGGTAGATATATGTCTTTAGTAACCTTGTATTACTCTGGTTGCAAGTTAATAATATCTTTAGTCTATCTGTTTAGTGCAAATTTTTTGTTTAATGTAAAATAATAATAATAATAATATATTTTTTTAAATTTAACAACACTATTTCCAGCAAGTAACTTTTGCTGGAAATAATTTTTTTGACATTTAACAGACTATTTCCGGTGAATTATACCTGCAGGAAATAAAACATAGCTACGTTTTTAACCATGGTTTGGTCATCAGATTTTTGGCGATTTCGATATAATTTGTGCAAATATTAATCGCTAGAAATAATGAAAAATATGCTGCGGTTCCATTCTGAC
Organism: Carya illinoinensis; assembly: GCF_018687715.1. NCBI lineage: Eukaryota > Viridiplantae > Streptophyta > Magnoliopsida > Fagales > Juglandaceae > Carya > Carya illinoinensis. The sequence continues at coordinate 47,078,177 of NC_056754.1, forward strand.
GAAAATTTGGGCATATGTCACGCCCGTTTTTCCACATAACACCTGCAGTCAAGAAATTGCAACTAAATGATTTTTGCTACAATTTTGGGACTTTTTGCTACGAAAGGACACGGCGGCAAATACCAGTATTTGTTGTAGTGAGATAATATTTCATAGCATGGCATAATATGTGACAAAATATTTCATAACAGGGCATAACATGTGACAGTGAATATTATGTAACATGACATATATGTAACAAATGACATTCATAATGTAACATACTTGCAATAGATAGCAACATGTGATAGAATATAATGTATAAAATATAAGTATTTCATGACAGAATAGTTCGTGTAACAGATAGACGTGATGACATAACATGACATAAAATGGCACATATAATAACATATGAACATAAACTGTAGGTTTTTTACCCATTACACATATAATAAATTGATAGTAAGTTAAAGAGTTAATTTAGCACGATGATCGTGTTTTACGAGAATAAAGTGCAAAATATGAAAAACTGTAAAAATGTATTCTAAAAGTTAAAAATTTACTTACTAACAATTAAAAGCATGTAAAAGATACAACTTATGGTAAATTATTATTTTACTCATAACTTGAGAATTTCATATTCTAACTCCAAAAATGATTAAAATTTGCATTCCTCGCGAAAATTTTATCACAAACTCAAATATCAATTCAGAAAAATTTATAACAATTCACAACTATAGGAAATTCACTATGTCCAAAACATTCATACGCTATTTCTCTTGATTTTTGTTGCAATTTCTCAAAACTCTTGATTAAACCAAAATTGTAGAATAAAGATTTTCTTATCCTAAGTTTGAAAACATACTTAAAATGTCCCATAAGAAAAAGCTAATTATCAATACCAAACTTTTTAACAAAAAGCAAACTCTTGAATTACAAGTTTTGACTTTAATCAAAACATCTCCAAGAATTTAAAAAAATCAAATTTTATTTCTAACATATTCATAATATCATCCTAAGATCAACCATGCTTTAAATCATCAAACAAAATTCACCAAAAATCATAAAACAGCATTTGAAATTTTTGGTTTTATGCTTAATCCCAAACCAGAAACTTTTTCTCAACTAATTTTTATCAATCTCTTGATCCATGACTTAAAAAGATGATATCTTCAAATTAAAACATCACATGATTTAAAAATGTGTCCTAAAAAAGATCCAATCATCAAATTTAAAATCAAATGGCTAAAAATAATAAAACATAGATTTAACCCAAAAACATCAAATCTTAGGCCTAACTGAAATCCTTTTGCATAGAAAAATCATATTTTTTAAACTAATTCTAAATATCTTCAAAATAACATTCTAATATAAAAATAAGAGACTTAGTATCATCAAATAATAATATCAAAGCCTTTGGAGTACGATCAAATCACGAAATATTCAAACTTTCTCAAAATAAAATCTATTTTTTCATTTCCAGTTTTCAAGTTTCTAGATCTAAGAAAATCTATTATCAAAAGCTTTATTCATACAACAAAACCTCAATAAATTCATAAACACATGCTAATAACACTCCATAAAATTTTCAGATTAAGATATATCCATTAGCTTGGTCAAAAATTTAAAAACATAACATACTCTCCAATTTCAAACCTAGAATGACATTTTTATAGTTAAAAATATTTTTGACTGATCAAATGACTATATAATGAGATGAATAAGATATCCATGAAAACTGCACTAAAAAAGAAAAAACAAATTGCCTCAGACAACTCTTTTGGGTTTTTCTCAAAGAATGGGGTGAAGAAGTGATTAAAGGGAGTGAAATGTGACTTGCATGACTTTAGACCTCTAGAGGTGGAAGGCATGGGCTTGAATGACCCTTGATTGGAAGTGCTCATGTCACATAAAGTGAAGAAAGTGAGTGACATGGACTGCCTGCAGCAGTTGTGAGGTATGGAGGGTGATGAAGTGGATTTCTCCTTCACATCAAGACACTATTGGGTGCAACCAAGGGCAGTGGATGGCTTGTCATGTGGGAGAGGAAAATTCTTCAAGAAACTTTTCCAAAGTGGCCAAAATCGTGGGCCTTAGTGGGCCTCAACCAAGTGGGCTTCAATTTAGGGTTTAAAGGGGGTTTTGTTCGGGTTTAAGATGCTATCAAGCCCAAATCTAATTTTTTTTGCCCAATCAAAATTTCAAGGTTTAAAATATTGGATATTGATGTCATAACAAGAATTTAATGAATTAATAGTATGTGAAAGTGATTTAATCAAATAATTAAACACAATACTAGAAATTGAATAAAAAAGGGTTTGAAAGCCAACTTTAGGGTTTGGGGAAATCGTTTAGGGTTTCAGTTTCAACCAAGTTTTTAGGATTTCAATTGGATTCCAACTATTTAGGGTTTTACTAGGGTTGAAATCCTTTCTAGTCTGGTACAATTTGGTTGATCAGATGAAAGAATATCGTTTTGCTAGGTAGCATGATCTCACACCTTAATTCCTTCAGAATTCATCTCATGGCTCCTCTTTGTACCAATTGTCTAATACTATTTATCATGTGTCACTAAGATCTTATCAAGTATCCAAATAAAACTTTTCTAATTTAGTTTGGACATTCTACAGTGTGCTTTTGAAAGCATTACACTAGGTGCTACTATTAAGCTCATTATTCATTCTGGAAATGTGAAAAATAAACTTTGCATTGAAAAATCTTAAGTATTCATACGAACCTAACTGTGCAATTTATTTATCAAAATTCAACACCAAAGTATCTCAAAAAAAGCAAAATATATTTTCAAACAAACGTATCATTCAAAAATTGAAAATGAGATTGTTGCGCCATATAATCATCAATAATCAATTGAGTCAATTGGAACAAATCATAATGCATTCTGACATTTTTAACTACCTCAAATAAATGAAATCGTATTTCTGGCACCATAGTAAGTGACAATATTGACAATGCTGACAAATTCAAACCTATGCGATTAATTGATTCGTAAAAACTTACAGGAATTTCATGAGGTTCTTAAAACCTATAGAAATTTTACCGCTAGATTTTTAGCAGGTTGTTACACCACATGTCTCGTGCCTAGGAGGGGTGATAGCATTAAATGTGCTGAAATGCATTCTCAAAAGACATGCCTGTGTCAAGTTGTAAGGGTCAGAGGCCCAGAAGAGATAACAAAATTTAAGGCAGTAATGAGCCCCCCTAGTATACCCTTTGATGTTAGGCCACCAAAAGGAAGGAATGGCCATGACAACACCATGGGCAATATATAGGGAAGGAAAAGTGAACTTGTAGGTATGATCCTTTTTCTCTCCCTTTAGACACCCACACATATATACACCCCAAAGAATATCAACTGATTTAGGCATTAGAGGCTCCTCCTTGGGGCCACCAAAGCTCAAATTTCGTCCTTAAAAAATGATGAAGGCGTTTGCCTTTCAAACCTGTTCGAACGGTATATGTAGGAACAAAAAATTTCATTCCTAATAAAATAATTGTTTGAACATATTTTTTAATGTTCAAACAAAATAAAATAAACATTTGATCGAATATTATATCTGGTCAAACGAGAATTTGGCACGTTAAGTGACAAAATTTAGTGGGGACATTGACTTATCATTTGAACAACATACAAAACTTTAAAATGTCATGGTTAATCAATGTTCAAACATATATTATATATGATCGAATGGTAATTGGTGGGTTAAGTGACCAAATTTAGTAGGACATTGGCAACTTACCATTCGAACATATCATTATGCCTCAAAAAATATTTCATTGTTTATATTTAGTTATTTACATGTATTGTAATGACTTTATATCTATAAAATATGTATTTTGTAGCAATAGTCAAATACCAATTATGATATGACAAAACTTTTTGTCTTAAGTGTAGGAAAAATTGATTGCTCTATGTTCTAAATCTTCATCAAATTAAAATTCCTCAACAAGTGATGTTGAAATTTTTACTAAAGTTCTGGGTCCATGTTCAGGATATTTAAGGAGTTTGGGTCATTGTATCAAGCCTTCTAGCTCTTCCACATCATCCAATAACTCTAGAGCATTGGAGGAAGCAAGGCCTAAGATTGAGGAATTGAAGACAAGGTCGAACGAGTTAGAGGCTCAATTGACCCAATGAGCATATATGTAGATGTGAATGAAACAACAAGAACAGCAACAAGAGAAGTTCAATAGAGAGATGCAACTCCAAATGCAAAGCAATTCAGGCTTTCAATCAACTGATTTATTTATTTGTTTAGGTTTTCGTAAGATGAACAATAGTACTGTTTTATTTATTTTGAACAAAATGGAATGTGTTTTTTCAGTATAATATGTATGTGCATTTGTTTCTTTCTTTAATTATTGTGTAAAATCAATTTTTTACTGTTTGAATGACAAAAAAGCATTCAAACAAAAACAGTCAAACAATTCGAACAATGAAATAGACCATTCAAACATTCTCCATAAGAGACTTTTGAACAACAATCGTAAATCTTTTGAATGTAAAAAAACGTTCAAATGCTTACTGACTATATCAAATGCATTCAAACATATTTGTTTGTTTGACCACTAAAGTTAACATTCAAACATTTTCCATTTGAAAAATTTTGTTTAGGTCTACTACTCATGAAGTATTCATTTGAACATAATTAATGGTCAAACTTTATGTTTTTACCTTTCGACCGTAAATTCGGAATGAAATTAAATCATTCAAAAAAAAAATCTTTGTTCGAACATGATCAAATAGTTTTGCTCAATTTCATTCCAAAAGATATTTTTTGAGACGAAATTCATATTTTCATCCGAAAATATCTTTTGGGACATTTTATCTTCCCAAGAAGTATTTTGGGAAGAAATCATAGTTTTATGGGAAAAAAATTTTCATCCCGAAATACCACTTCTATTGTAGTGGAATAGGGCATTTGCGCTTCGTGTTCAATGATTTCTTGGTGGCCAGTTTATAGAAAATGATGGATTTAGGTTTTGTCCTTAGCCTATAAAGAGATAACATTGATGATTTTGCTAGTAGTGCATGAGACTAATATCAGTGAAAGCTTATGTCGATAAGAAAAGAATAGAGGTTGTGAAGACGGGAAACATTTCAAAATCACTTAGCAAAAAGTCTTTGAAGTTATTAGAAATATTATATTACTTTTTATTAAAAAGCTTTTAAACTAAGTCCTAACTCAAAAATTTATGATTTATGCATATTTCTAAACAAGAAATGCACACCAACAATAGTTAGTAAGTTAGTCTCTAACTTACTGAGACTAACTTACTCTTGGTATATGCTACTATGCTAGATAATAAATGCCCATGGACAATGATCTCATGTTTCATTTAAATTCTCATAATATACAAAATATTTATGTCATACCATTATGCCATATGTTATAAGCATGAATAATATTTGTCATATAGAATGAACATCTATCATGAAGCATACAAGTTTGTCATGAATTTCGAGTCAAATAAGAAATTTAAGTTCTTATCATGACTCTAAATGCTAGGATGAGAGATTATCCTAGTAAAACTTCCATGTCCACGTTGAAGTGATTAAAACGGAGTGGAACCCCTTAGGTTGACAAAGAACCGTCAACAGGCTTTGAATGAGATCAATAGATTTTCGGAGCAAAGTCAAAAGCACCTAGCACAGACGGATGTGCAAATGAATAAAATACTCGTGGCATAGGCATTTTTCTATGTTTGAGTATCTTTGATAAAATGAATAAAATACACATGGTGTAGGCATTTCACTCTATCTGAGTATCTTTGATAACGTACTCTTTTTTTTTCTTTTTTTTCTTTTCAAAAAGAGCTAGTAGCCACATGTCCAATAGTGGCTCTGTTCCAAGTTTATTAAAAGCTCCTCACTTGTGGTGGAGGGAAACCGTGGTTACAGAACCAGCCTTTGGGAGTTAACAGATAATGAAAAAAAGACCTCCCAAATGCAACCCAAGCAACAAGAGAAAAAAACCATAGACCAGCCTAAACAAGCCTATAACAGACCAACGTCTAAACATGCCTAATAAGGAATTACATGTGATATCCCGTTTTTACATGTATTTTCACTGAAGGAATATTTTAATTTAATTAAAATATTAGTTCTTTTATTTTAATTATTGTATTTTAATTAGATTTAGTTGGTTGTGATATTTGTTTTGTGGAGCTTTCTTTATATTAATTATCGTTCTGAATTTAAATTACTGTGTTATTTAATTTAGTTTGTTTTTTGATTTAAAATTTAGTTATTAGTTTTTACTAGTTATTTATTATATTTTAGTTTGACATGGTGTTTAAATTAATTTAGTCGTTTTATAGTTTTTAAAGTTGTTTTCATCGGATAAGTTTTTGGACTCCGGAGGTGAGGATTAGCCCTCATTTTTTTTTCTCCCGTCTTTTCTTTTTATTTTCTCTTTTTTTTTCTTCTTTTCATTTTCTTTTTCTTTCTTCCTTCTTCTTCCTCCCGCACGAGCTGCACCTTCTCTCTCTCTCTGTCGCCAGTTGCTTCTTCAGCCCAGAACAGCCGCTAGCCGGTGACGTGGCTGGCACCACCCACCCAGAAACTTCCCCCTCCATCCGAGCCGCCATTTGCTGTTGTTTGCCGCCAACAGCCCATCTAAGCTGCACGATTTTTGTGCATTTCTGCCGCCGTCGCTCCACCTCCGGCTACCATCTCTTCACCACTTTATCACCTACCTCTTGCCGTCCTAAACCATCCATTTTCAGCCCCGATCCGTTGCCGGAGCAGCTCCCACGAGCTCAACTCCGTTTTGCCGTTTTTTCACTTCCACGGCCTTTTCCACCGCCACCCACGGCCAAAACTCACTTCCATTAGTTTCATAAACATCTCTACGCCATTCCCTATCAATTTCAAGTCTTGGTTTGTCCTCGTTCGAAAGTGGGTATTTTACAACCCACGACCACAATGTATTTTACACTGTTATGTTGCTTTTTCTCTGCCATTTGTAGCTCCTTGATCCTTCAAAAATTATCATATAGCACTGTAAGTATTTTTCAAACTCTAGTTTAGATTTAAATATATTTTTTCTTTAACAATAAATTGTGACTGGTTGGTTATTCTGGACTGAGTCTTAGGAGTCGGGGGTCAGATGGATTTGAGGATGGAGCTATTTATATTTGGTTGATATTGATATTTGTTGGAGATTTTGTACCTTGATGTTTGCATTGTATAGTGCATGCATGTTCATGTTTAAAAATGGAAAACTGGGTTTTCATGTAGTTGCATGCATGTACATGAGTTTGTAAAATGAAACTAGGCTTGCAAGCGAGAAATGATTTATGGTATATGTGAACGTTTGGATTGACTGGTTTGAGTCAGATGCACGAGTAGGGATGGTGGTAAGCAGGGATGGTGGTAGAATCCCGCTTGTGATTCTCGCCTACGGTGCATGCGTAGGGATGGTGGTGAGCAGGGATGGTGGTAGAGTCTCGCCTGCGATTCCTACCTACAGTGTTCTGATAGTTAGGTTTTTGGGCCATTATTTGGGATAATGGTGAGGTTATGTTTAAAGGAAATGTTTTGGGCCAAAATGAGATTTTTGGCATGCGTGGAAAAATGTGGATTTATGGGATATGTGCATTTGGCATTATTTCATGCATATTGTTGAGTTTAATATGTTTTTATCTTGTGGCGTTTGGATCTTTACTTACCTGCGGCACCATTTTGGTACCGTAGATTTTGATGCGGAGTTCGAGGAGGAGAAGGCTAAGCCCGAGGAGGCGGCTCTGCCGGAGTATTGATTTGGAGTTTTATGCCTTGTAATATGTTATTATGTATGTTTTAATCGGGTTTGTATTAAACAAAGAAAAATTCTGGTAATTAGTTATAAGACTTTTGTTATCTGTTGCGTGTTTTTATTTGCACATGTGTTGCATGTACACACACTTGGCACTTGGCAATAGGGTGGTGACCCGTGTTGTCATCATCCTGCTGTCTCGATTTCCACGTGTCCATACGTGGGATTTGGGGGCATCACAGGTAGTATCAGAGCAGTTTGGCTCTGGGTAAAACCACATGTCCGGTAGATGTAGTACCAGAAAATTTTTAAAGTTGTGATTTGAAATTTATTTTAATTAAAGTTTGCTATTTGATTTGTTTTATTTGATTTGGATTTATTTGAGTTATCTTGTTTTTTATTTATTTATTTAGTTATGTTATTGTATGCTAGTATATTTTATTTTCTTATTATGTGATTTCGGTTTTGGTTTTAGTTTTATATTGTTGGTTTTATTCATTTATTTTTAAAGGGGGTCAAAGGTTGTGTTGTGGCAGGAAGATGATAAGGCCAAGAAAACCTACTCAAGAGCCTTGGGATGATATGCCGAGAGACGATGCCATAGCTCAAGCGCTAAGGCAAATGACGGAGTTTCTACAGCAAAATTTTAGGTCACAGCAAGGAGAGCCTAGTAGAGCGGTGCAAGCTGGATGCACCTATGAGCGCTTTCTAGCGCATAGAACTCAATCCTTCACGGAAGAAGAGGATCCACTTCGGGCTGGAAAGTGGATTAGAGATTTAGAAAGAACATTTGAAGTATGTGGTTGCACTGAGGCGCAACAAGTACTTTATGCCAGTTATTTGTTGGAAGGCACTGCTTCTGAATGGTGGGATACAAAAAGAGTAATGTTAGTGTCAGAATTGGGGTCCTTTGCCGCTTTGTCCTGGTAGCGCTTCAAAAAGGAATTTAATGATCGTTTCTTTCCCGCTTCTGTGAGACGGCCAAAGGCAAGAGAATTTAGTAACTTGGTCCAAGGAAGCATGACCGTGGAACACTATGCCTGAAGATTTATAGAACTTGGGCAATTTGCTACTCATCTCATTGCCACGGAGGAGATGCAAGCCGATCGTTTCTAGAAAGGTTTGCAGAAAGGTTTGCGACCACATATACGCAGAATAGTAGCTTGCCACCGGATTACAACTTTTAAAGAATTAGTTGATTTGGCCACTCTAGCAGAGCGTGAGATTAGTTTGAGTGTGGGCTCCCCTCTAAGTCAGAAGAGGCTGAACATTGATGGTGAAGGAAGCAGTTTTGGATCACCACAAAAGTTTATGCAGAGGACAAGAATCCGATCGTTGGCAGCCCCTGGTGTGCGTATGGGAGGCCTTGTTCCAGTTTGTGGCAAATGTAATAGAGCTCACGGAGGCGAGTGTCGTGTAGGTAGTAACCAATGTTTTGAATGCGGTCAGACGAGGCACTTTGCTCATCGAGTTCAAGGAAGCCATGGAACTCGTCGCGATGGTAGAACTAATCAGAGGCAATTAGTTCGGGCTCGTTTGTACGCAATGACTCCTAGTATCGTTGGAGGCGAGGTTCCAGAGACTCAGGATATGGGAGCCATGGCAGGTATGGGTCTAACCTAATCTTTCGTGATGAATGTCTTGTGTGGTTTGTTTTTATATTATCGAGACTTGAAGGGAATGGCATGATCTGGGAGATCTCTTAGGGAAGTAGGATAATTGAGTTCTTTGGTTCCGTGGAGTTGATGAAATGGTCTATAACGTAGTAGGTTGTAAGTTCAACAAATTTCAACGGTTGATTTTATGAAGTTTCAGCAAAGTTTTAAGGTTTTGCAGATTTTAAGAAATGATTGGTTATTATTTAAGATTTTAGATTTTGAAAGTTTCGGGAATCGATTGATTTTTTATTATATATAAGTTCATTGACCTAACGGATTTTGGGGGAAGGAATTTTGCATAATTTAAGGTTGTAGGGTTGCAGATTTAAAGGACTGATTTTTAATGAGATTGAAGTTTTTAGTTTCGCAGGATTGGTGTGCTAGTATGAATTATTTTGGAGATTGATTAGGCTGTAACATTAAAATGGGGTTGAACATAGTGGGATGATGGATATAGGAATTTTCAAGGAGAATATTTATTTGAGAATTAAAGGTAATGACCTGGTTTGTGTATTTTAGGATTGACGATGTTGATCTAGTACATGTGTTTGTCTAAGGATTGAAAATATTGATCTAAATAATTGTTATAGCTTGAGGTTATAGTGACAGGTTTTAGGATTGATCCATGCCAAGTTTGAGGAAATTAGATGGTGTTTAGAATTTAGGTGATGAGTTTTCGGGATTAGGTTATCGGGTAGAAGTTTTTTTTTAGGCGCTCCTCATGGTGGGTCAGGTTGGGTATGAGCCTTTAAAGGGATGTTCCTTATCTTAGATGAGACGAGTGTCCTTTGGGATGAAATAACTTGTTTTCAATTTGGGATGCTGATGTTGATTTGGTACTGACTTCCTATCTATGATCATGGATGTAGTTACAGAATGTTGATTTTGATTAAGGCAGCCAGAACCAATTGAGGAATGAGTGATAATTAGTGAGGAAGTATATTATTATTTTCTATCAAAATATGGTAAAAGTTTTCTTGTTCGTAGGTGTTAATCGAGCTTGTACTTGATGTTGTTAATTTATGAGGACATAGTCGTTATATATTTTGACTAGTTATCAGAGCGCACGCAAAAGCATGATTTTTTGAAGATATTTAGATATTTAAATTTTGTGTTGATTTTAAGGAATTAGTAGTGATTTGAAGTTTTAATGGGAGATTAATCATTTGGTCGTGCAAATTTTGTTTATTGATGATTAACTTTGGAAGTGGCTTTTAGGTTACCAAAATTGGAATAGGATGAAAGTTTGAAAGATACAGCAGAGACGTTGTTGATGTTAGTAATTTATGGTGTGAAGATGATAACCATTGGAATTTGTTAGGAGTTATTGATGATATGTATCTCTCAAATATGTTCGGAGTTGTATTTTGTATCTTATTGTAGCGCTGATGTTTGACCTCACAAATTTCGAAGACGAAATTTGTTTTTAAGGGGGAAGGATGTGATACCCTGTTTTTACGTGTATTTTCATTGAAGGATGATTTTAATTTAATTAAAATATTAGTTCTTTTATTTTAATTATTGTATTTTAATTGGATTTAGTTAGTTGTGATATTTGTTTTGTAGAGCTTTCTTTATATTAATTATCGTTTTGAATTTAAATTGCTGTGTTATTTAATTTACTTTGTTTTTTTTATTTAAAATTTAGTTCTTAGTTTTTACTAGTTATTTATTATATTTTAATTTGACATGGTGTTTAAATTAATTTAGTTGTTTTATAGTTTTTAAAATTGTTTTCATCGGATCAGTTTTTAGACTCTGGATGTGAGGATTGAACCTCATTTCTTTTCCTCCATCTTTTCTTTTTCTTTTCTCTTTTCCTTTTCTTTTTCCTTATCTTCTTTTCTTTTTTTCTTCTTTTTCTTTCTTCCTTCTTATTCCTCCCACACGAGCTGCACTTTCTCTCTTTCTCTTTGTGTCACTGATTGCTTCTTCAGCCCAGAACCGTCGCTCGCCGGTGACGTGGCCTGCACCACCCACCCAGAAACTTCCCCCTCTGGCCGGTGAACCACCCCACCAAGTTTCACCTCCATCCGAACCGCCATTTGCCGCCGAGAGCCCATCTAAGCCGCACGATTTTTGTGCATTTCCGCCGCTGTCGCTCCACTTCCGGCCACCATCTCTTCACCACTTCATCACTTACCTCTTTCTGTCCTAAACCACCCATTTCCGGCCCCTATCCATTGCCGGAGCAGCTCCTACGAGCTCAACTCCGTTTTGCCTTTTTTCGCTTCCACCGCCACCCACGGCCAAAACTCACTTCCATTAGCTTCATAAATATCTCTAGGTCATTCTCTATCAATTTCAAGTCTTGGTTTGTCCTCGTTCGAAAGTGGGTATTTTACAACCCACGGCCACAGTGTATTTTACACTGTTACGTTACTTTTTCTCTGCCATTTGCTGCTCCTTGATCCTTCGAAAATTATCATATAGCACTGTAAGTATTTTCCAAACTCTATTTTAGATTTAAATATATTTTTGTTTTAACAATAAATTGTGACTGGTTGGCTATTCCGGACTAAGTCCGAGGAGTCGGGGGTCGGATGGATTTGAGGATGGAGCTATTTATATTTGGTTGATGTTGATATTTTTTGGAGATTTTGTACCTTGATGTTTGCATTGTATAGTGCATGCATGTTCATGTTTAAAAAGGGAAAACTGAATTTTCATGTAGTTGCATGCATGTATATGAGTTTGTAAAATGAAACTGGACTTGCAAGCGAGAAATGATTTATGGTATATGTGAATGTTTGGATTGACTAGTTTGAGTCAGAGGCACGTGTAGGGATAGTGGTAAGCAGGGACGGTGGTAGAATCCTGCCTGTGGTTCCCGCCTACGGTGCACGCGGCATAGGGATGGTGGTAAGCAGGGACGGTAGTAGAATCCCACCTGTGATTCCCGCCTACGTAGGGATGGGGGTGAGCAAGGATGGTGGTAGAGTCCCGCCTACAATTCCCGCCTACAGTGCTCTGATGGTTTGGTTTTTGGGCTATTATCTGGGATAATGGCGAGGCTATGTTTAAAGGAAATGTTTTGGGCTAAAATGAGATTTTTGGCGTGCGTGGAAAAATGTGGATTTATGGGATATGTGCATTTGACATTATTTCATGCATATTGTTGAGTTTAATATGTTTTTATCTTGTGGCGTTTGGATCTTTACTTACCTGTGGCACCATTTTGGTACTGTAGATTTTGATGCAGAGGTCCAGGAGGAGGAGGAGGCTGAGCCCGAGGAGGCGGCTCCGCCGAAGTATTGATTTGGAGTTTTATGGCTTGTAATATTTTATTATGTATGTTTTAATCGGGTTTGTATTAAACAAAGAAAAATTCTGGTACTTAGTTATAAGACTTTTGTTATCCGCTGCGTGTTTTTATTTGCATACTTGTTGGATGTACACACACTTGGCACTTGGCGATAGAGTGATGACCCACATAGTCATCATCCCAACGTCTCGATTTCCACGTATCCGTACGTAGGATTTGGGGGCACCACACTACACAAGCCTAAAAAACCAACCCACAACCAAACAAAGAAAAAAACAAAAATAAAAACAAACTCAACTAGAAATGAAAAGAAGGAAGGCCCAAAGCATCAGTCCGAACAATGCCTTTCAAAAGTCGAGGACCTCTTTGAATGCTATCATAAACTTCCGTCCTCCCCCTTTCTCCTTCACGAGCTAAAAAATCCGCCGCAAAATTTGCTTCCCTGAATTAGTGTTCAACCATATAAGTCATTCCCCTCAATTCCTCACATAAATCATCCCAAAAATCCCACAGATACCACAATGTGCACTTCTTTTTACGAATCCAATTGACGACAATTTTAGAGTCATTTTTAATAATAATATTATTCATATGAAGCCGTTTACAAAGCTGAACTCCTTCCACAATGGCCTTTAATTCTGCACTATTATTAGTGCCATGTCCGTAATACGTAGAGAAAGCCCCTTTCACGAAGGCACGACTATCCCTTATAATACCACCACCTCGTGTATTATCGGGATTCCCTCGACAACTCCCATTGCAATTAAGTTTAAACCAACCCTCGGGAGGCCTAGACCATTTTACTATTCTTCCAAGTCTAGAAACTATGTTTTGACATTGTCACTGAAAATTTTCAAAAACAGCTCTATCATGTTTTGAGAATTTTCAAGCTAAGCAAAGATTGTCACCCATCAATTTAATCCAAACACGTACAACTTGCCAAACCTGATCAGCATTTTTAGACTTCCCCTCCATTCTCGCTTTACATCTTCTCTTCCTAAGGCACCGCGTAATTAAATAAGGAATTAAATTAATCAACGTTCCCTTGATGGAAGACTTCTTGGCATAATTAAACCAATGCAACACTCTGGATTTCCAAGACCAATGATGTGTCAAAGGGATCCCCATTTCTGTGCTAGCAAACAACCAAACTTGAACCACAACCTCACCCCAGGAGAAAATATGGTCTATACCTTCTGTTTGACACCTCAAACAACAATCACAAGCCTAAGCTAAGGAGACCCCTTTGTGCTAAATTCGTTCATCCACCGCCAAAGAATTAAACCAGCTCCTAGCTCCACATACACATAGATATTCGTGTAGGTAAACTATTATGCCAAAACCACCCATAACCCGGTAATAACTGTCCTTTAATCCGAGTCACCTCCCAAGCTGTAGAAGTAGAAAAATTACCATTAGGAGAAGGTTTCCATGCAGTTTTATCCACACCCCTTTTCCCAACCGAAACATGTAAAATAATATCTGCCACCGTATCAGCATCAACTAAGTCCCTTAACAGATCCATGTTCCAAGAGTTATTAATCCAATAATCACTAATACGTAATTTCAAATTAGCAATATCATGAACTCTAGTGGAAAGCAAACCCAAAGATAACCATCTATCAAACGAGAAAGAAGCATTACCACCCCTTACCAAAACCTTCACATTATCCATAACTTCTAGTCTGACTGAAATAATAGATTTCCAAAAACGGGAATCCGTGGGTCTCCTATTTTGTGCTAAAACATGAACGTTTCGAGAATACTTGGCTCTAAAAAAATCAGTCCACAAACTGTTGATAGAAATAAGACGGAAAGCAAACTTCATTTGAAGTAACTTTTGCACCTCTTTAAAATCCCGAATACCTAAACCACCTTCCTTTGTAGGCTTGCACATCTTTTTCCATGACATCCAATGTAATTTTCTTTTATTTTCTGTCTTCCCCCATAAAAAATTAGCAAAAAGAGAATTTATACGGGAAAGAATAGTAATCGGAACATTCATCACTGACATCAGATGGATAGGCATGTTAGACAAAACATGTTTAACAAGAATCAACCTGCCATCTTGTGAAAGGAGTTGGAATTTCCATCTAGCTATTTTCTTTCTCACTTTTTCCACAAGATACTCAAAAATTCTAGTAGTCGATCTGCCTGAGTTCAAAGGGGCCTCCAAATACGTAATCAGAAAATTACCTACCCTGAAACAGTGATTATGAGTAGACTACGCTTCCGATTTGATGCAATCTTCTTAGAAGCAAATAACGCTGACTTCTCCTTATTAATTTTCTGCCCCGACCATTTTTCATATAACTCAAGCTCATGCATAAGATTTTTAATCAAACGTTCCCCCCCCCCCCCCCCATTAGGAAAAATGAGGACGTCATCAGCATAGAATAGGTGGGAAACCGAAGGAGCACCAATAGGATGGTGATGTTTACCAATCCTACCTTCCTCGAAATTTTTCCTCAACAGTCTAGTTAAAATCTCCTTCATGACAATAAATAAATAAGGGGATAGGGGATCTCCTTGACGTAAACCATGGAGACTTTATATAATTGCCAATCAACTCGCAAAACCTCTCAGAAAAACCAAAGGCCCAGAAAACCTTTAATAAGAAATCCCGGTTCATCCTATCATAAGCCTTAGCCATATCGATTTTCAACATCACATTGCCACAGATAGTTTTTTTATTCAAAGAATGAACCATTTCCGGTGCCAGGGTAATATTTTAAAAAATACTACGTCTTGGAACAAAAGCACCTTGTTCATGCGACACCACTTTATCAATCATGCCTGTCAATCTATTAACAATAATCTTGGAAAAAATCTTATACACCACGGAACAAAGACTTATGGGGCGAAACTTATCAAAGCTCGTCGGTTCAGGTACTTTTGGTATCAAAAAAATAAAAGAGGAAGAGTAAAACCTGCATAATGGAGCACCCCTGAAAAAATGTCTGGTAGTAGCAATGACATCCTCCTTCACTATACCCTAGCAAACCATATAGAACTCAGACCCAAAGCTATCAGGACCTAGACTACTAGTTTTTGGAATAGAGAATATGGCTTGTTTAACTTCCGTCTCAGTCGGCTCCACACAAAGCATCTCATTATCTTCATCTGAGACTTTTTCATCAACTAACTAGCCCAAAGCACAACTCTCAACTTCTAAATGTTCATTTAAAAAATTTCAAAAGTAACTCTTAGCACCCGAATGAACTACTTCGATACTCTCTAGAACCCTTCTGTCTGAAAGCACCATTTCCTTGATCATGCCCTTTAGGCAACGTTGCTTAATAACGGCATGAAAGAATGTAGAGTTTTTATCACCTTCAGTCAACCATTTTTTCTTAGCAAGTTGACCCAGACGAGAGGCTTCCCTCTTCTCCCATAAATCCAGCTCTATTTTAGTTGCTAAAAAATCATCCTCAATCTCCTCAGAAAATTCAAGCTGAAGCTTATCCTCCAAAATTTCCATTCTCTCCTCAAGAGCTCTTATATTACCTTCCACTCTTCCAAAAACATTTTTATTCCAAGCTCTTAAAGCAACCTTAGTGTGTTTCAAATGGGTCGCAAGCTTCATCATGCATTGTACCTCATCCGGTCTATTCCACACTTCCTTCACAACATTCAAAAAATTAGCATGCAAACACCACATATTCAGGAAACGAAAAGGAGAAGGACCATATGCAGTAAACAGTATCTCTGAAGAAACCACCATCGGGCAATGATCAGCAGATTTGTGACTAAGGTAATTCACTTTCGTAAACTGAAAACGAGTGAAGAAATTATTATTGATGAGCACTTTGTCTCGCTTCGCCCAACTCCGGGAGGTCCCGGCATGCCCATTGCACCAAGACATCCATTGTCCCAAACAAGTTAACTCAAAGAGACCACACTTATCAATAAAATCATTAAGCTCATTCATGGAAGACAGAGATTGAGGATTACCACCAATTCTCTTAGAGTCCATTCTAATTGTGTTGAAATCACCTACTACGATCCAAGGCTGATCAATCACTTGTAGCCCCTCAAGTTTTTGCCAAAGATCCATTCTCTTCACATGAGAACACTCAGCATAAATAAAGAAATCAACGATTTTTTGTCCATTGATCACTAACCACCCAGAAATAGATTGATTCAAACATGCTACTGTTTCAAAAATATTTGGGTCATTCCAGAACACCCATAACTTTCCCCCTTGCAATTCATTTGAAATATGATAATGATAATTCAAGTTAAGATAATTCCCCAAATCATGCATACATTCAACTTTAATAAAAGGTTCCGCAATAGCAAACAAACTCGCCTTAAACTTATTGAGTAACTTTTTTAAACGTCCTCTAGAACTGCCCAACTCTCTTATATTCCAAAAGAAAATATTGCCACTCATAAATTTAATTTTTGAGCACGAGTATGCACCCACTGTGACTTCCTTACCGATTTTTCCTCATATGCATTAGATTTTGTGACTTTTGCAACAGTGAACTGTCTCTCCCCATCTGTATCATATATTTTTTCCTTCCCCAACAAACTGTAATTTCTCCTTCCTCTTGCTCCAAAGAATAGCTTATCGTGTCTTCTCCCTGTGGACTGCCATTACCCAGACGGTCATTATTCTCTTCCTCATCAAGCACCGTATTATGCACTCTATCTGCTTGTGCACTCCGTTGCAACTCAAGTTCGTCATTATGCCAAACTTCTTCACACTCTTCATCACTATTGTCAGGGTCTCTCGGTATAGCAAATTGCACATGTTGACCACACTCTGTTTCTTCAACCTGTTTTCCTTCCTGTGTTGTATCATGTCAATGTTGTTTATCAAGTCTGGTTGTGAAGTTATCAACACTTCATCTAAATTTTTCTCGGGAACCATCTCTGTAGGACTGGTCACATTTATCTCACCCATATCATGAGCAGCAGAAACACTTGCCATGTTTTCATTCAGATTACCATTAACAGCCCCTGTATCCAATATTTTCTCCCCCATAATAGTTCCAGTTTTATCCTCCATCGGCTCCTTAATTCCCTTTTGTTGCCAAAATGTTTTTTTTCTTTAGCTTTTCCTTCATTTTTCCTCTTCTCACCCACCCTACAAACAATAGAAGTGTGCCCTTGTCTAAAACACTTTGAACAATAAAAACCACTTCTTTCATATTTGGCCTCTTGCCATATGCAATTTGTGGGAAAACTACTATCGAAAATCCCTTTACCGGTTCCATAGTTAGATCAACTTCAACATAGATGCACACCCCAGAAGCATGAGTACGATTCAAGGTGGCGTTATCCGTTCCAATATACCGACCAAACCTAGTAGCTATAATATGTAAGAAATCAATTCGGTATAAATGCATAGGTAATCTGGGCAGAAAAATCCATTGGGGTGCCAAGGGGGATTCCATTTTCACAATCAAAGTCTTTAGTCGATTTGAATAACTGAAAGGGAAGACCTTCCATTGTTGTTCCTTCACGTGCCTGACCATGCACAAAGTCTCTTTCATTTTTCATATGAATCAACACATGAAATTCATCCATTAAACTGATAGTTGGAAAGTCAATTAGCCCCCAAGTTTTCACCACAATGAGTCTTATTTTGTCAATGGAAGGACGTGTTTTCATGAACTTCATCACCTAAGCATACCTAAATTCATCAGCCGCGATTGTCATCTCCAAGTCTGAGAAAACAAAACCCATCTCACCATCGATTTCAACCGGAAAATGCATGGGAATTTTGAATGTAGGATGCTCTACTTTTTTGTTCACAACTTGAGCATACGATTTCAGCAGGCCTTGATGACAGAGAAGCCATCGGAGGGGTGAAAAACGCCATCAAGAGGCAACCCTAGCGTTCGAAGCCAGCCAGAAATAATCAAGAATGGAAAGCCCTGAAAATCTGGAGTTTCCAAAACCAGAAAAAAAAAAAATCGCCTCACGTCTCTCGCCTCCTTTACCACAAATTTTTGATAACGTACTCACAATTGGTGGATGGACCTGTGATATGATGTGGTAACCAGCAAGAGCACATGGTTTATGGGAAACCATGGTGCATTCACTCTATTTAAGAACAAGAACAACAACTAATGGAAATGGTTTATGAAAGTAAGCATGTCGTGAAGTATGAAACTCTATTGATGATGATGTTTTTTTTCTTTTTTTGAAATAAACTTGCTAGTTTATTGATCTTCAAACAGAATTACATCATCTCACTGAGAACAGTGGATAAGATACAGTTAGGGATTTCTTCCAACTCACATAGATCTTCATACAATACAAGAGCATTTCTAGCTAATGAACTGGCTGCTCTGTTGGCCTTCTTGTTGACTAAGTTGATCGACCATGAAAGACATGGGTTGAGGATGCCTTTTGCTTCTTCAACAAGAAGTCCTCCTTGACTCCAATTAGTGGCTCCACCTCCTAAGAGGTTTAACACTTTTTGATTTTCTCCGTCCACTATCACTGCTGTGGTACCAATTTCTTTGCAGAAAGTTGTAGCTATCAATAAAGCATATGATTCAGTAGTGAATTGGTCAGATTTTAATGATCTTGTAGCTTGCAGAGATCCAATCACCTAGCCATTTGAGTCTCTTATAATAGCTCCAATTCCCATTTTTGCTGCTTCTTTATCAGTGGCTATACCCCAGTTAAGTTTATAGGAATTCTCTGGTGGCTTCTCCCATAAACTAAGTGCTTGATCTGAGTTGTGGACAGGGTTGGTCTATGGCTTACCAGTGGCTTCCTTAAAGTCCTTCATTTCCTTTTTAGCCTCTTGAATAATTAGTCCAGGAGGGGAGTAGGAGTTTTCATGGATCAAATTGTTTCTTCTGAACCAGATTAGTCTAACTATGAGAGCTGCTTCTGCTAGTTCCTCTTTGTTTAGTATCTCTATCATTTGTTTCCAAACCTCACTGAAAGAGATTCTATTTCCTGCCATTTTCTGAACTTTGATACAACCCTGTCCCCACACATCCTTGGCTGCTTCACAGTTCCATAGCACATGAATCCCTGTTTTAGATGTCTGCTTGCATACTGGGCACTCCATACTCTCAACTACCTTCCTTTTGTACAGATTTGCCAACGTGGGAAGGGCATCCTGGCATGCTTTCCAGATGAACACTTTTACTGAGTTTGGGACTTTTAGTTGCCATATAGCTTTCCATTCAACAGTGTGTTCCCTGTTTTTTGAGGATTCACCCTCCATTTGACTGATTATCTCCTTATGCAGAAGGTATGCACTTCTTACATTGAATAAGCCGTTCGATGAGCTTGCCCACACCTGCTGATCCTCCCTACTTCCTAGACTAATGGGAATTGCTTTTATCTTCTCAATTTCCTCTGGATTAAACAGGGACCCAAGAGAGTTTTCCTTCCAATGCTTCAGTTCAGGATCGATTAGCTCCGAGACCCACTTCAGATTATTCTCTTCTCCCCTTATATTGGTTTTGTAAGGTAGTGAAGAGGGGATCCAATGGTCCTCCCATATTTTGGTTCTTCTACCATTCCCTATTCTCCATATTAGCCCCTCTTTTAGTAGTTTATTGCCTTTCATTATGCTCCTCCAAGCAAAGGAAGGCCTGTTGCCCAGTCTTGCCTCCAATAAGTCTGAGTGAGGGAAGTACTTGCTCTTGAAAACTTGTGCAAGTAGAGAATCAAGGAACTATAAGATGCGCCAACTTTGCTTTGCTAGCATAGCAATGTTAAAGCTGTTAAGATCCCTAAATCCCAGCCCACCATGTTCCTTTGCTTTCCCCCTAAGACTCCATTTCACCCAGTGAATCTTTGTGTGGTCTTCATTATACCCCCACCAGAATTTTTTCAAAGTAACATTAAGTCTTTGGATGATAGACTGAGGAAGGAGGAAAATGCCCATGGAGTAAGTTGGAATTGCTTGAAGTACAGCTTTAAGCAATATCTCTTTACCTGTTGCAGACAGAAACTTTTTCCTCCAATTTGTTACCCTAGCCTAGGTTCTGTCAACAATAGAGTGGAATGCTGCCACCTTCTTCCTACCCACCATAGAGGGAAGGCCCAAATATTTCTCAAAGGATCCCTGAGATTTTACTCCGGCCAACTGAAGTATCATTTGCTGGTTTTCTAGAGGAGTGTTTCTACTGAAAAAAATAGAAGTCTTCTCCTTGTTTAACACTTGGCTGAACCCATTTCATAAGTTTCTAGAATGAAAAGAATCATGCTCCACTCTAGTGAATTAGCCTTGCAAAAAATCAAGCTATCATCAGCAAAAACTAAGTGGTTGAAAAAAACAGGTTGTTTCCTCACTTGCACACTTGTTATATTGTCAATTACAGATGCCTCATTCAGCATTGAGGTTAAAACTTTAGCACAAAGGATGAATAAGTAGGGGGAGAGGGGATCCCCCTGCCTTAATCCTCTAGAGGGAGCAAAGGACTCCTGAGCCTTTCCATTAATCAGAATGGAATAAGTGACAGAAGAAATACATTTCATAATTAGAGTGACCCATTTTGCTTCAAAACCCATTCTCAGCATAACTCTTTCTAGAAAGCACCACTCTACTCGGTCATAGGCCTTGCTCATGTCCAACTTGAGTGCCATAAAGCCCTCTTTGCCTCTTACCTGAGTGTTCATCCCATGGATAGCATCATAGGCTATTAGGATGTTGTCTGTTATTAACCTACCCGGCACAAATGCACTTTGGTTATGGGAGATCACCTTAGGCAGAACAGCTTTAAGCCTATTTGCAAGCACCTTAGCTATGACCTTATAGATGACATTGCACAAACTTATGGGTCTATAATCACTCACTTCCTTTGGCTCTTTTTTCTTTGGGATCAAAGAGATGAAGGTGTCATTTACTTCCTTTAGGGGACCTCCTTTGTTCAAAAATTTTAGGGAAAAATCTATCACTTCCTGCTGAATGTGGTCCCAGTTGGATTGATAAAAATGAGCAGGGAAACCATCTGGCCCCAGAGAGCTTAAAGGGTTCATTTCAAAAACTGCATCTAGTACTTCTTGAGGGGTGAAGTCCAGTAGGAGATTTCTGTTCATGTCTTCATTTACTTTTGAAGTCAAACCTGAGATGCATGCCTCTGCTGTAGTAGGCTGAGAAGAGGTGAATAAACTGGTAAAGAAGTCAGTAAACATTGCTCCTATCTTCCCTTGGTCGATTATTTCAGTTCCATTATGGTCCTGTAGGAGCCTGATGCTATTGGTTTTCCTTCTTTGGGATGCATATTTATGGTAGAAGGTTGTATTCCTATCCCCTCGTTTTAGCCAATGTTGTTTCGCCCGTTGTTTCCATCTTAATTCCTCTTCTGCTAAGATTTGATTTATCTCTTCCTGCTGGTGTTGCATGCTACTAATATGGTCACCTGATCCTGACTATTGCACTTCTGAAAGCTGCTGTAACTGTTTCTAGATGTTGTGAGGTACTGATTTTCTATTTTTTGCTTCCCATTACTGCAATGATCTTTGACAGTTTGTAAGCTTTTCTCTGAATTTTTTGTCTAGATGATGCCCTTTGGTTTTAGATCATGAAGTGAACAAATACTGAGAGCATTTCTAAAATTCTCCATTTGCCTATATGGCCTTGGTGCTGCTCCCCACTTCTCCTCTTAGTTTTTTATCTCATTAAAGTCTTCTATACATATCCAAGGCAAGATGGTTTGGTCCTTAACAGCCTTTAATAATCCCCAGCTGCTGTCTCTTTTTGAGGTGTCGGGGTTGCCATAAAAACCAGCGAAACTCCATAACTGTTGGCAATTTTTCTCCTTCACAATTGCACTGATGTGCCACCTTGTAAAATTCTGGATCTGTACCTCAAGTTCTTGACCCCATAGTAGTGCAAGACCCCCACCACTTCCATGGCTTTCTACTGTAAAACACCCTTCAAACTTTAGTTTCACTCTAATTGCTTCCATTTTCTTTTTATTACATTTAGTCTCCATTAAGAAAACTAATCATGGGTGCTTATCCTTAACTAACATGTTAAGAACTCTAACTATCCGAGGGTTCCCAAGCCCTCGGTAGTTCCAGCTTATTAGACTCATTTGGGATGGCAGGGCTGGTCCTAAGTCTCTGCCAAAACGGTTAAGTCCTCATCTAGCAACTCCATTAACTGCTTCCCTCTCTTTCTACTTGATACCTTGTAAACAGCCTTCCTTTTTGTAGTATTGACTTGTTGGTTTTCACTTGCACTATACTGAACCTTTTCCCCCTCCACGGCTATGTTATTTTCAATTTCCATAGGCCCCTCCCTACGTGCCCTCCTCTTCCATGTTTTGGGCTGGATAGGGGTAGTTAGATTTGGGTCAATTTCCTGAAGGACGTTGGGCAATGTACTATCCTTCTTTTGTGTTTCTTGGGCTATTATTGTGGTTGTCCCCCCTGACTTATTGTAGCTTTGTATCCCTATCATGCCCCCACGATGTGACGACAAGGATTCAACTAGATTGCTTCCAGTATGCTTAGTTACATGACATTGACCATGACTTTCTGGTGCAGGTCCTTTTAGTTTACTAAAGGTAACTGAAGCAACTGGATTTTTAGCAGTACATAGTTCAGGAACCATACTTGATTGTGGGCCCGAGGAACCTGCTCCTCTGTGGAGTGGTGTTTCCAGTAGCAGTCCTGTCAGAGGCATGGTTGGGCACTCTTCTTCTACCAACTTGTCAGCATGATTTGACTCTTTTGCTAGATGGCTAGAAGCCTTGTCCACGTCACCTTCTTCTTCCTCGTGAGCCGAAGAATTTTCTGGGTTTTCTTTGGCCCCTCCTTTACCTGCCTTCGAGTCCTTAGGGAAATCCTTCTGATTAACAGCACGTAGCCACACCCCATACTGTTCCCCTTTCTTCCCATGCAATGATGTCGCTGACTCTTGGTTTTGGCATCCCTCTGGACTGTGTTTGATAATACCACGGTTGAAGCAAAAAGAGGGTAGCCTCTCATACTAGAATGGTAGCCATACTCTCATACCATTTAATGAACCCATGACTCCCCGCATTAAAGGCTTTGTAATGTCGATTAAGATTTTGATATGAAGATAAGGCCCCCAACCAACATCTTGCTCATCTACATCCACATCTAAGACCTCTCCTACCTGTCTACCAGTTTGTTCTCCCACTTTCCTTGTCATACCACCCAATGGGATATTGTGCACTTGTACCCATAATGGTTCTTTATCAAAAACCATCTCCTTTGGGGAGATAAGTCCGTTATAGTCTTTAAGGCACATAAGTTGGTGATCAAAAGTCCACGGCCTTCCAAGCTTTCCTTTTTGCATATCAGTGGCTTTGTCAAACTCAAATAGGAAAAGGTTTTTGCCTACACCTTTGATTTGTAGTCCTCCTCGTAGCTTCTAGATCCTTCCCATTGAAATTTTGAAAGCTTCACTATTAATCGCTTTCTCCGTAATGACAAGCCCAAGTAAGCTCATGTTTCGTCGTCTGAGAGTTGCCTTTTCTGTGGTTAAATCGAAATGGACATCTGCTTGTTCACGTTCGGTTAGCTTGAGCTTTCCCCAGGTTTCGATTAAGGCTTCTTCCATCTCTCACCAGTGCTGAGTTTCCCAGGGGACGCTTTTGTTTTACTTTTCTAGATGCTCCTAGCTTGATCTAGGTAGAGCGAAGAAGAGTGGGAAGAGATCCACACTGAAAAAAGGTTGATCAAGAGACAACAAACTGAACCCCTCGGTTTCAAGAAACCAGGGGACTATCCTAGCCTTTAGCAAGAAATCCTCCTCAGCTTGCGCAGGAGACTTTAGAAAGCGATTGATCAAAGCCGATGATGATGTTTTTGATAATGCAAGTTCATGTCAGTCATGTATACATATCCTGTTTATTAGTAACCATGCTGATGCACAAGGATCAGAGTTAGATGATGTTAAGTTGTCAAATGGCATGTTGATGGCACTGACATACCTTGAGTTGGCGATTAGTGCAAAGATGACAGGCAATCATGATGTTTTCCTAATTGGGGCAGCTTTGGGTGCGTTTTGGTATTTTGGCCATAAATTTATATTACAAATCAAAAGCCGAGTTTGGGGCGTCACAAGTTTGGTTGTGCTACCTTTGGGCTAAGTGAAGGTACTCCAAACAAGTAGATTTGAATAATGCTAAATTCTGGTCATAAGTGAATAGGCCTCTAAGTGTATTTAATGTATTCCGGGTCATTAGAGATTTCAATGGGAGTTTAGGTATGATCTATTTTATTTCTTAAGAATAGTGTTCAACCAAGTTAACTCGAGATAGTAGAAATTATGTTAAGGTGATCATTGATGTCTGTTTGGGACATTGAAGGAAATTCAGAGAAAGTTAAAAAGTCAAGGAAAGTAGTGCTCCTATGCTAAGATTTTCCTAAAAACTGACTAAGGTTGATTTTATGAAAGCTTGCATGTTTTGTTAAGAAAACAATATTCATTACTTTTTCACACTATTTCTTTGTATCTGAATGAGAAAAGTAAATATTCTTCATGACGGGTCTAGACATGAACATTTTTCACACTCTGTTCTCAAACTATAAAAGTAATTATGAAATTTGCAAATTTGGATATGAATATATGATTTGTATATATTTAGCACTCTGTTATGATATGATGTTGCATCTGAAAACCCTCTTGCATGACATTCTATTTCTGCTTCAATCCCGACCTTACCACGGGTGTAAATTTATGATTTTTATTATTATGTTGGTACCAATATCTCTGTTGCTGGTGCACCTACTTTGAAAATAAAGTGATTTTCTATATAGCCTTTTTTGTGTGCATACTTGGCACACCTAGTTTAAAAAGGAAGATTACACATTTTATTTCTGCTCAGTTGGCCGCTGGGTTTGCACAACTTTACTATGGGGTTAAACATGGAATTTGTTTCGATACACTATTGCTTTGTTATGCTTTTGCCTAAGGACTTTTATATGCCATACTATTGTAAATAAATTCTTTGTGAACTATCACTCTATTATTTTTATATTTTGCTTTGTTCTGCATTTTATAACAGTTTATGTTTAAACACCTGTATTTGTTCACTACTTACTCAGTTGTTGATAACTCACCTAACTACTTTTAATATTTTTTAGATGATTTTGATTTCTCAGTTGAGGACCAATCACAGTAAGCATGGATGGGATTAGTTGAACATAGTGGAATCAGTACCTAGGAGGCAGAAGTGTATCAACATATAAGAATAAGTGGAGAAAGGTGCACAAGATTATTAGACGGTCTTATTCAAAAATTTTGTCGCTTTCTTTTAATTTGATATTTTGGGATATTAATGTTTCTATTGAGACCATGTGGGATTTTTTAATAATTATATTGGAGGAGTTCATTGATGTCTTTGTGGAAGATGGTATACTTTTGAATATTTGAGTTCGAATTCATGGGCCTGGGATTTGCCCGCCGACACTTCAATCCTCTCAGAATGGAACTGGGAGTGTGCCGCTTCGTTTGTACCTGGCCTGCCCGCATCTTCCTTCTTCACGGGTTGCCTAGCTAGTAGGTGGACTCGTTCTTTCCACACTCGCTGACTCGTCACTCGGTCGCAAAAACATGCTCCTCCTTTCATGTCTAATGATGTCTCTATCTTCGCTGCTAACTGTGATCTTCTCCACAAATATATGGATTTACTCCGCTTTAAAATTCCTTTGATTTTCCGTTCTGCAATCGGTACTTGTGCACTTGTGCTTTCAACTGAGCTTGTGGGGAAAAGGTGGCGTGGCCAGGTGGGGGTCGTGGGATTCTTTTGTTTCTCATTAGGGTTTTTATCCCTTCCAGCCATGGCTTACATGAACAGAGGTTCTTCATGGAGATCTCTCTATCTCTGGAGTTCCATCGCTGGGATATTTTACTCTATCTTAGTTCACTTCTTTGTTCGTGAGTCTCCCCGATGGCTTTTTGTGAGTGGACGTGAAGAAGAAGCCATGGCCACATTGAAAAGTATTGCTTCAACTCACCATGACAGCTCAAACTGGAACTTTTCCGGAATGTGTTTTGAGCAAGAAACTTGCAATCTTTACTCCACTGTTAAGATCTTGGTGGAGAAAAAATGGGCTTTACGAAGGTTGTCGGCGGTTATGGTCATAGCTTTCGGCGTCGGACTTGTTTACTATGGCCTGCCAGGTCTGGTAAACTTGGCATTCAATCTCTATCTGGGTGTCATTTTCGATGCCTTGTCCGAGTTGCCCTCTGCGTTGTTCACTTTCTTTTGCACAGGAAAATTGCAGAGGAAAAACTCAGTTATAGTTTTCGCGACCCTTTGTGGTGTTTGCAGCATCATGTGTGTTACAGAGGCTTTCCTAGTATCATTTGGAGTTGTGTTTTGTATTGTTGGGAACCTATATTACCACATATCAAGAAAAAGGGTTTACCCCCAGGTATGGGACATTACACAACTTGTCCTCTATTTATAACAAACAAAAACAGAATTTAAAAGAATAGGAACAAGAGAAAAAGCAAAGGTACCTAGTTTTGAACTGGTCATCCTTATATACAGCTATGGCCCACCCTTGGAGTATACTTTTATGTCATTCAGAGCACCGAACAAAACCAAGCAGCCACTTCGTTTCCCTCTAATTTCTAAGTTTGAATATGCTATGCAAGAGAAATATATCAAACAAACTCTTGACACTCCCTTAGGCTCATGGCCATATTAAACTTGGAAGAAGTTGTGTCAGGCAATTTTACTCAATCAAACCTAGTGAGCTTAACCAATGACACCAGTATCACCTCAATCCAATATGGGAATCAAAAGTTATGATCAATCTACTATGGATAGATCTATCACATCAGATCTTTGCATATTTGCAATCTTTGCACCTTTTGTTTCAATTGCAACCTACACTCTACACAGCATATTTACAATTCAATTGGACTAAACTTTGTCATAAGAACATGCCAACATATTATTTTTATACTAACAAATGAATTTGTTTTTAATTCCATGATGCTACTGACATCCATCTATAGTATGATGAAAACGATTTTTTTTTGGTATCACCATAAAAGAGCCTATCAATAAACAACCTTGGAGGGATTGAGCCAAAGTAAGTACCCTATTAAACCAAACAAGGAATTGGGATATTTTTGTAGCAAAAATTATTAGAGGACCATAAAATGGCTGAATCTTATGATCTATTGTTAGGGGTGTAATAGTCACATCCGATTTTGGATAAATTTTGGAACCAAACTGATACATACCAGTTTTGAAAATTTAAGAACTATTACAGACCGACTCATAATGGAAACCAAAACTTTAAGGTTTTTTGGTTTCAGTCCCTTTTCTTTTGGTTTACCGTTTACACGTTTGGCACTAAATAAGTTGAGGATATAATATCAAATGTGTTAAAATGTATTTATTAAAAAGAATTATATTATAATTCATTATGTCAAAAATATATTTATCATTCTTCTATCAAAAGCAAGTTTGTATTAACAACTTAATATTAATGTTCATGTTTAAGATTAAAGTTTCATGTTATATTAATTTTATATTATAAGATTAATAGACATAAATAATAAGCTTAAAATTTCATATTATATTAATTATCAATTTAGCAAATATTATATATAATATAATATAAAAAATAATATATAATATCAAAAAATTAAAATATATATAATTAGTTCAATTCGGTCTGATTTTCAAAATATGAAAACCAAATCAATTTCGGTTCTTAAGAAGCAATTCCAAACTAGACCCGTTATGAACTGAATTGAACCTACCTATCAATTTCGGTTCTGTCGGTTCAACCGATTTTTCCCTTTTTCACACCTGTATCTATTACAACAACTTTAATTTAAAGTTAATTGTAGTACTTAGCCCAAGCTGGGTGGAAAACTCAGCCCAGGTGTGTTGCACAACATTTAGTTCTCTTGAAAGGGTTTCCGCTATTCATCTCATTTCCTCTCCCATGTTGACACCCCCATCCCCTTCCCATTTTCATTAAACCATGCCTCATTACCATTACTTTCATGATCTACTTTACCTTCTCCATCCTCAAATTCTTAGTACATCGTTTCTCCCATTTACTCTCTCTCTCTCTCTCTCTCTCTCTCTCTCTCCATGCATAGGCTTTTCACTACTTGCCTCTGTCTCTTGCTTCACGGGTTGTTGTTACTGACAAAGACGGTAACATCCTCATATTTCTGTTATTCTCTATGTTTACTTTTCCTCTCTGTCAATGTCCCCTCACTTGTTCTCTCTCTGACAATCGTTCCCTCTCCTCATTGTGATTGATGACCATTGCCTACAACCATTGTCACCACAACTCAAGTATTTAATCACTAGCACGCTATCGTCGATAAGTTCTCAATTGCTTTCTTTGTGTCTGAATCTCCCAGTGTTTCTCTCCCTCTCCAATTTATTCTCTCTTTCCTGCATAATCCTTATATCTAAGCCCTCGGATTCTCCCTCCCACAACGACACACTCTCTCTCTATGCTTGGATAGTTTAGGTTAAAGGCTTTGATAATTCATTGAAAGAGGTTGACTTTATGAAAACTTGCACGTTTTGTTATGAAAACAACTTCAGATGCTTTTCCGCACTATTTCTTTGTATCTGAACATGAAAAGAAAATATTTTTGTTTGTTCTCAATTGTTTAAAATAACGAACATGAAATTTGAATATTTGTATATGATTATATCATATTTAACTGTTTAGCACTCTGTTTTGATTCGATATGTTATGTCTAAAATATTTTTCCTATAAATAATGTTTTTATGAAATATCACTCTATTATTCTATTTGTTCTTCATTCCGTAACTGGCTCAAGTTTACACACCAGTATATGTTTGCTTTTTTATGAGTTGTTGATAACTTAGACAATTATCTCCTTTACTTTTCAAATGATTTTGATGTTTTCGCTGACGACTAAGAATAGGAAGCATGGGCAGGATTGATTGAGCCTAGTGGAATAACTACCTGAGAGGTCAGAGTAGATTACATTCTAGAATATTTGCCCAAGGGTACAAAAGGCTATTAGAGATCTTATTCAAGAGACTAGTCATTTTATTTTGTGTTATTTTGGAATATTGAT
This sequence comes from Carya illinoinensis, assembly GCF_018687715.1. Taxonomy (NCBI): domain Eukaryota; kingdom Viridiplantae; phylum Streptophyta; class Magnoliopsida; order Fagales; family Juglandaceae; genus Carya; species Carya illinoinensis. Next base: position 47,107,862 of record NC_056754.1, read on the forward strand.
ATTGTTATTGAGACTTTGTGGTACTCTTGATCAATTATGTTGGAGTAGTTTATTGATGTTCTTATAGAAGAAAGTTTATGCTTGGTATGAGTAAATGAATTTTATATCTTATAGAGCATTTGGAATTTAACATATATATATATATATATATATTTTTTTGCACTAAATCAGTCGACAATGTTGAATATATGATCATAAAGCTAGCTAGGACAAAAAATGGGCATCAGCATAGGAGGAATCATACAAACTAGCTATAATCATTTGGTCTATCATTTACAACTCGAAAAACTCTCTTGTTATAAATGTTTTGCTGCTAGAAGGAGTGGAAGAATGTTTTTCTAATTTTGTTGGAAAATTAGGATCTGCAGAAGATTGATATAAAAGGTGGTTTGGAAAAATGCTCGGTACTTCTTCAAGCCCCTCTCTGTACTTCCCAGTGATCATGCCTTGTCTTTTGACACATCAAAGAACACCTTAGTCTGACATAGGGGGCACGGATGTTGAGCCATTTGGTTCCACAAGCATTATGGTAGACATTTTTACATGGAAGTGTCATCTGTTGTTCACCTCTTTTATATTCCATCTGGCAAATCACACATCTCTCATCTTCGGACACCTTTCTTGACATGAAATCACACTCATGCTTTGAAATCGGGAGCAAAGAAATTTTTTCATAAGAAAGACCTGGACTTTGAGTTTCATCTTCCCTTGCATAAAGATCTCCACTTTGAGTATCAACTTCACTGGCCTGTTTCTTGAAGCGTATTGAGCATAGAATCAAGAGTGGGGTTTTCTTGACGAAGGACTTGAATAATAAGAGAAGCAAGCATTCTCTTAGGTCTCTCTGTGGACAAGTGCAATATTGGTCTGTGTAAAGGAAAAATCTTTTTGTTATCATCACACTTCACACACCACACTTATTTTAATTTTTTTTTCATTTTTTCTATAATAAATATGTAGTGTGTGGATGATAAATAAAATAATTTAATTAGTTTAATAAAAATAAAATAAAATAAAAAATAAAAAAAATAAAAAATAATATTTTAATATATAAAGTGTGTGGTGTGGGATGATGTGTAGCATTCCTCGTATTGTAATATGTAGTAATAGTGACTTCATTTCTACATCACAATTTATGCATTGTGGTCCTAAACTCTCTCCGTACAACTACCGTATACATGGTCACCCGCAACCTTACCACCGGTGCTCTCGTCGACGGTGTTGAACCTCGTGTTTCTCGACGCTCCTTGTCGGGGATCCTTTCCCGTTTCTCTTTTTTTTATTCTTAGTTTTAGTCTGGCAAGTTGGTGTATTAGTGATGGGAAGGCATAGAGAGGTACATATCGACCAGAAAATTTTTACGTTCTTGAAGGATGATGGATGGTGGTGGAATATAACAGAAAGCAGCCGCCTTATGATGAATTATATATCTATGGACAACGAAGCTTTGCAATGGCTATCTTCAACAGTGAAGGACTGTGTGGCTTCACAAGAATCACCGGAGTTCTTAAGAACATGCAGAAAAGGTCTCCAAGTATTACTAGTGCCGAGGGGCTGTAATCTTAAAGGAGATTCCTTTCCATTTTGGTGCTAGGCAATACGAAGAGAAAAGGCTTATTAATGGATAGCACAAAGGCTATCCTAAGTGTAGGAGGATGTTGCGTAATAATTAAAAATAAATTTCTAGATCGTTTCCTCAAGAAAAGTTACTTAAAATTAAACTCGTTTAAAATGGTGAAAATATTCACAAAGAGAAAATAGAAATGATGATATGTGCAATGAATGGAAAAATGCAACAAAAATGAAAAATGGCACTGGTCATGGACTAGATTTATATTTTTAGATTTTTTGAATGTCGAAATGAAATGTAAAAGACTAACAAATTGAAATTAACAATCAAATAATCAACTGAACTGAACAATCTTAATTAATCTCAAAATTAACCAATAAAACTGAAATTATTTAAGTCCTAATTAAACTTTAATTAATTTAACATGCAATGGAACTAAGAGATTAATAAAACTAAGCTAAGAATTAATCTAGATTAGAAATTAATTGACAAAATACGAATTGAAAATTGAAAAGTCCCAAATTAAATCAAGATTCTAAAGTTCATCCTTGCATTCAAATCACAAATTCTCAAAATTAATCCAAAGTAATTGTAATCACTATTAAATTAAAGCTTAAAGAAGCGAGAAAAATAAATAATACAAAATATATAAATAGCAAATAAATTATGCAAACTTCTAAGCCAAAAATCTAAAAAATATTCAATAAACTTTAAACTGAAATTAAATAAAAAGTAAGAAATGAAAAGAGCAAGCTAATTAAATGGAGATGGAGATTGAAGTCAGTGGAGGAGGCTAGACTGTAGTAACAATTGGACCCCTCAAGGAGTTCTTCAACGATGCTGTAGTATGAGTGAATGCCCCAGAAAAAAGATAGCATTGTAGTGTGAATGAATGCTAGAGAGGAAAAATCCTTGTACGGCTTCAAATATATCCTTGGAAGAAAATTAAGTGTGCGGCGCCCTCCCGTCTCAAAGAAAAAATATATCTTTTATTCGTGTAGCCTCCAGGAAATAAAAGTTCCCTTCCTTCCGTGTGGCGCCAATGAACTAAAATGGAGAGAAGTCTCCCTTGGACAAAGTCTTCCATCAAATTACGTGTGGCATGAATTTTGCCCAAGAGAATTATAAAGTTGCCGTAAGTCTTGAAAGTCCCATAGAAAAAGTTATAATGTGATTTGAATTCCTCCTACCACTACCAATTGACAAGAGGCACTTAATGAATCTTTTTCCAACTCACCAAGGCAAAGTCTCATTTTTATTTATTAGCCTATATAAAACAATTTAAAATAAGAATTAGAAATAAAATAAAATAAAATAAAAATAAAAAGTAGAATATCAAAAATATGTTATGCATGTAAAGAAACATTGTCCAATTAAATCACAAGTCATAAAATTAAACATAAATTTATGCTATTAATCAATTTATCACAACTCGAATATATGCATCTTAATCATTTTTTTATCTAAAACCAATAATAATATAATGAAAGAATTAAAATTCATTGGTTCTAAATGTATAAAATAGGCAATAACTCAACTCAATCACACCCCCCAACTAGCATTTTGCTAATCTTTGATCAAAATAGTGAAAATTAATTGAAATGAATATTGCATAAAGATCGAGATTCAAATAGAAATAATCAAATACAATTCTGAATTCTCACAAAAGTGACATGTTACTACTCAACCCCTAGGGGCTATACCCACCAAGACTATCTCAACAATCTTTTATATAGAATTGAGGCAAATGTCTCAAAATTCAAATGTGTGTGTGGAGCTAAACTGGTTGTGTATTCCTCATTACTTACCATGATTTGTCATAGGATTTTCCAACCTTAAGATTAATCATTGTTGATTTTAACTACCTCAAAACCCAAGAGACTAGCAGTTTTCACGCCAGTTCTTTTTTAAAGGTTGAACACTCAACCTCTAAAGTTTTGGATAACTGTTTCTAACCCTTTTACTTAGGAAAGTTCACTAAGTCGCCTTTGTTCCTTTTTTTTTTTCCTAATCTTTTCAAGTCTCTTTTTTTATTCTTTTTCATTTTTTTCTTTTTTTTGAAGCATGGCTTGGTAATCCTGCAGTTTACTTCTCCTGTGTTAAATCAGTGAATAGTGAATAAGGAGCACTACAAGCGTAAGCATGTACAAAATGTCTTTTAAAATTTTTCATTCGTTTTACAAAAATCTTATCAAGTCTCATCTCAATAAGTATAGCATCTTGGTGTTTCAAGCCACACATCAACAAAATATGATGCATCAAAATCATGCTCTATACTTAAGTTTGAAAATAAATCTTCACAAAATGATTCCGCTCAACTATTCCACCAAGATACTTAGATTTCACAAAATACCAGAAATGGAGTGTGTATCAATGCACATCATATTAATTTTTCATTTTTATTTTTTATATCTCTGCACACACGCTACCCCCAACTAGTGAGAGACATGGTCCTCAATGAATCGAACAAAAGAAAACAAAGTGCATAGAAATAAGCAAGCAAAAAAAAAATCAATATGAAATATAAAATCAAATCAAAATAACAAATAATGATAATAAAAAAAATACAAGTAAAGAAAATTGTAAAGAGGGAAAAAATCAAAACACTTCTCTGGAATCTTGCACAAACAAGATCTCATCAAAGACTTTCAGAAATGACTTTAGATGTTGTCCGTTGACAATGAACTAATTGATAAGGGGACATCTCTAGATTTGTTTTGAAAGCTGTCCTATAAGCCCACAAAATATCAAGAAACTTAACTGACCAATCTTTCCTATTAGGATTTATAGTTTTCTCTAAAATGATTTTTATTTATCTGTTTGCCAATTCTACTTGCCCATTTGTTTGAGGGTGATTAGGCATAGAAACTCGGTGTGTGATACCATATTTTTTCATGAGTGTAGAAAATGGTTTGTTGTAAAAATGAGAACCTCATCACTTATGATAACTTTGGGCATGCCAAAACGAGTAAACAGAGATTGCAAAAATTTTAGGACAACAAGATGGTCATTTGTTTTGCAAGCGACGGCTTCCACCCATTTTGAAACATAATCTGTAGCTAATAAAATATATGTATTTTCAAAAGAAATTGGAAAAAGTCCCATGAAGTCTATTCCCCAATAATAAAAAATTTCTAAGGTAAGAATAGGGGAAAGAGGCATCATGTCTCTTTTGCTAATGGATCCCAATTTTTGACAAGGCTCACAAGCTTTACAAAAATTATAAGCATATTTAAACATGGAAGGCCAGTAAAAACTGCTTTGCAAAATTTTAGCGACTGTTTTCTTTGCTGAAAAATGACCACCACATGTACCCATATGACAAAATCTCAACACTGAAGAGAACTCATCATCAGGAATGCATCTTCGAATCAATTGGTCCGAACAATATTTGAAAAAGTACGGATCATCAAAATAAAAGTGTCGTACCTCATAGAGAAATCGACGCTTATCTTGGGTGGATTATTTAGAAGGCATTCGCTTAGTCACCAGATAATTGACTATGTCAGCATACCTGGGAGCTCTATTAATCACAAACAATTGCTCATCCGAGAAACTATCATAAAGAGGAAAGCTAACGTTTGAAGAGGAGGATGATGGCAATATAGAGAGGTGGTCAGCTACCACGTTTTCAACTCCTTTCTTGTTCTTAATGTTGATGTTGAACTCTTGAAGTAGTAGAATCCAGCGAATTAAGCGTGGTTTTGCATCTTTCTTCACCAACAGATACTTAAGAGCAGAGTGGTCAGTAAAAATAGTAACAGGAAAACCAAGAAAGTAAGTCCAAAATTTATCAAGTGCAAAAACCATTGCAAGCAATTCTTTTTCAGTAGTGGTATAATTTTTCTGGGCATCATTCAAGGTTTTACTGGCATAATAAATCACAAAAAGTCTATTATCCGCACGCTATCCCTGAATAGTTCCTAAGGCATAATCACTCGCATCTATCATGATTTCAAATGGAAGGTCCCACTGCAGGGGTTGCATAATCGAGGCAATAGTAAGCGATTTTTTAAGGGTATCAAAAACTTTTTGGCACTCATCAGTCTAAAAAAATTCAATATTATTTTGTAAAAGATTGTACAAAGGTTTTGCAATAGAACAGAACCCTTAAATAAACCGCCTATAAAAGCCAGCATGACCAAGAAAAGAACGAATATCCTTAACAATCCTAGGAATAGGAAGTTTAAATATTAATTCAATTTTTGCCTTGTCGACCTTTATACCTTCAGAAGAAACAATATATCCCAAGACAATGCCCTGAGTAACCATAAATTGGCATTTCTCCCAATTAAGTAAAAGAATTTTTTCCTCACATCTTTGGAGAATACGTGTCAAATTATGCAAACAACTATCAAAAGATTTTCTAAAAATAGAGAAGTTATCCATGAATATTTCACAAATATCATCAATCATGTTAGAAAAAATACTCATCATGCATATTTGAAAAGTAGCTGGAGCATTACACAAACCAGAAGGCATTCTGGTAAAAGCAAAGGTGCCAAAAGGACAGGTGAAAGTGGTTTTCTCCTAGTCCTTAGGCACTACAACAATTTGATAATAACCAGAGTATCCATCCAAGAAGCAATAAAATGCATTACCAGCCACTCTTTCTAAAATTTGATCCAAAAATGATAAAGGAAAATGATCATTCCTACTAACTGAATTAAGTTTTCTATAATCAATGCACATTCTCCAACCAGTAACTATTCTAGTCGGAACCAACTTATTTTTATCATTTTTTATAACAGTTAAACTATATTTTTTTTTTTGTACCACTTGAGTTGGACTTACTCACTTACTGTCTGAGATGGGGTAAATGATACCCACTATGAGCAGCTTAAGCACTTCCTCTTTAACAACTTCCTTCATGGTAGGATTGAGCCTACGTTGAGCATTACGAACCGGTCTAGCATCATCTTCAAAATGGATTCTGTGGGTACAAACAATAGCATCAATACCTTTGATGTCGGCTATTGTCCAACCAATTGTGCCTCGATGTTTTTTTAAGACTTCAATCAACTGGGTTTCATCCTTCTGATTTAACTTTGAGGAAATCACCATAGGAAAAGTGCCTTCTTTAGGACCAAGAAACACATACTTTAAATCTTGAGGAAGTGGTTTTAGTTCCAACTGGGGAACTTCTTCCTCTTAAGATTTAAGTATGTCTAATGATGATGGTGTTTCAAACTAGGGTTTGCATCTTGCACTTGCAAATTGTACTTCAAGTCTTACAACGACGGGAGTGCATCCCCCATAGACAATGACGGCGACACCATAGAAGTCTTCGACGGGGAAGGAAAAGGTGTCGGCGACACCACAGAAGATAGCGACGATGGTGATGATGGTGTTTCAAACTAGGGTTTGCATCTTGCACTTGCAAATTGTACTTCAAGTCTTACAACGACGGGAGTGCATCCCCCATAGACAATGACGGCGACACCATAGAAGTCTTCGACGGGGAAGGAAAAGGTGTCGGCGACACCACAGAAGATAGCGACGATGGTACAGGTGTGAGAACCAACTACAGAAGAGAAAACAAAATTGACAATCTATGCCGCCACACCATTGGTATTGACTCTATGGGTGCCACCTCCACAGAAAGTGATGGTGGTCGCCAGCGATGCTCCTCCAAAGGTGGCTTTGGTTGTTTTTGAAGAGAAAAGCCCAGACCTTACAGCGACAATAGTTCTGCCCCGGACCTTACAGAGTGTTGGTGACCTAGCTTCCGAAACATATATGGAAGAGTTAGATGGGTCAGATGGTGCCAAGGGTTGTGTTTGAGGAGGGGGAGAATGCCGAGGTGCAAGTGGAAGTTTAAGACGAAGCTAGTATGAAGGAGAAGGGAGAGTAAAAGGGGGAGGCCGAAGGAGAAGAAACTTTGCTCTTATGTGAGCCCACTAGAGCAACAGAAGAAGGAGAGAGATGCCTAGAAGATAAACCCACACCTTTAAGGAGTATACCTCCAGGCACCCCACCAGATTGGATTCTAAAACAAGTGGATGAGCTTCAAGATTGGATAGGGATATCCTATAAAGGATACGAAAAACAGTTTAAGGCACTCCTTATTGCCATTGAGATAGGTCACCAAAAGGGGGGAACAAGGCTTAAGGAAAATAGGGAGTTAAAGAGACTAACTTGGTCTCTTAATTATGAAAGAAGAGAGGGGAGCATGAGTCAGGGGAGACATAAAGGAAGGGCTGGATTAGTTCATTAATGTTGCCTAAAATCTTGACATGAAATGTAAGGGGGCTGAATGATATCAATAAACGCCTTCGAATAAGATCGTTACTTAGGCAATGGAAAAGAGATATCATATATTTGCAGGAAACTAAACTGAAACATATCACTAGAAAAACCATTTGGAGTATTTGGGGTTGCCAATATGTAGGTTGGGCATATTTACCTTCGGAGGGGGCGTCGGGGGGAATACTGGTCATGTGGGACGAAAGAGTGGTAGAGAACACTGATGAGTTTGTGGGAGAATATTCTATGGGTTGCTTGTTTAAAAATTCAAAAGATGGTTTTGAGTGGGCTTTCGCCGGGGTATATAGTCCTAATTTGGAGGGTGAACGACAGTTACTTTGGGATGAGCTTGTAGGTTTATGTTCATGGTGGGAGAGGCCATGGTGTATAGGGGGGACTTTAATGTGACAAGATTTCCAAGTGAAAGGTTGGGAGAGGGTTGGCAAAATCATGCTATGGGGGAATTCTCCGATTTCATTTTAGAGTTGGGCCTCATGGACATACCTCTTTTGGGAGGTGGTTATACTTGGTCTAACAACCATGCTTGGTCAAGACTAGATAGATTCCTCATATCTCCTTCATGGGAGATACAATATCCAGACCCTCGGACCATTTTCCTATTATGTTAGATTGTGGGGGAATACCAGGGGGTAGACGACCCTTTAAGTTTGAGAATATGTGGTTAAAATCAAAGGGATTTGTGGAGCTGGTCAGGCAATGGTGGAGTTCTTATCAAATGCAGGGCACTCCGAGCAAGGTATTAGCGGGAAAGTTGAAGGCCTTAAAGAGGGACTTGAAGACTTGGAATGAATAGGTTTTCGGTAATGTAGAAGCACAAAAGAAATCCTTGTTTCAAGAGCTACAAAGTTTGAAGGGGGTGGAAGATGAGGTAGGTCGAAAAGGGCAAGTAGTTACAGAACTAGAAAGGTTGATCTTAATGGAGGAGATTTCTTGGAGGCAAAAGTCAAGGGCTTTGTGGCTTAAGGAGGGAGATAGATCTACAATGTTTTTTCACTGAGTGGCAAACTCCCATAGAAGGTTCAACACAATCGAGTCCATGAACATCGATGGCAAGGTAGTTTCTAATCAAGCAAAAATCAAAGACTATGTAGTTGGACATTTTGAGCATTTGTTGGAAGAACTGTTCCATGGAGGCCTATAGTAGATGGGTTAGCTTTTGATGCCATTGATTGTAATAGTATGGCTTGGTTGGAGAGACCATTTGAAGAAGTAAAGGTACACCAAGTTATTAGGAAATTGAACAAAGATAAAGCTCTGAGGTCGGATGGTTTTACTATGGCGTATTTTCAGACTTGTTGGGAGGTGTTAAGAGAGGATATTATGTTAACTTTTCAAGAGTTCTTTACTTTTCATAAATTTGAAAAGAGTCTGAATACTACCTTCATTACACTTATCCCCAAAAAGCCGGGTACAAGAGAAGCATAAGATTTCAGGCCTATTAGTCTAGTGGGCAGTGTGTATAAGATTCTTGCAAAAGTCATGGCCAACAAAATGAGTACGGTATTAGATAAGATTATTTTGAAGTCTCAAAATGCATTTGTACGAGGAAGGCAAATACTGGATTCGGTTCTTGTAGCCAATGAAGGTTTGGACAACAGGCTTAAGTAAAAGATCTCGGGTATTTTGTGTAAATTGGATATGGAGAAGGCCTATGTGACACCCCGTTTTTACGTGTATTTTCACTGAGGGTTGTTTTTAATTTGAATAATATATTGGTTTATTTATTTTAAATTAATGTGTTTTAATTGGTTTTTAATTTATTTGAGGTGGTGTTTAATTTATTTTAGTCGTTTCACGGTTTTTAATATCGTTTTCGGCGGATCTGTTTTTAGTTTCCGGAGTGAGGATTGGACCTCATTTATTTTCTTTTCTCTTTTAATTTTTCCCTTTTCCTTTTTCTTTTTCTTCTTTTCTTCTTTTCTTCTTTTTTTTCTTCCTCTTTCCTTCCCGGTTTCTGTCCCCGCGCAGCACTCCTCTCTTTTCTCCTTCCCATCGCCTCCACTTTGACCGGCCAGTTCTCCGCCGTCCGGCCACCGTTTAGTGCACCGCCACCACCATTCTCTTCCCCTTCCACCAGAGATCATCCCCACCAATTTTCAGAGCCATCGGACCAGCCATTAGCTTTCGAGAGCCGCCGGAAGTCGCTGCACCTACTCTATTTTTGCCCCTGTCACCGGTTGCTTTCGCAGCCCAGAACCGCCGCTCACCGGCTGCGTGGCTGCCACCACCCACCCAGTTTTCTTCCCCTCTCACCGGTGAACATCCCCACCAAGTTTCACCTCCATCCGAGCCACCGTTAGCCGCCACGAGCTCCTCCAAGCCATACGGTTTTTCACCGTTTCTGGCGCCGTCACACCACCTCCAGCCACCATCTTTTCACAGCTTCTTCCCCTACCCCTTGCCGACCTAAACCACCCATTTCCGGCCTCGATCCGTTGCCGGAGCAGCTCCCACGAGCTCAACTCCGTTCAGCCCCTTTTTGGCCTTCGACCGCCATTTCCACCACCACCCACGGCCAAAACTCATTTCCCTTAACTTCATAAATAGCTCAAGGCCATTCCGTATCAATCCCGAGTCTTGGTTTTTCCCCGTTCGAAAATGGGTAATTTATTACCCACGACAACAGTGTAAATTACACTGTTACGTTGCTTTTTCTCCGCCGTTTGCAACGCCGGGTGTTTTCTAAAATTACCGTATAGCGCTGTAAGTATTTTCCAAATCCTACTTTCAGATTTAAATATATTTTGCTCTTTCAATAATTATTTATCTGTTGGTTGGCTGATTCCGGACTGAGTCCGAGGAGTTCGGGAGTCGGATGGATGGAGGATGGAGTTGCTTGTTTTATTGATATATGTTGGTTGATTATTTTTATGCATTGATATGGCATTACATGGTGCATGCACGTGTGTTTTTGTTTAAGTGTGAAAAGCCTGTGTATTGGCGTAAGTGGTCTTACGGGTGCGTGTGTATCACGACCCCAAGCCGGGATGGGGTATTATCCCGGTGGAGCTCCTATGGTCACTCGGGAGCGGAATAAACTGAGTGATGTCCCCTGGGTCGTCGCTAGACGACGGGAGCGGGGGCTAGGGGTTGCTTGGCTACGAACGCGCCAGGCGCGGAACCGGGCATCGCTCTACGCACCGACTCCGTGGCCCTTCGCTGGTGAGGGCTAGAGGATGCTTGGCTACGAACGTGCGGGGCACGGAACTGGGCATCGCTCGTTAGGTGTCACATGCGTGGTGGTACTCTGCGGTGTGGCACTGGAGCCACGGTGTGCGGATGACCCCTAGGGGAGGTCATGGTGCATACAGATAAAAATGGATAATGGTTTGAGATGGATAAAGGCCAAATGTGACTTTTGGCGTGTTTTTCGGAAAGGACGTGTTTTTGGGCCAAATGGGTTTTTGGCGTGTGTGGAAAAATCGTGTTTTATGGGCTTTGTGCATTGGGCATGTTTCATGCATGTTGTTTGAGTTCTATGTGTTTTTATCTGGTAGTATTTGGGTTTTACTTACCTGCGGTACCATTTTTTATTCCGTAGCTTTTGGTGCAAAGTTGGAGGACGAAGAGGAGGAGGCTGAGCCCGAGGATGCGGCTCCGCCGGGTTGCTGATGCTATGCTTTATATTTGGCCTAAACTGTATTTGTGTTTTTATAATATTTTAATTTTGTATGTTTTAAACAGCTTGTATTATATTAAGAAAATTCTGGTACTTAGTTATATGACTTTCGTTATCCGCTGCGTGTTCATTCGTGCACATTTGTTGCCTTTGCACACACTTGGCACCCGTCGATAGGATGGTGACCCCGGGTTGTCACCATCCGGACGTCTCGATTTCCCCGTGTTCAGGCGTGGGGATTTGGGGGCGTCACAGGTGGTATCAGAGCGGTTTGGCTCTGGGTAAAACCATATGTCCCATAGGTGGAGTACCAGAAAGTTTTAAAAGCTGGTGTTAAAATTATTTTAATTTATTTAAGTTGAACTGTTTTTCTTTAACTTGATTCGATTTTATTTGATTTGAATTTATTTTATTTAATTCCATTTGATTTGGTTTGGTTTGATTTTATTTTATTTGAATTGCAAGTATGTTGTTTATTTGTTTTATTTATTTTGTTTTAAATTGTTTTGTTTTGTTTTGTTCGAAGTTAAAGTGGGGTTGAGGATTGTGCTATGGCAGGAGGACAGTACTATTGAGAATGTTGTTGATAGGAAAAAAAAAATACTTAGTGAAGTAGGGTTGAATTTTATAGAGGTGGGTTACTTTTATAATATTGTGGTTAGAAGGGAACGACATGGATTAGACAATTTCTTGGGAGTAGGAATGTAAGTTGCAACTAAGGAGGGGAGTTAGCTTTAAGTCGCTTAAGATGGTTGAGGTCTTAGGTTTTGTAGAATTTATGTAATGAAGCTATAGAATAGGAGAGTGTAGGTTCAACGATCTTTAAGGATTGGTTTAAGATAATTTTATCTAAGGTTTGAGGCCTTATAGATTTTAGGAAATAAGATTTTGGTAATTAAGGTTTTAGGTTCGACAAGCTTTGGAGGAAATAATTAAATTCCAAGTTTTAATTTCGCTGATTCGATTGAGCAATTTGGTGGCAATTTGGGTTTTAAAATTTACAAGCTTTTAAGGTGAATGTTTTGGATTAAAGCCATCAATCTTGAGGATTTCAGAAAATGATTTATTATCTATTAATGTTTTAGAATTTGAAAGATTTGGGAGTTGATTTTTTTTTTTTTTCTATTATGGGATGTAAGTTGTTTGATCTTAGAAGTTCCGGAAGATGATTCTTATTTGATTTAAGGTTTTAGAATTGTAGAGTAGAAGGATTGACTTATAATAAGAATTGAGTTCTTAGTTTTACAGACTTAGTGCTGTAGCTTGATCTACTCTAGTGAGTGATTAGTTTGTAACCATTAAAATGGGGTTGATTAGAGTTGAGTTATTGATATGAAAATTTTTCTATAGTAGATTTCTTTGAGAATGGAAGGTAATGATCTAGCTCATATACTTCTTTGAGGATTGTAGATATTGACTTAGTTCAGAAAATGACTATTGTTAACTCGTGGTTGTAGTAATCGATTTTAGGAAATGATTTTTGTCGGTTCGGAAGAAATAGATCCATTGAGGTTTTGGAAGCAATAGTTTAATTGTTGGTATTGAATTCGATTGAAGTTGAGATCTCATATTCCGGAGACTTTTGGGAACGGATTATTAGCAGGTTTAAGGTCATTTTCAGTACAAAGCTTTAAGCGATAACTATTTGCTGATGTTAAGGGTATAAGTTAAGCAGATATAGGAATGATTCATGTTGATTTGCAGATATAAGTCCAGATGATGGAAATAGTAGTAATGGATTACTTGTACGTTGGAATGACTATTGGTTTCGGCTAAGGACGTATGAGATCGACACGTGATAGTGGTGAATCGATTGGAGTGTTCAGTCTAGGCGTGTTACTCAATGGAATGTAGGTTGGCAATAATTGTTATAGCTCGAGGTTATAGTGATAAGTTTTAGGATTGATTCATACCGAGTTGAGGATAATAGATGATGCAGGTTTTGGGAAATGATTTTCGTTTATTTTGACGATATAGGTACGGATGTTGGAAATGGAAATAATGGATCACTTATACGTTAGAATGATTATTGATCTTAGCTAAGGGTACATGAGATCCATTTATAGTGGTGGTGAGGGTGTATGGATTTCGGAGAGTACAAATCCTAGTCTCTTTTTGGCTTGAGAGAAGTGGCTTTGGTGAGTACTGAAGTGGATTAGATGTGATAGTATTAAATTCAATAGATCATAACTTCGAGTTCTTGGTGAGTTGATCGGAGTGTAGAGTTGAAGTGGGTTACCAATTGGAGTGATGGTTGGCATTAATTATTGAGACTATCTCTAAGAATTAATTGTGACTTGAGGTCACATAGGAATTTAAATTTTGAGGCTATACTTTCCTTTGGAGTTTGAGTGTCCAGTTGGGAGAGTTATAGACATTTTATTTAACTTGAGAGATTGTTGGGTCGCAATGTGTAGTGGATAATAAAATCTTGAAAGTGGAAGCTGGGGAATCAACGGTGATTAGCCTAAGCAGGTACGTGAGGTAATAAGCAGTAGGAGTTAGAAGGGTAGTGCAATAGTTTTGATGGATTGGAGATATGAACAGCATGGCCTATCTTGAGATTTAATTTTGTATGCAATTGAAGGAAATAGTCGTGCTACTACTAGGGTTATGAGAATGGAAGTAGGTAAGTGAGTTTTCAAGAAGGGTTCATTAAGGTTATGGTGAATTCAATCGTGGTTCGTAGTGTATTTAGTCATCTCTAAATTTAGACTATATTCAGAATTTAGGTGATGATCTTGATAGTGTAAGTTGTTGGGTAGGAGTTATAGGTGCTTTATTAGTTGGTCGGGATGGATTCGAGCCTTATGTTCTTTATCTTAGATGAGATTGGCGTATTTTGAGATAATGTTACTTGTTTTTAATTTGGAAGTTGCAATTGATTGATATTGTCTTTTTGTTGAGGATCATGGGTGTCATTGAGGAATCTTGATTTGATTAAGGTAGCTAGAGATAATTGAGGGATAGGAGTGATGATTCATGATTTTGGGAGATTTTATTTTCTATCAAAGTGTGGTAAAGGATTTTCTTGCTTCCAGGTGTTAGAGTTAGCTTGTACTCAAGGGTGTTAATTTATGAGGATATAGTCTTTTTGCATTTTGACGAGTTATCAAAGTGCGCACGGAAGCGTGATATTTTGAAGATAATTAGGTGTAAATCTTGTGCTGATTTTGGAAAATTAGTGATGACTTAAAGTTTTAGTCAGAAGTTAATCATTTGGTTGTACAAATTATGTTGATTGATGGTTTATTTTGGAAGTGATTATTAGGTTACCAAGATATAGTGTATAATGAAGGTTTGGAGGTTATAACACAGGAGCTGATTGAGGTTAACACAGTTTATTGTGGAAAGATACTAATTGTTGGAATTTACTTGGGTGCGGTTTTGAAGTTCTTGTGGATATGGTGATTTCTGTTTACGTGGCCGCTTTAAGAGTTCTAGACGTGATGCGTCTTTGAGAGATTAGTGCGAATGTGATGGAATTGCTTATAGGAGTATATTTGGAGAGAGCTTTATTCATACTTGTGTGGAAATGGTTGATAGTATGATTTTTTTTTCAAGTATAATCTAAGTTGTCTATTGTATCTGCTTGGCGTCGATGTTTGATTTCACAAATTTCGAGGACGAAATTTATTTTAAGGAGGGGAGGATGTGATACCCCGTTTTTACGTCTATTTTCACTGAAGGGTTGTTTTTAATTTGAATAATATATTGGTTTATTTATTTTAAATTAATGTGTTTTAATTGGTTTTTAATTTATTTGAGGTGGTGTTTAATTTATTTTAGTCGTTTTACGGTTTTTAATATCGTTTTCGGCGGATCTGTTTTTGGTTTCCGGAGTGAGGATTGGACCTCATTTATTTTCTTTTCTCTTTTTCTTTTTCCCTTTTCCTTCTTCTTTTTCTTCTTTTCTTCTTTTCTTCTTTTTTTTCTTCCTCTTTCCTTCCCGGTTTCTCTCCCCGCGCAGCACTCCTCTCTTTTCTCCTTCCCGTCGCCTCCACTTTGACCGGCCAGTTCTCCGCCGTCCGGCCACCGTTTAGTGCACCGCCACCACCATTCTCTTCCCCTTCCACCAGAGATCATCCCCACCAATTTTCAGAGCCATCGGACCAGCCGTTAGCTTTTGAGAGTCGCCGGAAGTCGCTGCACCTGCTCTGTTTTTGCCCCCTCTCACCGGTGAACATGGTGGTCGCTGCACAGCCGTTAGCTTTCACAGCCCAGAACCGCCGCTCGCCGGCGGCGTGGCTGACACCACCCACCCAGTTTTCTTCCCCTCTCACCGGTGAACATCCCCACCAAGTTTCACCTCCATCCGAGCCACCGTTAGCCGCCACGAGCTCCTCCAAGCCATACGGTTTTTCACCGTTTCCGGCGCCGTCGCACCACCTCCGGCCACCATCTTTTCACAGCTTCTTCCCCTACCTCTTGCCGACCTAAACCACCCATTTCCGGCCTCGATCCGTTGCCGGAGCAGCTCCCACGAGCTCAACTCCGTTCAGCCCCTTTTTGGCCTTCGCCCGCCATTTTCACCACCACCCACGGCCAAAACTCATTTCCCTTAGCTTAATAAATATCTCAAGGCCATTCCCTATCAATCCCGAGCCTTGGTTTGTCCCCGTTCGAAAATGGGTAATTTATTACCCACGACAACAGTGTAAATTACACTGTTACGTTGTTTTTTCTCCGCCGTTTACAACGCCGGGTGTTTTCTAAAATTACCGTATAGCGCTGTAAGTATTTTCCAAATCCTACTTTTAGATTTAAATATATTTTGCTCATTCAATAATTATTTATCTGTTGGTTGGCTGATTCCGGACTGAGTCCGAGGAGTTCGGGGGTCGGATGGATGGAGGATGGAGTTGCTTGTTTTATTGATATATGTTGGTTGATTATTTTTATGCATTGATATGGCATTACATGGTGCATGCACGTGTGTTTTTGTTTAAGTGTGAAAAGCCTGTGTATTGGCGTAAGTGGTCTTACGGGTGCGTGTGTATCACGACCCCAAGCCGGGATGGGGTATTATCCCGGTGGAGCTCCTATGGTCACTCGGGAGCGGAATAAACTGAGTGATGTCCCCTGGGTCGTCGCTAGACGACGGGAGCGGGGGCTAGGGGTTGCTTGGCTACGAACGCGCCAGGCGCGGAACCGGGCATCGCTCTACGCACCGACTCCGTGGCCCTTCGCTGGTGAGGGCTAGAGGATGCTTGGCTACGAACGTGCGGGGCACGGAACTGGGCATCGCTCGTTAGGTGTCACATGCGTGGTGGTACTCTGCGGTGTGGCACTGGAGCCAGGGTGTGCGGATGACCCCTAGGGGAGGTCATGGTGCATACGGATAAAAATGGATAATGGTTTGAGATGGATAAAGGCCAAATTTGACTTTTGGCGTGTTTTTTGGAAAGGACGTGTTTTTGGGCCAAATGGGTTTTTGGCGTGTGTGGAAAATCGTGTTTTATGGGCTTTGTGCATTGGGCATGTTTCATGCATGTTGTTTGAGTTCTATGTGTTTTTATCTGGTAGTGTTTGGGTTTTACTTACCTGCGGTACCATTTTTGGTTCCGTAGCTTTTGGTGCAGAGTTGGAGGACGAAGAGGAGGAGGCTGAGCCCGAGGATGCGGCTCTGCCGGGTTGCTGATGCTATGCTTTATATTTGGCTTAAACTGTATTTGTGTTTTTATATTATTTTAATTATGTATGTTTTAAACAGCTTGTATTATATTAAGAAAATTCTGGTACTTAGTTATATGACTTTCGTTATCCGCTGCGTGTTCATTCGTGCACATTTGTTGCCTTTGCACACACTTGGCACCCGTCGATAGGATGGTGACCCCAGGTTGTCACCATCCGGACGTCTCGATTTCCCCGTGTTCGGGCGTGGGGATTTGGGGGCGTCACAGCCTATGATCATGTCAATTGGAACTTTTTGCTCTATCTATTGGGTAGGTGTGGTTTTGGGGAAAAATGGAAGGGATGGATGCGTCATTGTATATCTATAGCTTCATTTTCAGTTTTGGTAAATGGTGAACCTGTGGGTTTCTTTAATAGCTCACGGGGGTTACGACAAGGAGATCCACTATCCTCTCTACTATTTGTGATTGTGATGGAGGCTCTAAGTCGGATGGTGTCGGCCGCTATAGTAGGTGGCTTCTTTTCAGGATTCTCAGTGGGAAATCTTCATGGGCCCATTACTATTTCTCATCTTTTATTTGTAGATGATACGTTGCTATTTTTTGATGATAATGTAGCACGTATACAATCATTGAGGGCCATCTTACGATGTTTCGAAGCGGCTTCCGATTTAAAGATAAATCTAGCAAACACATAAATGGTGGCTATGGGGGATGTAAGTAATATTCGGGGGTTGGCCAGCATTTTGGAGTGTGGGATGTCCTCGTTGCCAATGAAGTATCTTGGCCTCCCTTTGGGGGCGTCTTTCAAGGCCAAGACAATTTGGGCAGAGGTACTAGAAAAATTAGAACACAGGTTGGTTGGGTGGATAAGATTATATTTATCCAAGGGGGGAGGCTCACACTTATTAAAATCACGTTATCTAATCTTCCCACCTATTTCTTGTCTCTATTCCCCCTTCCAACTAGTATTGCCTCTAAGATTGAAAAATTACAACGTGTCTTTTTGTGGAGTGGCATAGGAGATGAGTTTAAATTCCATTTAGTTGGATAAGACAAGGTGTGCACACCTTTACGTGTGCGTGGTTTGGAGATCCAAAATGTGAGGCTTTTTAATTAGGCCTTACTCGGGAAATGGCTGTGGTGTTATAATTACGAGAAGGAAGCACAATGGAGGGGGGTGATTGATGCAAAATTTGGGAGTGCAAGGGAAGGATGGTACGCTAATGAGGGAAAGCGGGCATATGGTGTGGGGTTATGGAAGCATATAAGAAAAGGTTGGGGGGTTTTTTCTAGCAATACCAGGCTATGTATGGGAAATGGTCAGAAAATCAACTTTTGGAATGATGTATGGGTGGGTGATACGGCCCTTAAGGTAGCTTACCCTGCTATTTTCAGCATCGCAAGGGAAAAAGATTTGAAGGTGGCTAACTTTTGGGGTACTACACATGATGCTCAAGCGTGGAACATAAATCTCACTAGAGAGGCTCATGACTGGGAAGTGAGTATGCTGGTGGAGTTTTTTAACCTACTCCATAACATCTCCCCTGATGCTTCAATTGAAGATAAGTTGGTTTGGTGCCCATCTTGGAAAGCGAAATTCTCAGTAGGTTCTTATTATGAGACTATTACAGCCCCACATTTGCCTAATTTTCCTTGGAAGAGCATATGAAGGAATAAAGCACCTCCTAAGGCGGCATTCCTTGTATGGACAGCAGCCCTCAGTAAGATCCTAACCATTGACAATTTCAGAAGGCACAGTCTTATAATGATGGATTGGTGTTGTATGTGCAAAAAGAGTGGGGAAATAGTGGATCATTTACTCCTACACTGTGAATTTTCTAGGGACACTTGGAATTATTTCTTTAGTAGGATCGGGTTAGCATGGACTATGCCGGGAAGGATTGCTGAGTTATTGGCAAGTTGGAGAGGGATCTCAGGGACAGCACAGATTGCAACAATATGAAAAATGGCCCCCATCTGTATCTTATGGTGCATCTGGAGTGAAGGAAACAACAGGCATTTTGAGGACCAGGAAAGATCTGTAGAAGAATTTAGGGGTTTTCTATGGAAGACTGTTTTTGTGGGCCATGGCTTTAGAGTTCAATGGTCTCAGCTTCCATGATTTCCTTATAACTTTTTCTACTTCTTAAAGGGTGTATTCACATGTATACTCCCAGTGTACCTGGCTTACGCCTTCTTTACATTAATAAAGTTTAATATTACTTATCAAAAAAAAAAAAAAATCTACTTCTACTTCAGCTCTTAGCTAGTTCATCAATGATGTAGAGGACCTCATATTTTTGTCGACTAGTACTCTACATTCCTCATCATCATTGCCCTTTCTGCTATAATATTGTGCTTCTCTCCATCTGACCTCACACTGCCAAATATATTTATATATCTGTACTGTTGGAATGTTACTTTAAGTTATAGGAACTAACTCCCTGACTCTTCAAGTACATACCATTACATTAGTAGTCTTAAATTTAGCTTTCCATAAAGATGTCCTTCTAATTTTCAGCTCACGCATGCATACTTGTGTTTTTTGGCCAAAGTATTTGCTAGCTAGTCTAACAACATCATACAATTTGATATCTTTTAAGTTTTGTTTATTTGGATTAAGACAGTTTACCCTTTTCTCTAATCTATTTAGACATATTAATCAGGACTTAGCAAAAATCCAAAAATCCAACTCTACTTCGATTCCTGCAAAATAGAGTTGAAGTCGATTTTCTTTTTAATTTATTAGTCGGAGTCGGAGTCAGAGGTGTTGCTGGACTGACTTCGACTCTAATCCAATTTGACTCTGACTTTATGCTCCAACTCTGACTCCTAATTTGCCCTTTGAATCTACCCCCATTAATGTACGTATGTTATAAAAATATGTACTTATTTATATATTTATATAGTTCTATAACTAATACAGTTAAATTCAATACTATGTGCTAATTATTATAAAATAATATACTTATACTATAATGTGAATAAACTAATAATAGTATATGTAAACATCATAGTATGTTAGACACGATATTGAAATAAACCTAGTATAATAAGTTAATAATACAAAATTAAAGTATAATAATATGTAATTAGACACAATAGTATAAGTCTTGTATATAATTAAATTAGATACTAGTATAGAAATAACTAATAAGTCTAGTGAAATAAGTTAATAACACATAATAATAATTTACTGAAGTATAATAACATGTAATTAGATACTAAAAATAATATGTGATACTAAAGTATAATGAAAATAAGTTATTAGACACTATAGTATAAGTCTAGTATAAAAATAAGTTAGATAATTAGTATATAAGTAAATTAGTAGTTAATAATTTAGTTTTAGTTTTTAATGTTTAGAAAAACTATAATTGGAAAGCCCACAAAAAATACTTTTTTAAAAATGGGTTGAATATGAAACTTAAAAACATAAGAAGCCCAAATCTAACTCCGCTCTAACAAGTCGGAATCGGAGTCGAACTCCAAATTTGAACTCCAACAATGTCAGAGTCGAATTTAGGAGAATCTGACTCCGACTATGCCGGTGCTCACCCCTAATCTCAACTATTCTTTTTAGAGAAATACTACAAGGAAGCCTTGCATGACCACACACATCCACCTAACCAATATGTAATTTAACATTTTTTACCTTATATTTAAACATCAAACATTAAAATAGCTAGATAAAAATGATAAATCACATGTTAATTAGGTTGAGGTTTGTGATATAAAAGTTTTCATGTAGAATTTCTCTTCTTTTCATACTAAATAGTTTATATTCAACGATAAAAATAAATAAATATTTATTTATCACTTTTAAACATTCGATCAATTGTTTAATAGGTAGTACTGATCATATGATAAAATAATAATTACTTAATTTGAAACAACAGTTTTATTTTAATAACTCTAGGCTTGCTGGGAGATAAAAAAACTTGCTCAAGTATTTGTAACACCCGTCCTTGTGGTTGGACCTTTAGAAAATGATTTTAAGAAAATAGACAGGAATTACAGTTCCTTTTCATTTTTCTTTTCCTTCCATGATAGGATACAAAAGAGTCAATGTTTATAAATAAAACGTGTTTCTTAATTTAAAAGGTTTCAATGGAAAATATTAAATTTTATAATTAAAGTCTCTCGTACAAAACGTTGTGCCTAGGCTTTCATACTCTTCCCCTTGAACCACATTCATTTTGACGTGTCATGCTCATCTTGTCCTTGTGAGAGCACACATAAAAACTAAAATGAGTCGATGACTCGTAAGCATTACTTCATATAGTTAAAATATAACAACATAGGTTTTCAGTCATACATTCATCACTCTATATATATCATATATAGATATTCATTTCATTTTCAAACGTTGTGAGGTGGGGCTTTTCTTTAAAAATGAGTTTTCTTTCATAAAACAGTTTTTCACACTTTGCTGCCTTTATTTCTTAAAGAGTTTTATCGTACATACATCTTTTCTTAACATGCATACATTCTTTCTTATTGCTTTCATTGGCTGTTAAACACTGTTACACTTCGTGTGTGAGGGTTAGAGGTCTTTTAGACCCGATTCCACCCGTGGCCAAGGGTTAGGAATCCATTCTGTTAAGGTGCAGCAGTGGGTGTACTATCAGTACTATTTACCCTGCATTGCAATCTGCCCAATCCAGTCTTTTGGTACCATCATCCCTTCGTTCATTCGTGGTCGTTATGTCTTTTCATACATTAAAACATTTAGTCCTTTAATTCATTTTAGTTCTTTTGTTTCTTTCCGTCCTTCTATCCGTTCATTCTTAAATGTCACTTAAAAGCATGGGCTTAAACGTCTTCTTTTATGGCATCATTTAAAGTATCAGGTCATGGCATCATTTAAAGTATCATCTTTCATAGGGGCATTTTAAAACACTTTTTTCACGTCATTTAAAGCATAAAACATAAGTATTGACATTTCTCTTCATCTCTTTTCGTGAAAATATGTCAAGTACTTACTACGTATAGCATCCATTCACATGCATACACTTACATACTTGGGGTGCGTAAAAAAGAGCTGCCAAGGAGGGCCGTTACATACTTATACTTAAAAGCTTATACTTAGCATTCTTTTATAAAAACAAGTTTCGTGTTGTTTTGGAAAATATCATAAAGGAAAAGCATTTCATTTTCATTTTCATTTATTTAGAAAACTCTAGAAGAGTATGAATATAATACTTACCTGAACTCCATGCCATACTCATTCTATGGAGTCCATTTATATGCGTGTCAAATGGCAACCTACGTGCATACACATAACTTCAGCATCATTCTCTATCAAATGTGTAAGTAACTATACTAGAAATAGAACTACGCTTCACTTGGAACACTCTTCATACATCCCTGTGCTCTTACGTGCCATTTACTATGCTAAAACTTTTGGAGTCCATTTACAGTCACTACCCCCGTGTTTCACATTGGGGTTAAGATATTAAAACCTTCGTCTTACTCTCCTATTAACTACATTCTGATGCATGACTCAAACCAACTAAGTCATGCATCCTGATCCTAGACAACATACTCATTACTACCTTCATGCTTCCTAGCACATGTTAAATACTCATTCCCATCGATACATGCCACATGACTTTAAGTCAACTCTAAGACTTACACATAAGACTTACACATTGTGTAACCATGCTTAGAACAGATTATCCATTATATGGTAAATCTGTCAGGTACGTGTGTCTCACCAAATGCACATGTACCTTACCCTTTTATCACCTAAGATCAATTTATAGTTCAATGAAAGCCTGCTCGTTTAAACAAGCTTCAAACTCCAATACCAACTTTTACTCAAACCTAGTTAGTAGGACCTTCCTACTTCCCGACCCCTTTTGATAAGTTCATCCCAACACTTGACACGATAGGGCTCCATTCACCACTACATCTCCATCATGTCATGTAGCTCGAGACAAATATTGAAAAATGTCAAGACACCCGTCATGCTTCCATTGCTCTCCTCTTACACTATCCCATCACTTCGCACATACTCTAAGCCATAAGTCAACTACAAGGCGACACCTGTCACCTTGGACTACAGGCCACATCACAATTATTTCAAACATCGTTACACAGTTCCCAACGCTACACAACACTCTCTACGCTCATCTACTATGCAACCGTCCTTTTCTTCGTGACATGCCATATGGTGCATCGCTACACAACATGAAGTATGCACCAGGTGTACTCCTTTCACTACATCACGTATTACCATGATACACGCCACACATTGTGTCGCTACATGACATGGAGCACACACCACATGTACTCTATTCACACTACGCCATACCACAACTATAGCACACACCTCACACCCTTACATCACAACATAGTCCACAGCACTATACAATTACCCCAAACACTTCCCTACACAGCAAACTCTACAATACTAGCAACACAGGCCACAACCTATCAACTAACATTTAATATAATTAATGAGGGAGAGAGAGAGAGTTATACCATCGACGAGATAACCCATGCATTGCTCGCTGCCCATCATAGTCAAAGGCGTTAGAAGAGTCGTACGTGGCGGTTAAACTACATACGGTGGTTGTTTAGGCTATCGAAGGTGGCTACAAGTGTGGATATGAGCGGAGAAAGGTTTGGTCATAGTCTTAGAGTGGTGACCTCATGGTGGTACCAAGGTGGCACACAGAAAAGGCACAGTGGTCCATGGAGGAGTTTGGGTCGTGGGTCTCAAAGCATGAGAATTCATGGATTTTAAGGTTGGGGACCATGGCTGGCCGTGGAGGTCTTGAGAGAGGTGTGGTGGAGCTATGGTGGCGAGATGGTGGTGGCACTGTGGCTGGAGGGTGGTGGATCTAAGCCAAATGGGCAGAGAAACCCATTAGTGAGTGAGAGGGTGTGGGAGAGGTGGAGAGCTTAGCTAACAAGGAGGAGCCATGGTGGTCAGGGGAGGTTGTGTGGTGGCTTGAGAAGTCGTGCATAGTGGTGCAAGTGGAGGAACCCGTATGGGTTTCGTGCAAATTGAGAAGAAGAGCCGCAATGGAGGAGAGGACCATGGGGGAAAGGGAGGCTATGGAGGTGAAGCAAGTGAGCTTAAGGTGCTTGTGGAGCTGCTCGATGGCTCTGTTGGCCGCATACCCATTCAGTCAAGCTATCGTAAGAGGAGAGTGAAGCTACCTTGTGACTCACCACCGATGAGATTGGACTCGACGGCGTGAGGGGGAGCTGCTGGTGGTGAAGGTGACTAAAGGTGGTTGGTGGTGGCTGAGCTGGGAGGAGAAGAAGGCCATAGTGGAGAAGAGAAGAATGCTATCGACGGGCTAAGAGAGAGGGAGATGAGAGAGAGGGGGAGAGAGAGAGAGAGAGAGAGAGAGAGAGAGAGAGAGAGAGAGAGGAAAAAGGTAGGGGCTTGGGTATTTAATCCAGGCCTTTCATCTTAGGATTTTCAAAACGATTTAACGGTGAGTTTAAATAATGATTTGAAAATGGGTAAGTATTTATTTAATTTAAAACAATGAGAGGAATTAAGGTAGAATATTATTTTATGAACTAAAGTTCATAAAATAATATTCCTTCCTCATTAATTAAAATGATTAAATTTTGTTAATTACTTGAAGAGAATAAAACCATTTTAATTAATTTAGAGTTTTCAACATATTTTAAATTTCGTAATATTTTTAAATGACTAAAATTATTTAAATTAAAAAAATTTTCACAATTATAATATCTTTGGATCTCTTCAAAAATATTATAATTGTATTATTTAAAACAAGTTTAGTCTGATAACACTAGAAATATCACATATAAATATTTTCAGGGTATTTAAAATATTCGTAAACTTTAAAATACTTGACTTGCTTTAAAATCCTTTTGGCATCATTAAAAACACGTCATCGAGGCTCGACAGGTAGAACGGGGCTCATAACTATAAGAGAAAGAAGGTACATGTTGTTACATTATTATCTACTAATTATAACATTTATTTATTTATACCTATCTCAATTTGAAATATTTCAAGCTCTTTATTTCTATAAGACGATTAAATTAGAGCGTTTTCATCAAATGAAGTAGTCTTGATCAAACGATGGATGCCAAACTTATACCATCATTGTCGTCATGTTCTAGCATCCTCTCACACTTCGAACTCTTGAGGGGATAAGCATCTATATCACAAGCATGAGTACTTGCACCATTAATCTTCCCTCCATAACCGAGTAAGAGTTGGTTGTAACATCGCAACAAAACCTTCAAAACCTCTTTCATGGATGGCCGCTTCAAAGGCTGTATGTGAGTACATTTGAGTCCGAGTCTGAAAACACAACACATGGAATCCATGTAACAGTGTTCCTTGACCTCTTCATCCAAGGCATCAGTTATAAATTTGTCTTCTTGAACATATCGCCATGCCCATTCTGCAAGAGATGTGTGTTCATCCCCGACATTAGCTTTCCTTCCTATTGTCAGCTCCAAAAGGATAACTCCAAAACTATAAACATCAATCTTCTCATTCACTTTTGTCGTATGAGCATATTCTGCAAGTTCAAGTTAACAATGACAAGAAATAATAAAAATCATGGGGATTATATTATACAAAAAGTGAAACTTGGGAAGTTTTGATGTTATACCTGGAGCTATGTAACCAAAAGAGCCTACCACAGATGACATTGTAGTAGATTCTCCCTCCTTCATCAACATCTTGGCAAGACCAAAATCAGCTATATGTGCATTAAACTCGAGATCTAAAAGGATGTTGCTGGACTTCACATCTCGATGAACAACGGGTGGTGAGCAATCGTGGTGCATGTAGGCAAGCCCTTGAGCAGCCCCAACTGCTATATGCAACCTCTTAGGCCAATCTAGGTAAATATGATGGACTGAACCTGAGATAGTTGATGTTTTACTCTTCTTGTGTAGCCATTGGTCTAGGCTACCATTTTTCAAATAATCATAGACAAGAAGCTTTGAGTTGTCACTGGAGATGCAGCAGAGCAATTTCACTATGTTGGAATGTCGAATTGAACTCAGTATTTTGACTTCTGCTAGAAATTCTTTTTCAAGCTTTTCTTCAAGCTTTCTGTTATTCCAGATCTTCTTCACAGCAACAAAATCAGGTGAATTATTAAAAGAAACACAGTATACCATCCCTGATCCACCGCAACCAATCACATTTTTTTCTGTCAATCCTGACAAAATGTCTGATTCTGTGAAATTCAAATTCTGGAATGGGATGACGTTCCATGTGGAATCCAATCCATGCTTTCTTTTTCCATAAACTCTGATGATAAATAATGAGATTAACAAACCTAGAACAACTACTATCATGAGACTTATAATCCAAGCCATTAATTGGTGTGAAGTTTTGCTTGGATTTTGGAGTTTCGAATTGCAGTCGTTGATATTTAATGAAAGACGGTTAGCACAAAGGCCAGGATTGTTCAAGAAGCTTTTGGCGTATGCATCATTTTTGAATTCAATTGGGATACTCCCACTCAGATGATTGGAAGAAAGATTGAGGGAAGTGAGCTTTAAAAAGCCAAGTTGGAGTGGAATTTGGCTAGATAGCTGGTTTTCTGACAAATCCAATTCAGACAAGCTCGGTAAAAAACCAAGTTTCTCTGGAATCTGTCCACAGATTGCATTTCGGCTAACATTTAAAGTATTAAGGGCTTTCCATGATATAATATCTGATGGAAGGGAGCCTGAGAGCCGGTTCCGATCAAGCAAAAGAGTTGTCAAATTAGGAAGAATTGTTAATTCTTGAGGAATGGTGCCACTCAAGAGGTTATTACTAGCCTCAAGCACCACCAAATTCCTCCAGGAAGAAGCTCCCTTTGGAATTTTACCTGAAAACATATTGTTGCTAATCTCCAATCGTGAAAGATTTCGTGACAATATCTCAGGAAGCTCACCTGTGAAAGAATTATCATTTAACATCAACGTTCCCATGTTCTGTGATGTCCACAGGCCGCTAGGAATACACCCAGAGAGCCTATTGCTGAAAACACTGACAATAAGCAAACTGCTACAATTTCCAAGAGACTTTGGCAATTCTCCGTCGAGGTTGTTTTTAAAAGCTACCACTCCCAACAACCTTCCATTGTCACATAAGTGTTCTGGCAACTGGCCTGTAAGCATATTGGTTGCAATCTGAAACTCTTGAAGCATTGAATACCGACCAAAGTCTGGAGGCAAAGCACCTGAAAAATTGTTGCTAAACACTTTGAGAACTATAAGCCCTGGAAGAGAGCCAATGCTATCTGGGATTTTTCCAAACATCTGATTGCAAAACAAACTCAGACCCGACAGTTTTCTGAGTTTTCCAAAATCATTAGGAATTGTCCCAGTCAAATTATTTTCGGAGAGATCAATGATGTCTAGGTTCAAAGCTTCAACAACCCGAGGAATCTCCCCAGACAAATTGTTTTTGTAAAGATAAACTATACGTAAATTCTTTGGCATGAACAAGTTGCTCGGAATTTTCCCAATCAGATAGTTGCTAGACAAATCCAAATGCTCGAGTGAAGTCATCTCTCCAATGTTGTCAGGGATTTCTCCAATCAAATTCATATGGGCCATCCATAGAAACTTTAGTTTCTTCAGCTTGGTGAACTCAGAAGGCAATCTCGGCGTCATTTTAGAATTCCACGCCAATTCTAGTTCTTCAAGATTGGACAAGTTTCCAATCTCTGGTGGTAAAGAACCAATAAACTGACATGCAAAAAGTTTAAGTGTCCTCATATCTGTCAACTGCCCGACAGATGATGGGATGTTACCAGAGAAGTTATTGCCTCCGAGGTTGAGATTGCGAAGTTGAGCCATGCGATGAATATCATCAGGGATGGCTCCAGCAAAGCAGTTCTGTGAGAGGTCGAGGTCTTCGAGCTTGGAACAGTTATATAGAGCACTCGGGAACTCAATTGAGCTGAAGTAGTTATCTGAAATATTAATGGCTTTAAGGTTCTTGAGGTTGCAAATAAAGGATGGGATTGTTCCATAGATGTTCCTGCTCTGGAGGTATAGTTCAATGACTGAGCCATTGAAGCAAGTAATCCCCGGCCAATTACAGTGGGAGGAGGAGTTCCATGGAATCCAAAGGCTGAGAGAATTTGGGTTTTGCCAGTGTTGCTTTAGGTTAAGCAGCACTGCTTGTTCTTGAGTACCAAGTTGAGAGTTGGAATGGCAGAGGAGGAGGAGGAGAATGATCATAAAGAAGTTGGTGTAGAGAGAGAAATCAACAAATGTTAGGATTGTCCTCGGCATTTTGAGGTTGAGTTCCTTAGCTTTGGTTTGAACTCTGATCTCAACGTTGGTCTTTTTAATAGGTGAAAATCAGTAAAAAATAATAGGCAAAAAGAAAGCGAGGGTCGTAAAATTCAAAGAAGAGGGATCAAGCCTAGATAATCAAAACAAAATTCCTTTTTTATATATAATTAGTAGTTAATTATTATCACCAAGTTTCTATGAGTTTACTATAGTTAGCTAGTATGACGTGGATATTGTAAGCTCCAGTCATCGTTTTCAGCGCCTTGAATCAATAGAAAAGTTTGAGGATACGTTTGAATAGTGAGATGATAATTTTTAATTTTAGATAAAAATTAAAAGTTTAATAAAATATTAATTTTAATATTATTATTATTTTAAGATTTGAAAAAGTTAAATTGAGATTTGAAAAAGTTGAATTATTTATTATATTTTATATTTTATGTAAGAATTTAAAAATTTTATAATAATAAAATGAAAATTTTATGTAAGATTTGTTCCTTCTGTTATTTTTTTATTTTTCCACTTGTGCGGCACGAGCTAGGGTGGTCAAGGATTCAAGTATGCATGGAGTAGGTGCTCATCATATTCTGATTTTTTTAGCCCAAGTGCAGTGCAATGGACAGAAACCATTGATTCAGGATATATTTGTTTATTGTCACCCAACATCTTTACAGTCTCCCCAAAGAGAACCAAACTCTTCTTGAAAATGGTGATATTATATCTCTTGAATTTTATTAGAGGACTAACTAACAGACTCATCTACTTTAAACTAAAGTTAATAGAAAAAAATAAATTTATTCGTTTAATCTATTATTGTAATAATTTTCCTCGTGTGGATCAGGCCTCCAATCCCTTAAGACTTCTTTTTACTAAGTAGGTTCGATAGACCATATTTTCAGATTTCTAAATAAGTTCCGTCCTCTATTTATTTTTATTTTTTTAAAGTAGGTTTAAGATTTCAAATTTCAAATTTTTTTTTTAATTTAAATCATTATTTATCTCAAAAATTTAAATAAACGGAAAGATTTATAAATTTAATACAATATTTATAACAACACCAAAAATCTGAAAGAACAGCTCGAAACCTCACAATGAGTGTAAAATACATGGCTGGAAATAAAGGCGCATGCACTGCTAATCATATTCCAAAGAAATTAAGAGCAATAGACTTGATTTGACTCAACTTGCCACTTTTAATAGATCGGATCTTATCCACACCCGCACGTAATAATAATTGCCACTTTTAATGCTTCAGGGTACTCCACCATGCCCATGCATGACCAATTCTTTCTTTTCTAACATGTCGTGGAAGATACGTGATTCATATTATTTAAATATTTTTATAAATTAAATTCAATCATGTCAATAGTATAAAGTGTTTAAGTTGATTTGTAAATATAATTTTTTAATTTAAATTGATTGTAGATACGACAAAAACTCTAGAAAATTATTAAAAAATCTACATTCGCTCCGAACAGAGTGGAAAATTAAAAATTCATTCGGTTTAGAAGAGTAGACCAATTTTCTTCATTCGGATCGAGAGAGGGAGGAGAAAGAAAGAGAGAGGGAAGAAAGAGGAGCTAGGGTCATTGTTTGACTGGAGGCGGTTCTATTTTCCTCTCCTTTTTTATTCTTATCCTCTCTTTTTATCTTATTCTCTCTTTTTATTCTTGGCAATGAATTTGCCATGGGCTGGATACTAGTTCATTTTGTATCTAATAAAAATTGATTATAATTAGATGATAAATGATATTTGGCCCCTCAAAGTTATCGCTTAATTATTTTAATTTTTTTTTTTGATAATTAAAGAAGTGACTATATATTGATAAAATTATATATTTTTTTTGTTAAATAATTAAGAATGTTAAAAAAATATATGAAAAAAAAAAAAATCAAATGCATTAGGAGCCAGGCACGCCCAGCAGTACATGTCGGGCATCCCTTTGCATTCTCCTAATTAGTTTAGACACTCACAAAGTCATTGCCGACTTTAACTAACTTGAAATTCTAGGAGCAGTACTCTCAGTGCTATTTGGATAATGAATTGAGATTAAAAGAGTTGAGATGAAAGTTAAATAAAATATTATTAAAATATTATTTATTAATATTATTATTATTTTAAAATTTAAAAAAGTTGAATTACTTATTATATTTTATATGAGAATTTAAAAAAATTATAAAATAAGATGAGATGAAATATTCCAAGTGAGACTTCAATATCTGAATAACAACAACTCCAAAACTTTTTGCTTATTGGAACTCCAGTAGCACCACAGACAACCTCACGGCCAACACACCAGCTAATGAACTCACCTACTTTCAACTGTCACCAAGCTCGCCTTCATACGATGTCAAAATTTGAAGTTATAAATGAACATTTTAGTTCAACTAGGTTTGGATATCTTTGCAATATTTGTTTTTTACTCCAATTTGGACTTTACACAACATATTTAAAACTCAATAGGACTGAATGTTGGACTCCATATGACAAGAATATGGCAGCACATTATTTTTACATTTAACACCATCCAATTGTTGTTGGTCATACTTGGCATGGGAGATAGCAAGTAGCAAGGTGGAGAGACAAGCACACCAACTCCAACATTTAGAAAGTTAGGGAGCTTTTGGGTACGGTTATTCACTCATTTTCATAAGAATATTGTTTTCAAGTGGAGAGAGAGAGAGAGGGGGGGGGGGGGGGGGGATGAAAAGAGAATGTGCAGTGTATTGAGATTCCCATCAGTCCATCTACGGTACCGTTGGTTTAGATAAACGGACTATTCATTTGAAATAGTGAATCTCAATACACTATTTTAATAAAACATCTTGTAGTTGTTGTAAACAAATGTCGATTTATCATAATAGATCAATTTTAATCAAGACTCATTTATTGTCCTCTAAATAGTGAAGTTCTTCATTATTTCTACCACCATATTAATTGTTGGGGATAAAGTTAAAAAAATGGGTCTCATACCTTCGGAAAAATAAATAGAAATGGGCAGAAAAGTCTTAATGTATAGAAGATAAAAGTCTTAATGAATTGATAGGACAAGATAAGAACTTTAAATACAAAAATGTATAAAGCAAATATATAACAAAATAAAAGAGAATAGACTTGACAAAAAAAAAAAAAAAAAAAAAAAACAATAAGGTTAAAAGAAGAGACTTGACTTAAAGACCCGAAAAGCAACATAATCTTGTAGATATTGCAAACAAATGTCGATTTAGCATGATAGACCAATTTTAATCAAGACTCATTCATTATTCTCTAAATTACTGTGAAGTTCTTTGTCAATTTTACCGCCATACTAATTGTTGGGGATAAAGTTAGAAAAGTGGGTCTCACTACAACTAAATATAAAATGACTAAAAAGTCGTGATGAATTGATAGGATAAGACCAGACACTTTAAATTAAAAAAAAATAAAAATTAACAACAAAAGGATGGAGAATAGACTAAAAAGAAAAACAATAAGATAAAAAAGAGACTTGACTAGAAGACTCAAAATTGAAGACTTCACTTGAAGACCCGAGAAGCAACATGGGAGGCTGGGAGCTTCCTCTTCTTCCTACACAATTTCCTCCTCCTCCATTATCATTGTGAGAGATAGTTCAAAGAGACATGAGAGTTTCTAATAAAGATTATTTATAGAAGATTTCACATTTCCAATGACGCACGTAAGCATTAGTGTTCAAACATAAATATGTGTGTTTTCTCCTTAATTTCTATTGTATGCACTTATTATTATTCATGCAATGGATGAGCTCCCCCAAGCACCACACATTCGCCGGCACCATAAATCATGCAACAACCATATCATTGGCATACTCTTGTGGAAAATTTTATAAATTCTTACAATAAGAAAAGTTGTATTTGACCCGAATTGAGAAGACATTTATTTTTATAAAACTCTAGAAATATGATCGATTATATGATCACATGATGTGTATAATTTTTTGGGGATAAAGTTGAAAAAGTGGGTCTCACTATTGGAAAAATAAAAAGAAATGGACAGAAAAGTCTTAAAGAATTGATAGGACAAGACAAGATACTTTAAATACAAAAATGTAAAACGCTAATTTATAACAAAATGAAAGAGAATAGACTTAAAAAAACAATAAGATAAAAAGAAGAGACTTGACTTGAAGACTAAAAATGGGAGACTTAACTTAAAGACCCGAAAAGCAACATGGGAGCTTCCCTTCTTCATTTCCACTTTTTTCCTCCTCCAATACCAATGTATGAGAGAGTTAAAAAAAGAGATGAGAGTTTGTATTAAAGATAATTTATTGAAAATTTCATCTTTCCAATGACGTACATAAGCATTAGTGTCCAAACATATAAATATGTGCATTTTCTCCTTCATTTCTATTTTATGCTTTTATAATTATTCATGCAATGGATGAAGTCCCCCAAGCACCACACATTCACCCACACCATGAATCATGCAACAATCATATCATTGGCATACTCTTATGGAAAATTTTATATATTCTTATGATAAGAAAAGTTGTATTTGACCCGATTTGAGAAGACCTTTATTTTTATAAAACTCTAGAAATATGATTGATTATATGATCACATGATGTGTATAATTTTTTGGGGATAAAGTTAAAAAAGTGGGTCTCACTATTGGAAAAATAAATAGAAATGGACAGAAAAGTCTTAATGAATTGATAGGACAGGACAAGAGACTTTAAATACAAAAACATAAAAAGCTAATTTATAACAAAATGAAAGAGAATAGACTAAAAAAAAAACAATAAGATAAAAAGAAGAGACTTGACTTGAAGACTAAAAATGGGAGACTTAACTTAAAGACCCGAAAAGCAACGTGGGAGCTTCCCTTCTTCATTCCCACTTTTTTCCTCCTTTAATACCATTGTATGAGAGAGTAAAAAAAGAGATGAGAGTTTGTATTAAAGATAATTTATTGAAGATTTTATCTTTCCAATGACGTACTTAAGCATTAGTGTCCAAACATATAAATATGTGCATTTTCTCCTTCATTTCTATTTTATGCTTTTATAATTATTCATGCAATGGATGAGTTCCCCCAAGCACCACACATTCACCCGCACCATGAGTCATGCAACAACCATATCATTGGCACACCCTTATGGAATATTTTATATATTCTTATGATAAGGAAAGTCATATTTGACCCAATTTGGGAAGAGATTTATTTTTATAAAACTCTAGAAATATGATTGATTATATGATCACATGATGTGTATAATTTTTTGGGGATAAAGTTGAAAAAGTGGGTCTCACTATTGGAAAAATAAATAGAAATGGACAGAAAAGTCTTAATGAATTGATAGGACAAGACCAGAGACTTTAAATACAAAAATGTAAAAAGCTAATTTATAACAAAATGAAAGAGAATAGACTAAAAAAAAACAATAAGATAAAAAGAAGAGACTTGACTTGAAGACTAAAAATGGAAGACTTAACTTAAAGACCCGAAAAGCAACGTGGGAGCTTCCCTTCTTCATTCCCACTTTTTTCCTCCTCCAATACCATTGTATGAGAGAGTAAAAAAGGAGATGAGAGTTTGTATTAAAGATAATTTATTGAAGATTTTATCTTTCTAATGACGTACGTAAGCATTAGTGTCCAAACATATAAATATGTGCATTTTCTCCTTCATTTCTATTTTATGCTTTTATAATTATTCATGCAATGGATGAGTTCCCCCAAGCACCACACATTCACCCGCACCATGAATCATGCAACAACCATATCATTGGCACACCCTTATGGAATATTTTATATAGTCTTACGATAAGAAAAGTCATATTTGACCCGATTTGGGAAGAGATTTATTTTTATAAAACTCTAAATATGATTGATTATATGATCACATGATGTGTATAATTTTTTGGGGATAAAGTTGAAAAAGTGGGTCTCACTATTGGAAAAATAAATAGAAATGGACAGAAAAGTCTTAATGAATTGATAGGACAGGACAAGAGACTTTAAATACAAAAATGTAAAAAGCTAATTTATAACAAAATGAAAGAAAATAGACAAAAAATAAAAAAAGATAAAAAGAAGATTCTTGACTGGAAGACTAAAAATGGGAGACTTAACTTAAGGACCCAAAAAGCAACATGGGAGCTTCCCTTCTTCATTCCCACTTTTTTCCTCCTCCAATACCATTGAATGAGATAGCTAAAAACGAGATGAGAGTTTGTACTAAAGATAATTTATTGAAGATTTCATCTTTCCAATGACGTACATAAGCATTAGTGTCCAAACATATAAATATGTGCGTTTTCCATTTCATTTCTATTTTATGCATTTATAATTATTCATGCAATGGATGAGGTCCCCAAGCATCACACATTCGTCCACACCATGGACCATGCAACCATACCATTGGCATCCACCCTTACGGACAAATTTATCAACAATAACTACAAGATTTTTTATTCTTACTATATATTTTAGATGTGTTTCCCCATCAATTGATCTTGGCTGATGACCTACAACAAAGAAAGAGGATGGCCCAATGTGCCTGGTACACTTCCGATGTCTAAATTAGAAATACGTGTGTATTGCCTTACAATGAAGGGTCTGAATCTATTAACTTGGGCTGGTAGTATTTGTTCTTTATATAGGAATGGATTGTTGATGATATGGATAGTTTAAACCTTCTCCAAATCTCGAGGTCTTGATCTCCAACTTCTCGAGATATGATTTCAGGAGGAAAGAGATAACCATATCAAGGATAAGTATCTTGAATATTTCACAGTTTCCTTAGAGGTAAGTATCTTTCACCGATGACAGTTACCATATTAATCCCATTAGGCGGCTTGATCTCATGGTAATGAGTGTATGGCATACCTCCTATTTTCTAACTTGTTGGGCCCATCATATGGGCCTCTTACTCGGTATATTGTCCCGTCTGGTGAAGATAAAAAAAAAGCCTCTCTGTTTATCCCACAAATTCTTGCCATGCTGGCGTGGTGGGAATTTAATGATTATAAACGGCTCTTGCCTGTCATGTCCTCAATTTTAATATTATTGAAACCTACAGCACTGTTTATTTAGATAAATAACTATTCATTTGAAATAGTAAATCTCAATGCACTATTTTAAAAAAAGATCTTGTAGTCATTGCAAACAAATGTCGATTTAGCATAATAGACCAATTTTAATGAAAACTCATTTTCTTGTCCTCTAAATAATTAAGTTCTTCGTTATTTTTACCGCCATATATACTAATTGTTGGGGATAAAGTTAGAAAAGTGGGTCTCATTACTGTAAAAATAAATATAAAAGGAATGAAAAGTAGTGATGAATTGATAGGATAAGACAAGACACTTTAAATTAAAAAATTGTAAAAAGTTAACAACAAAAGGGCAGAGAATAGACTAAAATGAAAAGCAATAAGATAAAAAAGAGACTTGACTAGAAGACTCAAGATTGGAGATTTGACTTGAAGACCCGAGAAGCAACATGGGAGGCTGGGAGCTTCCGCCTCTTCCTACACACTTTCCTTCTCCTCCATTATCATTGTAAGAGAGAGTTCAAAGAGACATGAGAGTTTGTACTAAAGATTATTTATAGAAGATTTCATCTTTCCAATGACGTACATAAGCATTAGTGTTGAAACATATGAATATGTGCATTTTCTCCTTAATTTCTATTTTATGCACTTATTATTATTCATGCAATGGATGAGCTCCCCCAAACACCACACATTCGCCCGAACCATGAATCATGCAACAACCATATCATTGGCACACCCTTATGGAAAATTTTATATATTCTTATGATAAGAAAAGTTGTATTTGACCCGATTTGGAAAGAGATTTAATTTTATAAAACTCTAGAAATATGATTGATTATATGATCACATGATGTGTATAATTTTTTGGGGATAAAGTTGAAAAAGTGGGTCTCACTATTCGAAAAATAAATAGAAATGGACAGAAAAGTCTTAATGAATTGATAGGACAAGACAAGAGACTTTAAATACAAAAATCTAAAAAGCTAATATATAACAAAATGAAAGATAATAGACCATAAAAAAAAAATAAGATAAAAAGAAGAGACTTGACTTGAAGACTTGAAATGGGAGACTTGACTTAAAGACCCGAAAAGCAACATGGGAGCTTCTCTTCTTCCTTCCCACTTTTTTCCTCCTCCAGTACCATTGTATGAGAGAGAGAGAGAGTTAAAAAAGAGGTGAGAGTTTGTACTAAAGATAATTTATTGAAGATTTCATCTTTCCAATGACGTGCGTAAGCATTAGTGTCCAAACATATAAATATGTGAGTTTTCTCCTTCATTTCTATTTTATACATTTATAATTATTCATTCATTGGATGAGCTCCCCCAAGCACCATACATTCGTCCACACCATGGACCATGCAACCATACCATTGGCATCCACCCTTATGGACAAATTTATCAACAACAACTACATGATGCTTTATTCTTACTATATATTTTAGATGTATTCCACCATCAGCTGATCTCGACTGATGACCTACAAAAAAGAAAGAGGATGGCCCAGTGTGCCTGGTGCACCTCCGATGTCTAAATTAGAAATACGTGTGTATTGTAGTACAATGAAGGGCTTGATCGCCAAATTCTCGAGATATGATTTCAAGAGGAAATAGATAACCATATCGAGGATAAGTATCTCAGATATTTCACTGTTTCCTTAGAGGTCCGATGACAGTTACCATATTAATCCCATCGTGTGGTTTGACCTTATGGTAGTGAGTTTATGGTACACCTCCGGTTTTCTAACTTGTTGGGCCCATCATATGGGCCTACCATATCAAGGATAAGTATCTCAAATATTTCGCTATTTCCTTAAAGGTAAGTATCTTTGACCGATGACAGTTACCATATTAATCCCATTAGGCGGTTTGATCTCATGGAAGTGGTGTATGGTACACCTCTAGTTTTCAAACTTGTTGGGCCCATCATATGGGCCTCTTACTCGGTATGTTTGTCCTGTTTGGCGAAGATAAAAAAAGCCTCTCCAGTTATCTCACAAATTCTTGCCATGCTGGCGTTGTGGGAATTTAATGATTATAAACGGCTCTTGCCCGTCATGTCATCAATTTTAATATTATTAAAACCTATGGTACTTTTGGTTTAGATAAATAGAATATTTATTTAAAATAGTGAATCTCAATACACTATTTTAATAAAAACATCTTATAGTCATTGCAAACAAATGTTGATTTAGCATAATAGACCAATTTTAATGAAAACTCATTTTATTGTCCTCTAAATAGTGAAGTTCTTGGTTATTTGTACCATCATACTAATTGTTGGGGATAAAGTTAGAAAAGTGGCTCTCACTACTGTAAAAATAAATAGAAAAGGACTAAAAAGTCTTGATGAATTGATAGGATAAGACAAGACACTTTAAATTAAAAAAAATGTAAAAAGTTGCCAACAAAAGGACAGAAAATAGACTAAAAAGAAAAACAATAAGATAAAAAAGAGACTTGACTAGAAGACTCAAAATTAAAGACTTCGCTTGAAGACTCGAGAAGCAACATGGGAGGCTAGGAGCTTCCTCTTCTTCCTACACACTTTCCTCCTCCTCCATTATCATTGTAAGAGAGAGTTGAAAGAGACATGAGAGTTTGTACTAAAGATTATTTATAGAAGATTTCATCTTTCCAATGACGTATGTAAGCATTAGTGTTCAAACATATAAATATGTGCATTTTCTCCTTAATTTCCATTTTATACACTTATTATTATTCATGCAATGGATGAGCTCCCCCAAGCACCACACATTCGCCCGCACTATGAATCACGCAACAACCATATCATTGGCACACCCTTATGGAAAATTCTATATATTCTTACGATAAGAAAAGTTGTATTTGACCCAATTTGGGAAGAGATTTATTTTTATAAAACTCTAGAAATATGATTGATTATAGTATCACATGATGTGTATAATTTGTCGCATGCTGTGTATCGTTCTTGTTAAAAATTGAAAAATAATTCGCAAATTTAGGTTTATAAGGTACGTACGCCTCCTCCATGTACCCTTATATTAAACAACGGGCTCCAATTAGAAATGTGACTAGAAGTTTTCCCAATGAAAATTTATTGAAGAAATCAACTCCATATTCTCAAATGTTTCCAAAAATCGGTGGACTTATAATTTATCTGTATATCTTTTTGTGAGGGGGTAAAAACTCAGGGCCCAAGGATCAAGCCCAGCCCATTTGGTTGGGTGCTAAGGGACAAGAAGGGTGAGGAGGCATGGGGTGTCAGGGGGGTGCAGGAGGTAGGGGCTGGACGCATGGAGTTAGGAGTAGGGTCAGCCGTCAACAAGAAGTCAAGGAGGCATGGGCTGGCAGGGGGTGCAAAGCGCATGGGGCTATCAAGGCGAGGGATGGCACACTGACAAGGGAGTGACCTTAAAAGGGGCAGAGTCTTCTTCTTCCAGTATTCTCTTTTTCTTCTTTAGCTTTCTTTTCCTCCAACCCCACCTTAAACCTCCAGGCAGAGGGCCCCGACGCAGGAGTTCATCTCCAAAAAATATATCCAAAGCCATCATTGTACAGTGAGGAATGAGAGAGTATGAAAGACTACAAATAAGAATATTATAGTGAATTCCTCCTTCTCAAATGCACGTGAACGTAGGTATTATGTCAAACCACGTAAATATACATGTCTACTTCTTGTATTTTCTCTACACTCATTCCCTAACACTACCATGAGTGTACAAGCCAACCACATTCGTGCCGCACTGAAATATTCATCGAGGACACCAAACTATGCTGTTCAAGGCCCAGATCGTTATGGTGGGCCGAGAATGACTCTTTCTACCCTTCCGGCTTCTTGTGCAGTATTAAGAGCATCAACAGTAGCGCCGTCTATGCTATCTAATCACTTTCTAAGCCGGATGTGGGAGAAGGATGATTTTCCAGTGCACTTGATATTCTCTAAGTGAACTAGTGAAACTTCCTTTAGATAAATATGCCCAGTCGCTCTACTCTTATTTTTATTAACGACATCGCAAGAATCGTGCTCGCCCGTAGGCACCTGTACATAGCACTTGCGGCTCAAGTGACCGAGCTACTCACCTTCTCGGCCCAGAGTGTAAGTCATGCTCAGGACACATACATTGTACACCTGTGCCACACACCATGTGTGGGCCATGGCACTGTGCACTTAAGTGCACAGTGTGCATGTCCCTCCCATGCATGGCACACAGAGCACGTACCAGCTTGGTGCATGTCATGCACCTAGTGATGCTGTAGACAACCGTGGTAGGGAAAGGGGTGGCACTGATGCCATCTAAACCATCCGAGTTGGTCACTGACCACCAGCTACCCCCCTCCCATGATGTGATTCCACACGAACCATGCCGTACTGTGCATTCAATGGTGCCACGGCTCTAACGTGGCATGACACAGGTGCTACACTGGTGGCCACCATGCTGACCGACGACGCCATCTAACTCCTATAGGCTGATCACCAACTGCCCTCTCCACCCCCCTTCAGCATGGTCCAACCTGGACCGCATCCTGCTACACTCAAAGCCATAACAGCACCCCGACCCTGGTGCAGATCGAAAGGGCGCTTGCGGAGACCTCCATGGTCCACCAGCGTCTTCTAGTTGCACTGGTGCTGTCCTTGACACCTATGGTTGACACTAAGGCAGCCAATGGCCCTGCACCCAAGTGCACATTGCCTTGCGCACAATAGAGAACTCGTAGTCTCTCGACGAGAGCATGGCTCCCCTCCGACGGTCACAACATGAACCACCAGCAATCTCTGGCTACACTGATAGTGTCCCCAACACCTGTGGCTTACACACGATGGCCAATGGTAGCGGACTCGTACATGAACGACCTTGCCTAGGGCAAGAGGCTAGCAGCCTCTCACTGCAAGCCTAGTTGACCCGCCTACCCCAAAACTTTCTGGCCAGGCCTCCATAGCCCCTGCCCGTGGTGGCCATTAACTACCCACCCCATGACCCGTGGTGGTCATTAACTACCCACCCCATGACCAAACACAACAGCTTTGCGAGCTCATGATTGTTGCTCACGCATGGCCACGTGGTGACCACCCCACTTGCTCAGGATAGTAGCCAACTCACCCAGTTGGGCCAAGACCTTGCTCACCTACCTGGCAACAGGTGACCGCTCCACGGCAGCGTCCTCCTCAGTCACTCAAGAGCTCAAACAGCAAGCCCATCTACTTGGTATCCTTCACTATGGAAAGCCTCCTTAGCTCGAGAAGGTCACCGCACGAGAAAGGGTCAATATTACTTAGCACAGGAACGTGGCTACACAGGAAAGTCATTACTTAGGAGTCATCCCTTCGAACAGACCACTTACGGCACGAGAGTCAACTAGCAGGCGTGCAT
Organism: Carya illinoinensis; assembly: GCF_018687715.1. Lineage (NCBI taxonomy): Eukaryota > Viridiplantae > Streptophyta > Magnoliopsida > Fagales > Juglandaceae > Carya > Carya illinoinensis. The sequence goes on from NC_056754.1 coordinate 47,148,586, forward strand.
GGGCTAGAAAGGGCTAGAATCAGGCCATCACAACTCGGCAACCGAGCTCCACCTCGGACACTCAACTCTGCACAGTACCCACGTGCATGGACTCCTCACAGCTCGGTAAGCCCTACATGCATGGGCACCTCCCAGTTGCAGGTCTCAAATTTCGTGTGCATGAATTCCCATGGACTCAGTAGCTCCTCCACTTGCAAGGGACTCGACAGCTCACTGGCAGGGACTCCCCCCGATGCACCAACCTGGACCAAGCATGCATAGAGCTTAGACCAGCTCAACAGCTCCCCCACATGCATTAGACTCTGTACCTCCTCCCGTTGTAGTGCCTCGCTCATTCACATTGGACTCAATAACTCTTCACTTGCACAGCTTGGACAATGCCCTAACTACAAAGGACTCAACAACTCACAAACTATGAGGGACTCATCGAGCCCACTTGCATGGACTCCTTCCGGTCACATGGACTCTCCACGTTCATTAGCTTGATTTAGACCAGCCTTGCATGGCTTGGACACTTAGCAACCAAGCTCACCAATTGTAAGGGACTTCACAATTCCCTAGTGTCACTCGAACCAGGCACCGAATAGAAAAACACGACTTGGACCATGTGTTAACAAGCTCGCATTAATAGTTCCACACCTCTCAAAAACACTGGCATGGACTCAGCTGCACAACTTGGCTTGGAGAAGTGAGTAGACATGGCCCATTTCCAAATAAATAAATAAATAAAAAGAGGAAGGGGTTGCTCGGATCAGACCAGTCACTTACAGTGCTTAGGCAACACTCAGGCTCTCCCAGTGGGCTCATCTGGGCTCCCCTAGTGAGCACACTCGGACTCTCCCAACAAGTAAGCACGAACTCCCCCAACTGGTAACAACTCTCAATTTATCTCTCTAAAAACTTAAGTGCATTTTGTTTCTACTAACAAAGTTACTTCTTGTGGCTTGGAACGGCAAACGCCAGAAACATAGGCCTATTTTGGCGTAGCTTGAGTGTCCCAACAGGACACCATCAAAACAAATCGCCAGGCACTAACGCGTATACGGGGACACACCCAGCCTCCATCACGACCGAAACTGAGCAGCACGCAGTCCTCAACAGGCACGCCTCTACCCTTCATTGCAGCCATGTAGGGCAAGTCAAGTTCACGCCTCACTTTGTGACTTAGGTTGCTTACACTGATTCGGTTGGCCTCTTCTTAGCATAGGCAAGCATCATCTTCAGACAAAGCCGAGTCCCTAAACTCACCACAAATTCGAGTTCATAGACTCGCTACAGGGAAAGGCTAAGTCTTCGAGACTTGCTTACCCACCATCCAACAAAGCCGAGTCCCTAGACTTGCCACGAAGTCTAGACCCTAGACTCATTGTGGGGTAAGGCCAAGTCTCCAAGACTCGCCAACCTCCATCCAACAAACTTGAGTCTCAAGACTCGCCATGAAGTCAGATCCCTAGACTCACTATGGGGTAAGGCCAAGTCTTTGAGACTCGACGATCCCCCATCCAACAAAGATGAGTCTCAAGACTCACCACAAAACTGGGTCCCTAAACTCGCTGCGAGGTAAGGCCAAGTCTCCGATACTCACTGAGGCCCCATCCAACAAAGCCGAGTCTCTAAACTTGCCACGAAGTTGGGTCCCTAGACTCGCTACTGGTTAAGGCCAAGTCTCCGAGACTCACTGACCCCCTGTCCAACAAAGCCAAGTCTCTAGACTCACCACTAAGTTTCGTCCCTAGACTCGCTACAGGGTAAGGCCAAGTGTTGGATACTTGCCGACCTCCCGCTCACCTTGCCAAGATAGGCCCCGCACTCATCACTTAAGCAGTCGAGCCAGTATCCCATCGTATTCAAGCTTAGCACTCACACAAGCCTCCCATCTAAATTTGCCCTTAGAAGCATTTCTCGCTTAACACATGCAAAATATTTTTGTTTTCTTACTGACAATTCTTATGTATATTTTATCTTGAAGATTCTCAAGACCTTTTGTTAGAACAAGTTGCCCTTAAGAATTGTGGGGTACTGTGAGAGGGTAAAAACCCAAAGCTCAAGGACTAGGCCCAGCCCAACCAGTTGGGTGCTAAGGGACAAGAAGGGTAAGGAGGCATGGAGTGTCAGGTGATGCATGAGGTTGGGAGTTGGATGCATGAAGTTAGGGGTAGGGTGGGCTATCAGCAGGGGGTTAGGGAGGCATGGGGTAGTAGGGGCTACAGAGGGCATAGGGCTATAAGGGGAAAGGATGGCACACGAATAGGAGGGGTCACCTTAAAAGGGGCTAGGTCTTCTTCTTCCAATATTCTCTTCTTCTTCTTCAGCTTTCTCTTCTTCTCAAACTCCACCTTCAACCTCCGAGCAGAGGGCTCCAGCACAAGAGTTCATCTTCAAAAAAATGTATCCAAAGCTATCATTGTATAGTGATGAATGAGAGACTGTAAATAAGAATATTACAGTGAATTCATCTTTCCCAAACACCTATGGACGTAGACATCATGAAGAACCATGTAAATATCCATGTCTACTTCCTATATTTTCTCGACACTCATTCCCTTACATTGCCATGAGTGTATTCGCCGACCCCATATGTGCCACATCAGAACATGATCAGGGGTACTAGATTACGCCGTTCGAGGCTTGAATCATCATGGTGGGCCGGGAATGACTCTTTCTCTCCTTCTAGCCTATTATGCAATTTTCAGAGTATCAACACTTATCTTTGTAGTAATAAAACAAAGGGTGAGATTGTGGGTTCTAGCCTCATGGAGATATCCATCTTTTGTCAAATAAAAATGGCAAATATTCATATAAGTGAACAAACTTATGGATTCTTCAATCTGCGAAGTGATTTTCACGACAGAGTAATCATGTACTGTAGCAAATCTAATGATAGGCGGTCTTCACACCTGCTAGACTTCTCACCTAATCACTGCTTTTAGGCTGCATATAAATCCCCTTAAGGCACATATAAATGTATTTCCTTGTCTGGCTTCATTAAACGACCAAAGACTTCATAATTTTCATGAGGCGATTCATTATTTCTACCACCATACTAATTGTTGGGGGTAAAGTTAGAAAAGTGGGTCCCACTACTATAAAAGTAAATAGAAAGAGACTTAAAAGTGGTGAGGAGTTCATATGATAATAGAAGAGACTTTAGATACAAAAATGTAAAAATCTAACAACAAAAGGACACAGAATAGTATGAGAGACTTGACTTGACTTGACTTGAAGCAATAAAAATGTAAAAAGCTATCAACAAAAGGACAAAAAGCTAAAAAGAAAGGTAATAAGATAAAAATGGGAGACTTGACTTGAAGACTTGAAATGGGAGACTTGCCATGATCAAGACCCGAGAAGCAACATGGGAGCTTCTTCTTCTTCCTTCCTCCTCCATTATCATTGTAAGAGAGAGTTAGAAAGGACATGAGAGTTTAATTTTTACTAAAGATGATTTATAGTAGATTTCCTCTTTCAAATAACATAAGTCGTAGTGTCAAAACATATAATTATGTGTGTTTTCTCATTCATTTCTATTTATGCACTTATTATTATTCATGCAATGGAGGAGCTCCCCCAAGCACCACACATTCATCCACACCATGGACCATGCAACCATATCATTGGCATCCACCCTTACAGCAAAATTTATGAACAATAACTACAAGATGTTTTATTCTTACTGTTTTAGATGTGTTCCACCATCAACTTATCTCAAATAATGACCTACGATAAAGAAAGAGGATGGCCCAGTGTGCCTAAGTTAGAAATACATCTATATTGCCTTACAATGAAGGGTCTGCATCTGTTAACTTGGGCTAGTAGTGTTTGTTCTTTATATAGGAATGGATTGTTGATGATATGGATAGTTTAAACCTTCCCCAAATCTCAGGGTCTTGATCACCAAATTCTTAAGATCTGATTTCAGAAGGAAAGAGATAACCATATCAAGTATAAGTATCTTGAATATTTTGCTGTTTCTTTAGAGGTAAGTATCTTTGACCGATGACAGTTACCATATTAATCCCATCGGGCGGTTTGATATCATGGTAGTGAGAGTATGGTACACCTCAGATTTTCTAACTTGTTGGGCACATCATATGGGCCTCTTACTTGGTATATTTGGCCCATCTGGTGAAGATAAGAAAGCCTCTCTAGTTATCCCACAAATTCTTGCCATGCATGTGTTGCAGGAATTTAATGACTATGAACGGTTCATGCCTGTCACCTCATCAATTTTGATTGGTTGTTCGTGCTTTCATGTCAAAGGAGGTTGTAATGAGTCTACATCTGTACCTAGTCGCGTCAACAGATCGTGGGATCTGTAGACAATGATTATGTTGTTAGACTGCTCACATTCTTCCTGGGTATTGCAACCATCACATCTCTTGCTATAAGTGGCTCTCTCCTTCCTCTTGTTGCCTTTTTCACTTTTGTTTACTCCTCTTCTTCACTTTTCGTGCCATTCGTTGAAACCCATCATTTTTTCAAAATCCCTTGTTTGTCTCAATGGCTTGTCATATTGCTTCTCACCTTTCTCCTTATGCATCTTCTTGTCCTCCTCTAATGGGTTCTTTATCAACACCAGAGTCCTCCTCTGCCCACAATGTACCCTATTACAAAGGCTACAACTAGTCGTATATTCTCATCGAGGCTGAACTTAGGAAGTTGAGGGATTTATATGGAATCCCTGATTCTATGACTCTTGAATTTCCTCCCTAAGGAGCTATTGACACCAAGGGTTTCACTAAGAAGGTGGCCCTTCCTCGTTACCCATGTGGTCAGGGAGAAGGCAACATTTGTAGTTTTCACTTCTACCCTCGATATTGCCTCACTCGAGTCGAGGGCTACCACTCAAATGCCAAATAATGGTAGAAAAAATTCTTCCCTTGTTTCTGGCTAGGGGTGTGAGTTCCCTGGTAAGGAGGCTGATAAGGCCAAATTCCTAGTTCGTGCCATTTAGGAAAAAGTCCTTGTCAACAAAGTCATAGTTGTTACTCTCTCTCACTCAATGAGAGCAAGCTCTTGTTGAGAGAGTTCACTACTAGGTTGAGCACAACCAAGAGTCTGTTTGGACAGAGGCCCTGTTTACAAGGCCCCACATTAACAAATGTTTTGTGATGCCCAACCATTATCACATGAGCGGTCGTCGCAAATCGTAGGCAATCATGGCTTCCTCTTACAAGAAAAGGCCCATCCTGCACCTCCAGCTCCTCTTGCAAGAACACAACACCTTTCCCTTTGGGTTGTAATCATTTTTGTTTAGAGTAAATAGAAAAATTTCCTTTCTGAACTGTGCTAGCCATTTTTGTATTAGACCAATATTTTGAGTAAATGGACATTTTTTTGTCATGTAAATTGATTGTGATGATTGCCTCTAAGTGTTTCATTTTGTACGTTGTACATTTCAATCGTTCGACATTCTTAAGACATTCTAGGTGTTGCTACGGCAAGGGTTGCGCAGTTTGAGGACTTACATGTCATTTTCTTCACATTCTTCGCTACGAGTAGGGGTGTGAAAAAAACTAGTGAATCAGTAAACTGGACCAAACCAGACCGATACCGAGTGTTGTTCGATCCGGTATCGGTTTTATTTTTTTTTAAATCGATCAAAATTGGTCTGTTTTTTATTTTTCTTTTTTCTTTGTAAATCAAACAGGACAGGTTCATATATATACATATATATATATATATATATTTTAATTTTTTATATTGTATCTCATTTTTATACATAATATATAATTATAAATAAAATAGTTTTGTATTATATGATAAATTACTAATTAATATAATATTAAATTTTAAAATCTTATATCACTATAGTTTATTGTATTAATAGTTATACTAATATTATATAGTGCATATTAATAATTATACTAATATTATATCACTATATATTATAATATACTATAATATATCACTATAGTCTATAATACAATTATAATATACTACAATATATTATTACTATAGTATTATATCCTATAATATACTATATTATATATATTATATATATAATATACTATATTAATATCCTATAACTCCAAATTGGACCAGAAACCAATAAAATCGGAGTACCGATTTAAGAGGGTAACCTGTGCATTATCAGTTTTGAAAAATGAAAAATCGGTGCATACCAATTCAATCCTAAATTTTGTCCAAAACCTAACCGGACCAGACCGGTTACCCCACTAACTACGAGTCTAAGGAATCTACATGAATGGGCTAGGGTCGTGCAGTCTAAAGACTTGCACATCCTATTACTCACCGCTACCCTAAGGGCTCAACATTGGTTGGCGAGGGTCATGTAATTTGAGGACTTGTGCACCCTATTTCTCACTACATGTCAAAAGGACTCAACATTGATGGGCGAGGGTTCTGAAATATGATGACTTGCACACCCTATTCCTCACCACAGACCTAAGGGCTTGACATTGGTAGGTAAGGGTTGCGCAATCTAAGGACTTACATGCCCTATTCCTGGTTGCACGCCTAAGGGCTCGACATTGGTGTTCAAGTGTCATGCGGTCTGAGGACTTGCACACCCTATTCCTCACCATGAGCCTAAGACTCAACAGGATTTACGCCCCCTACTCCTCACTAAGAGTCTATGGACTCAATAGGGTCGAACAATCTGAAGACTTGAGCACCATATTCTTCATCGCGAGTCTAAGGACTCGACATTTGTGGGCGAGGGTCGCAAAGTCTAAGGACTTGCACACCTTATTCCTCACCGCAAGTATAAGGACTTGACATTGGTGGGCAAGGGTTGCATAGTCTGAGGACTTGCACACCCTATTCCTCACCACGAGTCTAAGGACTCGACATTGGTGGGCAAGGGTTGTGCAGTCTAAGGACTTGCACACCCTATTCTTCATCGCAAGTCTAAGAACTCAACATTGGTGGATGAGGATCATGTAGTTAAAGGACTTGCATGCCCTATTCCTCACAGCAAGCCTAAAGGCTCGACATTGGTGGGTGAGTGTCATGAAGTTCGAGGACTTGCACCCCCTATTCCTCACCGCAGATCTAAAGGCTCGATATTGGTGGGTGAGGGTCCTACAATTTGAGGACTTGCATGCCCTATTCTTCACCTAGAGTCTAAGGACTCAACATTTGTGAGTCTTGTGCTTTGGATGAGGAGATGTATAAGAGGGAAACAATCAACTTTATTCATGTTTTTCATTGTTTACTTAGTTAAGGATAGTACCTTTTTAGATGCTTAGTGTTCCATGAGTCTGTGAGTTCCTTTCCTTGGGTGTCTTTTAAATTATATAAGCCTGGTCGTGTGCTCACGACCACGACATATGGTCCTTCACAGCAGAGGCCAAGTTTTTCTTCTTCTTGCATGGTTGTTCCAGTTTCCCTCAAAACCAGGTTGCCTATCTTGAAGGCTTCGGGTTTGGCTCTTTGGTTGAAGTATCGCTTAGTTCTTCTCTTATTGAGTGACACTTGAGTTTCAGCTGCATCTTGTTGTTCGTCTAACTGGTCTAGGTGCTCTTCCAACACCTTGTCATTCTTTCCTCAATTGAAATGTTGGATGTGGTAGCTTGGTAACCCAATCTCTATAGGGGCTACTACCTCATTCCTGTATTTCAAGGCAAACAGAGTTTCTGTATGCCGAATCTTGACCGTGGTTCAATACTCCCATAGGACGCCTAGGAGTTCTTCTGCCCAATCTCCTCTCTTTCCTGTGAGCTTCTTCTTTATGATCCTAAGCAAGGATTTGTTAGTCACTTCTACTTGCCCATTGGCGTGGGAGTATCTTGGGAAGGAGTACTTGAATTGAGTTCCAAGCTCTATACACACCCCTGATAATGTTTTGAGTTGAATTGTCATACATTATCTGAGATGATGCTCTAAGAACCCCGAACCTACATACAATGGTCTTTCATAGGAACTTGGTGATGGTTCTTGCCATAATTGTTGCCAGGGGTTTTGCTACCACCCATTTTGTAAAGTAGTCTACACTAACGACCATGAACCTTACTCCTCTTTTCCCTAGTGGGAAGGGCCTTACTAGTTCGAACCCCATTACGCGAATGGCCACAAGGATATTATAGAGGTCAGCTCCTCTGGCAGGCAATGTGATACTAGGGTGAACATTTGGCACTCCACACACTTCTTGACAAACTCATTTGCATCTCTAAGGGCATAGGGCGAATAATAGCCTGCCCTCACGACCTTCCTTGCCAAAGCTCTTCCTTCAAAGTAATTTCCACACACTCTTTCGTGTATCTTTGTTAGGACATATTGGGCTTTTTGTGAGTAGATGCACCTTAATAAGGGGGTGGAGAAGCCCTGCTTGTAGAGAATTTTGCCCATCTAGGTGAACCGCCTAGCTCTCCTTTTGATCTTTCTTACCTTTTCTTTTTCTACTTGGAACTCTCCTATATCTATGTATTTCTTCACTTCTTGAGATGAGTCTTGCTCTCTCGATCCCATCTCAACGACCTCAATCCTAACAACATGAACTTCTATCACTCCACTTTCAGCTTCCTGTGGTAAGGTGGACCCCTTCATTCTTGAGGTTGTTCGTGCTAGTTTTTCTGCTATGCTATTACTTTCCCTCGGTATTTGTTAGATGTCAAAGTGGTGAAATAGGTAAACTTCTCCCATGTCAATTGCAAGTACTTTTTCAATTTTTCACATTTTAACTCGTACACTCCTAGTACCTAATTAAATACTACTTGAAAGTTGCCTTTACCTCAACCTCAATGGCTGCTAGTGCCTCAGCTATCGAAAATCCTACCACTAGTGCTTCATACTTGGCTTCTTTGTTAGTGGTTTTAAAGGCTAGTTTCACCATGTAGTGGTGTTCAAGCCCAGAGTTGCTTACTATATGGACCTTTACTTCCCTGCCAGCGTAACAAGATGAGCCATTGACAAAGAGTTGCCAGGGATTCCCAACTAGTGTGGTCCCCACTTTTTTGGGAAATCCAGTCAACTCAACAATAAAGTCTCCAAGGGCTTGCCCCTTTGTTGCATGTCTCAGAAGGTAATCAATGTCGAATTAACGTAGCTCAATCGACCTATCCACTAGGCATCCAAAGTCATCTAGTTTTTGCACTATCTTTTTTAAAGGATCTTTTGTTAGCACCTTGATGAGATGAGCTTGGAAATATGGTCACAACTGCCTAGCTGTCGTCACCAGCACAAGACTAGCATCTCCATACATGGGTATCTCAATTCCGCTCACCATAAGGCACAACTCATGTAGTACACCGGCTTCTTAATCGATCATTATTCTTTTACCACAGCCATCAACACGGCATGGGGATAAACTGCCATGTAACGTAGAGTGTGTCCCCTTGTTTACGTTGGCTTAGCAATGGTGGGCTAGATAGGCATTGCTTCAATGCTGGGAATGCCCTGTCGCAATCATCATGCCAAGGGTGTACTTTGGCAAGACCCTAAAAAATGGTGAACATTTTTCTATTGTTCTAGACAAGAATCTATTTAATGTTTCCACCCTACCAGTTAGTCTCTAGGTCTCACTAATGTTTCGAGGGGGGCTTCATATCCATGATCACCTTGATTTTCTTTGTGTTGGCTTATATTCCTCTTTTAGATATTATGAAGCCCGAAAATTTTCCAAATCAACATGAAAGGCACACTTATCAAGATTCGGTTTCATTTTCTACTGGCATAATACGATAAAGGCTTCCCTCAAATCTTCCAAGTGCTCAAATGGTACCTTTATCTTAACTAGTAAGTCATCGATGTAAACTTCAATATTCCACCCAATTTTTTTCTTGAACATTCAATTTATGAGTCTCTGGTATGTTGCCCCAGTGTTTTTCAACCCGATGGGCATGACTTGATAGCAGTATAGTCCTCAGTCTGTTATGAATGAGGAATTTTCTTCATCTATTGGGTTCATTGTGATCTGATTGTAGCCTAAGTAAGTGTCCATGAAGCTCAGCATTCTATAACACCCTGTAGAGTTGAAATTTAAGTCGATATGCGGTTGCAAAAAACTGTACTTTGGGCACGCTTTGTTGAGGTTGGTGAAATCTACGCACATTCTTCATTTTCTAATGAACTCTTTCACTAGTACAACATTGGACAACCACTCATGGTAGTGGCCTTCCTTGATTAATCTCATGTCAAGTAGTTGGTCCGCTTCCTTGGCTATGGCTACGTACTTCTCTGTGCTGAATGATCTCTTCTTCTGGACTTTCTTGCTAGTAGGGTCAACGCAAAGGTGATGCCCGATGATCGCATTCTCTATGCCCGGCATATCTTCATGACTCCATGCAAACATGTATCTATGTTCGAGCAAAGGCTTCTTCAACACCTCTCAAACCTCAGGATGGAGTCTAGCCAAACCCGTGTTGTAGTCTATGGTTGTTCAGGGTACAGTGTCACTAGGTCCAACAGCTCATTCTATACCATGGTCAAGAAGGACAAGTGGAGAAGGGGGACTTCATCTCAACTTTGGTTTTCCATAATACAAACAGCTGCTTGTCCTGAGCTAAGCTCTTTCACATAACACTTCTGTACTAGAGCCTACTTAACTCAGACCTCTTATATTCCCGCCTTCATTGGGAATTTCATCTTCAAATGGTAGGTAGAGGTGACTACTCTGAGATTGTTAAAGAACGGGCACCCTAATATGGCATTGTAGGATAAGGGGACCTTGACTATTAGGAAGTTGCCCATTGGAGCGATGGTGGTCTGCAATCCCTTCCCGGCTATGATCGATAGGTTTATTGGGCTCAAGGGTTGTATTTCATCTCTGGAACATGCCTTCAATTGTGCTAAGATCAATACCCATCTTGGTGAACACGTCCCAAAAGAGGATGTCAGTTGAGATTCCATTGTCTATCAAAATCTTTTGGAGGTGAAGTTGGTGACTAACAACTTTACCACCAATGCATCGTCAAGTGGGTATAAGACCCCTTCGCAATCTTCTTTCCCAAAAGAGATGTTCTCCATGTTCTTTCACCTCAACTGCTTGGGTGGTCTGTCTGTCATATACACTTCCTCATACCTCACCTTATAGGCTTGCACTTTTCTACTAGACGTAGAGTTTCCACCTCCAACACCCTCCTGCTATAGTACAAATATCGCCTAGGGGTGCCTCATCGCAGTTTGGGTTCTAGCGGGAAGCATCTCGATCATCCTCTCTCACTAATTGCTGCCTTTTCAGGCTTCCACTTCGTTAGACATCCTGATCTTGCTCTGCCTTCAACCCAAGTGCTTTTTTCTAGTCTTTAAATGTTCTGCGACCAGGCACTCCAACTCATATCTTCCCGTAACTCCTCAACTTGCCTTTTCATCATATAGCAATCCTTCATCCAGTGGGTGTCATTTTGGTGGTAAGCGCAAAAACGTTGTCCTCTCTTTGCCATGCCTTCTTCTGTTTGTTCTGGTGACCTACCCTTTGAATGTACATTCAAGTTGTCATGAACAAACCTCGAGCCACATTTCCCCAGGGCTACTCATCTTTCTCGCCTTTTATCATGATGGTTTCATCCAGTCTTACCTAAGGCTCTCTGTTCACTCAACCTTTTCCCTATCTTCTTCTTTCATCGCTTCTTTCCATGGTGCAAGTAAGGCTTGTAATATGTCTTTAGCATTGACAAATTCGTCGACCCTGTCCATAAATTCTCTCAATATTGACAGAGTCCTCTACGCTACCTCCGTCACGAATGGACTTTGGGGCCAAACACCCTATAAGAGGGTTGCAAAAGTAATTTTCTCATCTTGTTCTTCAATATTTAATCACTCTTTATTGAATCAAGTGAGGTATGTCTTCAGACTCTCTCCTTCCTTTTTGCTTGATGGTCAAGAGTTATGCCAGGGGTTGCCTTCGCCTTCTACTAGCCATGAATTGCGTTAAGATTTGTTTGGCCAATTCTTTGAAGCTATTGATCGATCCCAGCCATAGCGCCCAGAACCAACCTCTTGCCACGCCTCTCGATGCCAATGGGAAAGCCCGACATGCAACTACCCTGGGAACCCGTGAAGGGTCATGTATGCTTTAGAGTTTTCAAGGTGGTCTATCGAATCTCACAACCTGTTATACAGCTCTACCTATGGGACCTTGAACTTTAGTGGGACTAGCACAGCCATCACCTCCGAGATGTGGGGTAAATTTATGGTTAAGAAACTAGTCGACTAAGGATGAACCTCCCACTCCTGGCCATCTCTTTATCAACAATGCTGCACAACTCATCATGGAGCTTCTTCTTTTTTCTTCTTCCTAGGCATTTGTTATGCCCGCACTGTGTGCCTCTCCTTCTAGTTGTTCTTGGTGGTTAGGCACAACGCCCTCACTGTAGTCTTGGTTTCTCCATTTCATGCTCTCATTCTCTGGCTGGAGAGCCTCCACCGCTTCACCATCTTCTTTAACTACTCTTCCATCTCTACAAGGGATGCTTCCATATTTGTAAAGGTGGTTTCTTTGTCATGGGTTGTATGGGAGCGTGTTGTAGCAGGCATGTGAAAACCACATTGAGACATCTTCAAGAAATCTATGTCGATCCCACAAATAGCACCACTATTTTAGATGTGCTCCACCATCAACTGATCTCAACTAATGAACTGCAACAAAGAAAACAAGGATGGCCAGGAGTGCCTGGTGCATCTCTAATGCCTAAGTTAAAAATATGTTTGTATTGTCTTACAATGAAGGGTTTGAATCTGTTACCTTGGGCTGCTAGCATTGGTTCTTTATATAGAAATGGATTGTTGCTGGTAAACCTTCCCCAAATCTTGGGGTCTTGTTCTCCAAATTCTTGGAATATGATTTCAGGAGAAAAGGATTAACCCTATCGAGGAAAAGTATCTCAAGTATTTCATTGTTTCCTTATAGGTAAGTATTTTTTACCAATGACAGTTACCATATTAATCTCATTGGACGGTATGATCTCATGGTAGTGAGTGTATGGTGGACCTCTCGTTTTCTAACTTGTTGGGCCCAACATTTGGGCCTCTTACTCGGTATATTTGGCCTCTCCACTTACGATAAGAAATGTCGTATTTGATCCAATTTCAGAAGAATTCTTAGGAAAAGGTTTATTTTTATAAAACTCTAGAAATATGAGAGTGATGATATTTTCCAAGTGGTGATTTAGGGGATGTTTAGAAACAATTTTCATCTCATCACATCTCATCCCATCTCATTTACTTCCCAAATATCATTCAAACACAAATACTTTCTAATTAATCATTACAACTTTTCCAAATTTTAAAAAAAAAAAATTATTCAACTTTTTCAAATTCAAAAACAAAAATTATATTAAAAAATTATATTCTAACAATATTTTTATCTTATAATATTTTTTATTTAACTTTTTCTCTCTTATTTTTTAAAATCCAATAAATACTTTATTCAAACTATCTCACTACTATTCACAAACTATTTTACTACTATTCACAAAATTTTCATCTCATCTCATTTCCCAAGAATCTCATGATATCCCTAGGCATAAGTATAAGGAATATCAACCCAAGCCGCCAATATCTATTCTTTTAGATTTACCTTAGCAACTTCAAGTTCTGCTTGGCCACTGAGAATTCTCATATGAGAATTTTGAGTTTTAAGATTAAATATTAAAATATTATATTTTAATATTATTATTGTTTTGGGATTTGAAAAAATTAAGAAAAAGTTGAATTGTTTATTATATTTTGTATGGGGATTTGGAAAAATTGTAATGATGAGATGAGAATTTTGTGTTTGAGATGAAAAATTCCAATGGCCAAACAATACCACTTCCGAAGAGGTTGTCTCCTCCTGATCATGATACAATATTGGCAAGATATGAGGCAGAAATACCTAGCGCACACACATAAAAAGAAGTGATAACACCTTCTCTATCTATATACACGGCTCATAACTCACACACAAAAGTCGTCTAATTTGCACGTCCGCTTTCCCTTTTATTGCTAGAGTACCACTTATTGTGTTCTATTCACTACTTATTCATGTTGAGTTTGTGGAGCCTAATTTGTTGGTATGTCGGGCTAATTTGATAACCCGACCAAATAATGATTTATTATGGTTTTTTGGCAGATTTTCAAGAAGGCTTGGACCATTATTGTAAGTTGTGGGAATCCGCAGCCTACACCCCCACCCTAATTTTGGGCACTGTTTTGTGATTAGAAGAAGCGCCAAGTAGAAAGTTCACTCAATAGATATAATTGCTACATCCAAACATATAAACTTTTAAAAACCAACTCATCCCATCTCAACTCAAATATATTAATACTATTCACATACTATTTCATCTCGTCTCACTCTTCCAACAAGATCTATCACCCTAGGCACAAGTACAAGGTATCTCAATCCAAGTAGCCAATATATATAGAATACTGCTAGTGGGCCGCCCAACAATTACGTGGGCGTACCGCTAGTCTATTTAAAAAAAAAAATTCCTTTATTTTTTTTTCAACAATTTTTTAACTATCCTTAATCATTAAAAAAAATTCAAAAATACACAATTTCACTAATCCCATTTGGATTCTGAGTTGATCTTCAACTCATTTTATCTCTTATAATTATCACAATTTTTCTAAATTCTCACACAAAATATAATAGGCAATTCAACTTTTCTAAATCTTAAAATAATAATAGTATTAAAAAAATAATATGTTAACAATATTTTATTGAACTTTTATCTCAACCCATCTCATCTTAATTTACTATCCAAACTTAACCTAATAATCACTTTATTAACTATTAAGCAAAAATAATTAAAATAATCGAACGGTAACTTTTAGCAGTAACTTTGAGGGGCTCCACTAGTAAATAGAAAGGGAATGAAAAGTGGTGATGAGTTGATAGGATAAGACAAGAGACTTAAAATACAAAAATGTAAAAAGCTAATAACAAAAGGACAAGCAAAGAGACTAAAAAGAAAAGCAATAAGATAAAAATGGGAGACTTGACTGGAAGACCCAAAATAGGAGACTTGCCTCGAAGACCCAAGAAGCAACATGGGAGCTTCTTCTTCTTCCTTCCCACTTTCTTCCTCCTTCATTATCATTGTAAAAGAGAATTGGAAAGGAAATGAGAGTTTGTACTAAAGATGATTTATAGGAGATTCCATCTTTCTAATGACGTAAGCTGTGTCAAAACATATAAATATGTGTGTTTTCTCACTTATTTCTATTTTATGCACTTAGTATTATTCATGCAATATGGATGAGCTCCCCCAAGAGCCACACATTCGTCTGCACAATAGATCATGCAACCATATCATTGGCATCCACCCTTACGGAAAAAATTATCAACAATAACTACAAGATATTTTATTCTTATGATAAGGAAAGTCGTATTTGACACAATTTGGGAAAATTTCATAGAAAATAATTTATTTTTATAAAACTCTAGAAATATGAGTGTGATGATATTTTGAAATTTTCCGGTGGTGATTCAGTCTCCCAAGGCACAAGTACAAGGAATCTCAATCCAAGCAGCCAATATATATTCTTTTAGATTTACCTTAGCAACTTAAGTTAAAAAAAAGTTTGGATAATGATTTGAGATTAAAGTTAAAAGTTAAACAAAATACTGTTCGAATATTATTTTTTATTATTATTATTTTTTTGAAATTTAAAAAATTTGAATTGTTTATTGTATATTATGTGGAAATTTAAAAAAATTATAATAAGTAGATAAGATGAGATGAAATATTTTTTGTATCCAAACCTAGCCTAGCTAAGAGTTTCCAAAGACATTGTCACCTCCTAATGATCATGACACAATATTAGTGAGATGTGAGGCATAAATACCTAGCACGTACAGATGAAAACAAGTGATAATACCTTCTCTAATACATGGTTCATAACTCACACACAAAAGTCGTCTAATTTGTTCATCCGATCTTCCTTTCACTGCTAGAGTGCCATTGATTACGTTTTATTCACCACTTATGCATGTTGGGTTTGTGGAGCCTGATTTGTTGGTATGTCGGGCCAATTGATGACCCAACCCAACAAAGATGAGTTATGATTTTTTGACAGATTTTCAAGGAGTCTTGAGCTATTGATTGCAGGCTTGAGCTATTGGGGTCTGAGAACAAAACCCCCAGCCTAATTTTTGGCACTGTTTTAGATTAGAGGAAGTTTCAGGAAGAAAGTTTGCCCGATGTTCACGTGACAGGTAGCTCAAGCGAAATTCAGGTAGATAGTTTGCTCGGGTCGCTCGAGTAAATGTCAGCCAAAGAATTCACTCGATACACTCTGCTCGAGTTAATAATAATGCAAAAATATGAAAATTAAGATTTATGCCGTGTGACATTATAAATAGTACTTAATGAATAGTATAGCAATTCTAAGAGTTCTAAATAGTGAAATTTTGCCCCAAATTGCATTTTGTGATTCTTCAATACAATAAAATCCTCTACAATAATGTAGACATAGACACTTTGCCAAACTACATTAATTTTGTGTCATGTAATTAATTCGCTTGTATTTGCTTTTGTTTTGTCTGTCATCGTTTTCAAAACAATGCACTGTGCTTTTTAACCAAGTGTTATTCACAACATTTTCATAATTGATCATCTCAATCCATCTTATATGAGACCGTAATGGTTTTTTTTTTTTTTTTTTAATGTAAAATTGACCTATCACTTTATGAAGTAGGCCCAAAAGTCTCTTTTGATTTATTTGTTATAGAATTTCAACAATAACAAAAGAAAAAGGAAATCAGGAGGAACTAATAAATACAGTGTCAAAGCCAAGTAGAATTGACCTTTTCGTAATGCATATTGGAAGAGAGAAATGTTGTATACTGTAATACTGTCTCATGCCCGTGGACGGAAATTAAAACGTTATCGGCCTTCGATATCTGAAATTGTTGCGTCATTCACAGAACGGGTTTCTTTTTGCCTGGTATGAACTGTGTTTGCCATCACCATACTTCTCACGTTCAAGAAAGCGGGTTGTTTGGGATAAGGCAGATCTGCACTTTCACCGTTAAGCATCACGATAACCTCGGACATGGTAGGTCTATCCACTGCACTTTCTTGAACACAGAGGAGACCTATTTTCACAAATCTCGATACCGTATGCATAGAGATAAAGGGTATTTCAAGTAGGGGATCTACCAAGTCCGATCCTCTGTTGCTTGTCCATAAGTCCCAGGCCTTCAAATGCGTGAAAGCGAAATATTATGGTCTAAAATTTCAAGTACAGGAGACTCATATTCGGGCAGTGGGAGATTGATAAATTAGAAGGGTATTCTACAATATTTATTGCTATTCGTACGAGTATTTCGAACAACATTAGTTATACAGTTAGCAATAAATATTGTAGGGCCTCCCTCCCACTTGAGGCTCTCAAGTTTAAACATTTCCACTCCAGCCTATGAATAAGAACTTTTTTTTTTAAGAAAAAAAAATGTGCTTGGATTTTCATAACAGAAAATGCAAATGGGATACTTACATATCCAAGAAGATGGAGAGAGTCAGTTAGATAAAAACCAGTGTTCTTCGTGCCGCTCACAATCTCTAACAACAAGACCCCAAAGCTAAAGACATCAGATTTCACGGAAAAGAGGCCTTCAAGAGCATATTCAGGGGACATATAACCACTGCAAACGATCATGAGGTGAAAAAATATCGGCAGCTGCTTGATTTTTGTGTATGCAAAAGCACATTCATAATATTATTATTTTGGCTTTTATGATTCATAAGTTTCACTTACTAAGTTCCAACAATCCTATTTGTATTTGCTTGTGACTCGTTTCCTCCAAAGATTCTGGCCATTCCGAAATCTGATATTTTGGGATTCATGTCAATATCCAGCAAAATATTGCTGGCCTTCAAGTCTCTATGAATAATCCTTAACCTAGAATACTGATGAAGATAAAGAAGCCCCTGAGCAATCCCTTCAATTTACTCGAACCCGTGTTCCCCAATCTAATATTCTGCGCTTTTCTGAATCTGCTCAACATATAAGAGTAACTTGCACTATATGCAAATTGGAAAGGGCCATAAAGTTGTAAACTGAAAAGATTTATCTCGATTCCAAATATAAGAAATTACTAACCAAAGAGGATGAAATCCAAGCTTTTATTGGGCATATATTCATAAACTAGTATCTTTTCATCTCGTTCAATGCAGCAGCCCAAAAGCCTGACAAGATTCTTGTGTTGGAGCTTGGCTATGACCATTGCTTCATTTTTTAGTTCCTCCCAACCTTGGCTGGATCTTCGTGAAAGCCTTTTGACAGCTACCTCCTCCCCTTTCACTAATATTCCCTGAAATTTTTTTTTTAATTTATTGATTTTAATGAGTTTTGATTGGCATCAGCCACTGTAGCGGTGTGCAAAATTGCACACCGTACGTGGCAAAAGTTTTTTTTTTTTTTGAATTTGCGAAACGGTGCGTTTCGGTATTGTATGAGATGTGGAATTCCCATTTCGAATTGAACCCCCCCCGGTTGAAATCGAGCCTGCTTGAAATCTACTCCCCACCAGCGCCGAACCTCATCTTCTCACCCCCACCAGTGAATACTCGCCATTTTTTTGTTTGAAGCTGTTACAGAATATTCTGTATTTTGAAAGCATCCCGATCGTTGTCGGCCGAACAGAAACTGGGTCGGCCAACACAAATGCATCGTCGTCTATGTCGTCGCCGAACACCCACGATCGTCGTCGGCCGTAGTAGTCGTCGCGCAGCACCGGCGAGTCGTCGCTACTCTTCGGTCTCCGCGTGTTGCTCTGTTTCTCCGACCAGCTGCGAAACAACAAGAGGGAGGGGAAGGGTCTCGGGGGGAAGGTCGGGGGGGAGAGGGAGGGGAAAGGTTCTCAGGGTGGGGGAAGACGAAGACGAGGTGGGGGGAGACAAAGACAGCTTTCTGAAATTTTGAAATGAAGTGAAATGAAGGAATCCCAAAACCTGAAACGAGCAGTAAGGATAAAAATGTAAAATCACCTTATAACACGTAAGGTGTGCTTCGGCTTCAACAAAATAGGAGCTGACGAGAAGACTTTCCATTGTTAAAAAGGCCCGAAAAAAGGACCATTGGAAGACTTAAAAGGTATGGCCAATTGTTAACGTACACGTACAAGAAATATATTATCAATGGATAAATTCAACACCTCATGGGGTACAACCAACAATTCAAAAAATCTATTTGCAAGCCAGTATGAAAAACACAATCATCTACACCGATGACATGGCATGACTTGATTTGTACAGAAAATTTAAAAATTTGAATTCTAAAGATCGAAAATCCTGACACGAGAAAGGTGTACAGAATCTGTCCTCCACACCAGCTTGTAAGTAACAACAAAACTGGCATCACTTGTGTGACTTGTAAACCTGGCAAGGTGTCAACTGGCAAATTACCGACCTCGTATACATTCATTACACTATGTATTGCGTTTAGAGAGATTTGAACTATATACCTTGTAAACAGGCCCAAAGCCGCCCTCTCCAAGCTTATTTGCAGCTAAGAAATTATCAGTTGCAGCAGAAACGCTTGCAAAGCTTGGCATCTTGACTTCCCTTTTTCTACTATTTCCATTATTATTTACTTCAGTAAGCTCAGAATTATTAGTCTTCAGGATCGTGCCCAAATCAAACAGCAACAAATTCTCTCCTAATATGGTGAAAAAAAAAAATTGTATGTCACTTCATTTAGAAGATAAATTGCGGTTACTCTAATAACTTTGTGAAGAGTGTTTGACTTACCCTTCTGTCTGAGTTTTCTCCTCACATAATAAACAAAAAGGACAAATATCAGCATTGCAAGAGATGTAGGAAGCACGACAATTTTCCATAATTGGTTAAGTTCTTGATGCGCAACAGTTCCATTGCTTGAGCTTCTGTCTGTCAAATGGAAATCAGATAAATAAATAATATGTTTTTACAATAATTTACAGAATGGTCGTGCCTCGAGCTAGCTCCTCCAAAAACTTTCGAACAGAGAAAATAGAATAGTAGGGCACAACTCCACCAAATCCTTGTTTCTGTGGCCCTGCAACAGCATAAGAGTCCTAAACCTTTCACACTGATATTTCAATTATCTATCTTCTAGTAGTGTCAGTCAATCAAACATCCTAAAGATGCAGATTTCTACAATTTCCGCATATTTTGTTTCTTACCCCCACATCCCCATATTTTCCCCCCTTCCTCAGGAAAACATGGAGAAAAGAGACTGAATTAACATGTTTCCCAAGTGCCAATTGAAGACCAAGCGAGCGAGTTGCCCAACTTGTCCTCCATTTATAACAAAAAAGCAGAATTTAAAAGAATAAAAACAAGAGAAAAAGCAAAGGTACCCAGTTCTGAACTGGCCATCTTTATGTATAGCTCTTGCCCACCCTGGGAGTATACTTTTATGTCATTCAGATCACCGAACCAAATCAAGCAGCCACTTCCTTTTCCCCTAATATCCAAGTTTGAATACGCTGTGCAAGAGCAGTTTTCCAAACAAAATTCTTCACATTCCCTTAAGCTCATGGTCTTATTAAACCAGGAAGAAGTTGTGTCAGGCAATTTCATTCCAGTGTACTTCCGAAAGCCATCTCCACCATTGCATTCCAGTGGAGTACTCCGAACGCACCCATTAAACCATTGATCTATCGAATTCCTATAATTTCGAGATTTGGGTATGAATCCCTCCAAGCACGCACATACAATGGAGCTACTGGGGTTGCAGGTAGAAAATGCCCCACAGAGGGCATAATTTTCACACTGATCTGCCTCCGTCAGCGTAAAGAAAAGTTGCCAACTTCGTGTCTCGTCTGCCCAGATGAAGAGTTCCCCAGTGCCTGATGGGTTTAACGCAACTCTTGTCAAAGCTGAACTATTCCCAAGTGTAAACTCGTAATAGACCCCGTTCTCATTCAACACAAATTCAGTCTGAATTCCTGAATTCTGTCTTGGTAAAGGATATCCCGTAAAGTGAAGTCCATTCCATGGCCCTGCTCTTGCCTTTATTCTGGCTCCGTTCAAAACAACCAACTGTGGAAACCCATGGGGATCTATACGTAATGAAAACTGACCTTGAGCAGGATCTTCCGCGCTCTTCCAAGATGATAAAAATCTATCAATACCAGTTACAAAGCTCCTCCCAATCTTCATTTCCGGTAGCAATGTGTCACAAGGATAATCAAAACTCCGCCACAAAAACTCGTTTGGGTCATTAGCATTTCCATCTTTCACAACAAGATTTCCGTTGTCCAAGAGCTGTGCAACTGGATTTTCTGCTCTTCTTGATGAATTAGATGACCAAACAATATTATTTGTGCGATTGAGAAGGGCAAGAAATCCTTCATCGGTGACCATCAAAACTCCCGAGTGATCGTTGAGCGGAGTGTCTCTGTTGGCTACCCACACAACCGCCTCAGAAGATATCACGTACCATATTCCGACGTATCGGCTCTTTGAACTGCCTGGGCTGAAAAATCCCAACGCAAATGTTCTTCCTGCTGAAACCAATATGTCTCCGTCTCTGATTGATCGACTTCGACTAATGGTGTCAAGTGTAATGGACGTTCTTAGGAGGGAGAACAATAAAGAGTACACAAAGAGAAACTGTTAGAATTTTCAACTTGGGAAGAAGGAAGTTGGGAAAAGGAATGAGAGAAGACAGACAACTCGTGAGGTGAAGAAAATTCTGCACTTTTTATTAATCAATTGTTGCTTTACATTCTTTCTATATATATAGAGAACAAAAGGAAAAGTATAAGACAGATAGGTGTCTATTTTCAGTACACAATCAGAATGTACATCAGTAGCACAAACACTAGCACGATCACTTTGTAATAAGGTAGGCTGCAGTTCACTCACGCCTCAATGTGGTGGCTGCTGACAGTGCTTTTGCAGTGTAGTGGCTGCACCTTGCTCTGCTGCTGCAGTGTTGACAGAGTGGTCCTTTATAGCAGCAGAGTCATGTTCTTCCTTGATGGGCTTTGTTGTAGTTGATCTTGTGGCAATGGGCTTTAGGACTTTTGAACTTTGTGACTCCCCCTCAAGATGGGCATAGATGTTCAAGATGCCCATCTTGGACAATAGAAACTGAAAACTTGTAGTGCTTAGTGCTTTAGTAAAAATGTCTGCAAGTTGGAATCTTGAGGCAACATGTAGAGGAGTGATAACCTTGGCCAACACCTTTTCTCTCACAAAATGGCAATCCAATTCGATGTGCTTGGTTCTTTCATGGAAAACTAGGTTCTTGGTTATGTGTAAGGCAGACTGGTTATCACAGTAGAGGGTGGCAGGCTCAGTGTGCATAACATTAAAACACTTTAGCAAAGAAATCAACCAAACTAATTCACAGCTTGTGTGAGCTAGAGCTCGATATTCTGCCTCTGCAGATGAGCGTGAGATGGTTGCTTGTTTCTTTGACTTCCAACTGACCAAGGAATTACCAATGAAAACACAGAAACCTGTTATGGACCTCCTTGTCTCTGGGCAGGCTGCCCAATCTGAATCACTAAAGGCCTTGATGTGTAGATCTGAGTGGCAGGAAAATAATAAACCTTGTCCTATTGACCCTTTAACATATCTCAAAACTCGATGGGCAGCTTGCATGTGCACCTCACTTGGTCTGTCCATGAACTGACTAAGTATACTTACTGCATAAGTGATGTCGGGTCTGGTTATGTTGAGGTAGATCAATCTTCCTACAAGTCTTCTGTAGCTTGTGGGATCACTCAATGAATCTGAATGTGAGTGTGAGAGTTTATGATTTGTCTCAATGGGTGTATTTGCTGGTTTGCACCCAAGGAGTCCTGCATCTTCCAAGATTTCTAAGCTGTATTTTCTTTGGCACAAGTGAATCCCATCATTTGACCTTGCAATTTCTAAGCCCAAGAAATATTTAAGGATGCCAAGATCTTTAATTTTGAATTGAGAGTGTAAGTGGGCCTTTACCTTGTCAATTGCCTTGATGTTGGAACTACCTATGACTATGTCATCAACATAGACAAGTAAGGCTATGAAGCCATCCTCATTGTTTCTAGTGAAGAGAGAGTAATCTGATTTTGAGGGTTGGAATCCAATGGAAACAAGTGAGTCAGAAAATCTTGAATGCCATTGTCTAGAGGCTTGCTTGAGTCCATAGAGTGACTTGTGGAGTTTGCAAACCAATTTTCCTTGTTTGATGGACTCCCCCTTACTGTGATAACCAGGAGGCATTTCCATATAAATTTCCTCATCTAATTGCCCATGGAGGAAGGCATTATGCACATCTAATTGATAAAGGTGCCAATTAAGGGTGGCTGCTAAGGCAAGAAACACTCGGACAGTTGTGAGTTTTGCAACTGGGCTGAAAGTTTCTTGGTAGTCAAATCCTTCTCTTTGAGTGTAGCCTTTTGCCACTAGTCTAGCTTTAGGTCTTTCTATGGTGCCATCAGAATTGAGCTTGATTTTATAGACATACTTGCATCCAACTGCCCTTTTTCCTTCAGGTAAGATAGTAACAGTCCAAGTCCCATTATCTTCTAAGGCTTTTAGTTCAGCTTTCATGGCATCTTGCCAATACTCAGACTTAACAGCTTCTTGGTATGTTTGAGGTTCTCGAAGTAGAGAGAGGGAGAGAGCAAAGGATTGATGATGAGGGGACAGGTTTTTGTAAGAGAGGTATTGATGGAGAGGGTGTGCAGTGGTGTTGTAAAGTTGGTGTGAGGATGGATTGGTGTGAGCTATCTGGCATTGGTAATCATGGAGGTAAGCAGGTGGGTGTCGAGCTCTATCAGATCTCCTAAGAGGGATAGGGGTTATGTTTGGTATTGGAGAGGGAGGTGATTGTGTGTGAGGTGGAGAGAGGGCAGGCAGGTCAATTTCAGAATCATGTGAGTCAAGGTTATTTGTATTGTTTTCAGTAGGGGTTGAGGGAGTGAAATGTTGAGATGGGAAAGGAGAAGAGATGGGTTCTGGTAGAGGCGTTGGAAGGACCAGGTTGTGATGTGGGGGGATGACATGTGGAGTTTGTTGCTGAAAAGGGAAGAGTGACTCATAAAAGACTACATCCCTTGAAACAAAACAAGAATGATCTTCAAGATCATAGACTTTATATCCTTTGACTCCAGAAGGGTAACCTATGAAAATGCATCTTCTTGCTCGAGGATCTAGCTTATTTCTATGGCTCTTGATAGTAGATGCAAAGCATAGACATCCAAAGACCTTTAAGTGAGAATATGAGGGAATGGATGAGAAGAGGGTTTGATATGGAGATTTATTGTTGAGGACAGGTGTGGGGATTCTATTGATGAGATGAGCTGCAGTCAATACAGCATCTCCCCAAAATTTGAGTGGAAGGGAGGCTTGAAAAAGGAGGGCTCTAGCAGTAGAGAGGATGTGTTGATGTTTCCTCTCTACTACTCCATTTTGTTGAGGGGTGTATATGCAAGTTCTTTGGTGTAAAATGCCTTGTGAGTGGTAGAAATCTGTCATCTGAAATTCTAATCCATTATCAGACCTTATTTGTTTAATTTTGGCATCAAATTGATTCTGAACCATGTGGATAAAATTCTGTAGGATATTTCTTGTTTCAGATTTGAACTTCATCAAGTAAATCCAAGTGACCCGAGTCTTATCATCCACAATGGTTAGGAAATATTGATGTCCTTGAATGGAAGGACAGGAGTAGGGCCCCCAAATGTCACAGTGAATTAATTCAAATGGAGTAGATGTAGAAATGGAGCTTAAATGGAAAGGTTTTCTCTTTTGTTTAGCCAAATGACAGATTGTGCATTGCATATCACTATTACATTTTACACTAGGGACATGAGTTTGAATAACATTCATCCTTTGGTGAGGTACATGTCCTAATCTAAAATGCCATAGATCAAAGTTTTGTTGCTGGTTAGAGCTCGAGTCTTCATTGTTGGTGTGTTGACTGGAAGATTCTGTGATTGATGGAGGACCTTGGACAGCATGGCAGGAAGGGGATTGAGGTCTGAGGAAATACAGTCCATTGGAAACTTCAGCAAGACCAATCGTCATCCATGAAGATAGGTCCTGTATGAGGCAAGATTTTTCAAGAAAAATGAGGCAAAGAGAAGAATCTTGGGTGAGCTTACTGGCAGATATAAGATTAAAGGTGAAACTAGGCACACATAGGACATTTTGTAGAGTGAGTCTATCTGAAATTTTGACAGTGCCTATATGTGTCACTTTAGCCTGAGTTTTGTTTGGGAGGTGCACTTGAGTTTGCTTCTCAGAAGTGATGGTGGTGAGCAGTGAGGTGGAGCAGACCATGTGGTCTGTGGCTCCAGTGTCAAGGATCCATTGTGAGCATGCTTTTTGATTGTGTTTTGCAGAAAAATGAAGGTATGCTTGTTGGACAGATTCTGTGTGAGGGATTATACCTGCCATGTTGGAGGAGTGATGGCTGGGAGACTTGGTATCTGTTGTTGTTTGGAGGTTGGTGCCAGAATGGGAGATCAGGTTCCTCTCCTTCAAGTTGAGCTGAGATGTCTGAGCATTGAGAAGGGTAGCTATCTGTTGAATTTGTGCCTCAGTCAAGGGAAGTTGTGGGACACTCAAGGTGCTGTTTTCTTGGCTTTGAGCAGTAACCTGGTTTAATGAGTGAGTGTTTGGTCCAGCATTTGAGTAGCTAGGTTTGGACTTGGTGAATTTGAAGTTGGATGGGAACCCAACCAATCGATAGCATTTCTCCCTTGTATGGCCTATCTTTCCACAATGATAGCAAGTAATGTCTTTCTTTTTGGCTTGACTATGGTAAGCTGCTAGTACTGATGATTCATTTTGAGGCATCACAAGGGATCTAGCTTGCCTTTGTCTTTCCTCCTGCAAGACTAGGGAAAACACTCTATCTAATGAGGGTATGGGGCTCATGAGGATGATCTGTCCTCTAATGGCATCATAAGTATCATTTAGTCCCATTAGGAATTTGAAGATCGAATCTGTTTGTTGGACTTCTCCTACAGATTCTAAGATCTTACAAGTACATAGGCCACATGAACAATGGGGTAATGGTCTATAGTTGTGCAACTCTTCCCACACTGCATTAAGTTGGGTAAAATAATCACTCACAGATTGTGATCCTTGAGTGATAGATCCCAGTTGTTGTTGCAGTTGGAAGATGCGCACATTGTCAGGTTGTGCAAACCTAGCTTTAAGCTTTACCCAAACTTCTTTGGCTGAGCTCACATATAGAACATTTGATGCAATTTCTTTTGAGATTGAGTTGAGAATCCAAGATAGGATTAAGTTGTTGCAGCGGAGCCAAGGAACATAGAGGGTGCTGGTAAGTGCAGGGGTCTCAATGGTTCCATCCAAAAAACCAAGTTTGTTCTTGATTGAAATAGCTAAGGTGAATGAGCGATGTCAAGAGAGGTAGTTAGGCCCTATGAGGTGAGGTGTGACCACCACAGTGTTGGCACTATCACTGTGGTGCAAATAAAAGGGGCTGTTGGGATCCTCAGATGGAGAAGGGGGCTGTTGTTGTGGGCTTGCTTCAGCCATGGAAGCAGTGAGTTACAGACAGAGTGGTAAGGGAAGTATAAAGGAATGATGATTGATGATAGAAATGAAAAAATCCAGGTCAGACCCGCTCTGATACCATGTTAGAATTTTCAACTTGGGAAGAAGGAAGGTGGGAAAAGGAATGAGAGAAGACAGACAACTCGTGAGGTGAAGAAAATTCTGCACTTTTTATTAATCAATTGTTGCTTTACATTCTTTCTATATATATAGAGAACAAAAGGAAAAGTATAAGACAGATAGGTGTCTATTTTCAGTACACAATCAGAATGTACATCAGTAGCACAAACACTAGCACGATCACTTTGTAATAAGGTAGGCTGCAGTTCACTCACGCCTCAATGTGGTGGCTGCTGACAGTGCTTTTGCAGTGTAGTGGCTGCACCAGTGGCTGCACCTTGCTCTGCTGCTGCAGTGTTGACAGAGTGGTCCTTTATAGCAGCAGAGTCATGTTCTTCCTTGATGGGCTTTGTTGTAGTTGATCTTGTGGCAATGGGCTTTAGGACTTTTGAACTTTGTGAGAAACGTAACGGTTTCCATTGATATTGTTTCGATGACTTTTCTTTTTCTCGGAGAGGTAAGCAAAATCACTTTGGAATCTGCTCTTCATTCAGCTCTCATGTTCTTTCCCTTTTTTTGTTTTTTTTCCTACTCTTATCAATTTTCTGCTCCTTAAAACAATCTCATTAAAAACAAAAAGAAAAAAGAAAAAAGAAATACTCTCACAAAGGTTATCTTACAGTGACGCGTTAGTCAATTTTATTCTTAATTAATTTTTTGTTGAATCAAAATATTTTTTGTATAAAAATTTGGTGTTTTTGTTGACTGCTAGCTGTAGCAGTCGAGTCAAAGTAATATAGTCTACTTGCAGCACATCATTTTCTTCTTCTATTTCTTTTGTGGAGAATGTGTATTAACGGGCCATTTACCTTTACTTGGCACTACTAACCAACAATATCAATGTGTATGCACTTTGATCTGTTTAATTTACCGATATTTTTGCAATAACAAAGACTTTCAATTTCAACCACGTTAATGCATTAAGCAGCATGATTTGTGATATTCCACAATAACTGATAAAGATATGTGGTGTACAGCTCAAACAATATTCTAATTATATCATTATCTAGGCTTTGGTCTCTATTGAAATGTTACAAACGGTATTAGAACTTGTCTAAATTAAAAATGTGGAATTTGAGTTTTAACAATTACAATGACCTGACATGATGAAGAAGTTAGATCTCATTAGAATTCAAATTGTATCATTAATTAGTTATTTTAGAATCTAGACCTATATATGACTTCGATCTCCATTGAGGTGTTGCGCGATAACAATTATTCAGGAATTTTTTTTCTTAAATAATCGATGAAGTGAAATTCTCTTAATTTGAGTTGTTATTATTCTTAATTGCAAATTAAAGGGTAAAATTGTACGAAAAGAACAACATAAACTTAGCACATATCAACTCACGTAGACGTAATAATTCTCTTTCCATTATAATTGGTCAACACGAAAGAATGGTACCAGACCAAGCTAAAAAAATGGCAATAATTATATAAATATTGCATTCATTTAAAATATATATATATAACGTTTATTATTAAAAAAAATTAATTTTTTAATATAAATTTTATATTTAATAATTATCTTTAAAAAATAATTTTAATCAAGCTAAATTCTAAATTGTTAACTGGGACTTCACTGTCGGTCATGAGGATGTAAATATTTTCATGCACACGTGATCCCTCTGTGGATTTCAACGTTCCCAGGGACGAATCTAGAGTGGGGCCTGATTATGTAAAAATATAAAATAAAAAGAGTATTAGATCTCAACTTTTTTTTTTTATCTCAAATATATTTTGTTTTACGTAAATCATATATATGCTCGTTGTTTCATCATGTGAACCCAAATTTTTTAATTTCATTTATTATGTCGTACATACATTTAAATTAATTTTGATGAAAACTTTAAATCATAAACGTTGTTAAGACTAAGTTTCGAAATAAAAATAAAATATTTAAACTTTTTCAACTTTTAATATTGTTGAGATAAATTTTCAATATAAAATAAACGACAACTTCTTATAAATTATTTGATGGTCTATATTGAGAAGGAGTGTGATAATTAATGATTTTTATTTGTTAAAAAAACATCGAGATCAATTGGCATGTTAAATACTTTTTATTTTTTAATTTTACATTCAAACTTAAAATTTCTTATATATTTATACACGCTTTTAAGTAATTTTTTAATTTTTATTATACAAAATGGAGGAAAATTCATGCCAACGTTGATCGTACGATATTGACAGACTGACCTTACTGAAGAAAACAAGAAGTAGAGACTTGGAGAACTATTGAAGAACCATGAATATTTGTCTCAATATGTCGTTTTCCAACCGTGTTCCAACCGTAAGGGTCACGAAAACGTTAAATTCTACAAAATGGAGGAAAAGTGTAAAAAGTCCAAATCATAGGCCGGATCTTAGAAAAAATATCATTCCAAGTTGATAGTATGATATTGAAAGACTGACCTTACTGAAGAAAACAACAAGTAAAGACTTGGGGAACTATAGGAGAACCATGAATTGAAGATCATCTATTTTTTCCATCTCCATGTCTTTCTCATTCATAACGTGAAATGAACGTTGATTTTGAAAAGTAAGTCGTGATTGGAAAGAAAGAAACAAGAAAGAAAAGATTTAAGAAGACCAAACAAATTGGTAGGCTAATTTGAGGTAGCCTTAAACTCCAAACTCATTTCATTAAACTCCAGAATGACTCTATATATAATACAACAGAAAATGGAAGTATATATAGCTGAATGCACATTGGCTCTAATTCCTGCAAACCAAGGGAATCAACTTCTAACAATGGCCCGTACAACAGTCCATCCCATTAGCTCAGCAATATGAACAGACGAGTCCCCTTATGTCCTCCGCATTTGGATCAAGCTGAGCTTTCAAACCAAAATAAAGCAGCACCTGCACCAAGTTCTCGGCAACTTCAATTCAAACCCAGATAAAGCTCAGTATTCAAAAAACTAAACAAGGATAAAATAATATGCCACCGAAGACCAAGGTATCAGCAAATCACTGGTTTAAGTTCAATTTTAAGTATGTATCAATATAACTTGGATAAACTACAATCTCTAGGAACTGCTCATCAATATAAATATACACACAAGCTTCCGATATACATAGGCCTGTGCAGAAAATGCTATGACCCGGCCCATCTGTATGACCCGACCTGACCAGACCATAAAAAACGGGTTGAAGTATCTTGTGGGTCGAACCCGCTAAAACCAACTCTCTCCTTTTGTCTGGACTCTGACCCTCAAACCCACCACGAATTCACCTTTCAACAGAGTTTTCCTACCTTACAGGGCATGAAACCCTCACTTCACAATTGCTCAAAGAGCATGAAAGCTGAACGTTTTTCACCGAGAAGAGAGACACAGCCGAACTCCATAAATGGCAACCGCTTTGGCGAACAGATCTGTGAGCGATCGAGCTCTAAGCCTCTTGAAGCTTCCATTCAGTTTCCTCATAAGCTTCAATGCTGCTTTGCAATCTCCTACGCCAAATCCAATGCTTCTTCCTTGGTGAACAGATCTTTGAGCAATCGAGCTTCCATGTTTCACTGTTGATCTCCTTGTCTAGACAAATATGCAGCATGCAAAGCCTGTTTTCTCTTTGATGAGCTCCAGCGCCTCTCTCACGTAGTTCACTAATGATGCATTCTCTGCCCAACAACGAGTCAAAGTGTTGTCAGGTCACTCCAATACTTGTTCATCACTCATCCAGACCTCACCTTTGCCATGGTCAGCAAGGTGTGCCAATTCATGCACCAGCTAACAGCACTGCACCGGAGTGCCATCAAATGCATCTTGCATTATTTGCGCCACACTGCTCATCATGGTTTGCTTCCTCTACGCTCCTCCGCACCAACTCTCAAGGCTTACTTCGACCCAGGCTGAGCCAAGTGCCCTTATGACTACCATTCTTCCACCGGTGGAAATTGCATCTTCTTTCGCTGCAACCTCATCTTCTTGAAGTCCAGGAAGCAATGCACGATCTCTTGGTCAGCACAAAAATTGATTACCAAGCAAGTGCTGACACCATCGACAATAAATAGGTCCCATTGTAGATATATTACTAACCCCAATCTTCCACGCTTGGGCTAAGCATATTAAAATAAATGTCCACCTTGTTTGTGATCTTGTCTCCTCAGGCAACCTTGCATTGCAGTTCCTCCACTAAAGAGCAGCTTGTGAACACCTTTATGAAACTATAACGATCCTCCAAGTTTTCAAACATCCAATTCAATCTCATTGTTCATGAATTACCACTTAGACTGTAGGGTCCAATTGACACATGTACTTGGCAATTGGATAACGCGCAGCATTCAGACCAAGATGAGGCAGCCGCTGCACCAAGCTTTCGACAACTCAATTCAAAACAAGACAAAGCTGAGCCTTCAAACAACTAGATAAGGATAATGCCACCGAAGACCAAGGGATCAACTAATCTCTAGTTTAAGTTAGATTTTGAATTTGTATCAGTATATCCAGGATAAACTACAATCTCTTGTAAGTTCTCATCAATACAAACCTACACACAAGCTTCCGATATACGTAAAGGGAAGGACATTCATTAAACACAACAAATTTTTTTTTTTTTTTTATAAGTATTAAACACAACAAATCTTAAACTCTCCTAACCCAGACCAGATTGAAGGTAGTCAATTTTTCGAGATGGCAACCAATTACTGAAACTTGTGTGATTAGGGTTCTAGAGGCCAAGATTTAGCCAATGTAACCTGAGAGACGGGAGTTATAATGATAAATATGCCACTCCAAAAGAGGGGAGGGGGGGATTAAAAAAAATATTTATATAAAATAAAAAAACAAATTAAAAAAATAAAAAATAAAAATAAAATAAAAAAAGAAAACAGAGTGTAGGAGAGGGTACCATTCCTAAAAGGCTGGATCGATGTTGAGCTACCAAAGCATGGATGACTGTTGTAATATTCTGGCCCGGATTACTCATTCACTACCCATTAACTAAATTAACCGTTAAGTTTTAATACTTTTAAACAAATCTTTAAATTTTTTGTATAGATAAGTGTTAAAACATACGTCCACTAATATCACGGTTAAAATCAGTGCCAATAAAAATTTTATAGATAGGCAGCATTATCCCGTTAAAAACTAAGCACCCAACAATATCATGTTTAAGTGAATATGGTAAAGCAATATTAAGGTTCTCAGGAAGCTTATGAGAACATTTACCTCACAACTTGCCTAGCACCAATTCAATACATTTGAGCATCCTAAAATTATCTTTACTAAACGCATCTGTTTTTCGTAGAAAGGGGGGTTATGAAGAAAATAACGCCATCTCTTCATTCCCCAAATTTCCTCATTATGAAAAAACACCACCAACTTATCCAACAATATCCTACACAAGAGTATAAAGAACAAACAGAAGTAACAAAAACATGTCTCACTCCGAAACATATGCAAAAATGAGGGTAGATCACTATATCCGTTATTTGCTAATGTCAGGTCACACACGCACTTGAAAATGTGGGTAGAATCTTTATCGCCCCCATAAAGAGCATTCTCATTGACTTAACTAAATTCATCTTTAAATTTGATCAATATCAATACTTCTTTGCATTTGCCTATTCCATCTAAATT
This sequence comes from Carya illinoinensis, assembly GCF_018687715.1. Lineage (NCBI taxonomy): Eukaryota > Viridiplantae > Streptophyta > Magnoliopsida > Fagales > Juglandaceae > Carya > Carya illinoinensis. The sequence continues at coordinate 47,180,699 of NC_056754.1, forward strand.
TAATTCCCACATTGGATTAGGAATTCATTCTCTATATCATAATAAAATATTATTAAATTAATAATTTTTTATTTAATTTATTTTATCACATTTTGTAATTTTACCAATTAAATGTTAATAATAAATATATTCTAATTAAATTAATATTATAAAAACGATTATTAAATGTTAATAATAATAATTATATTATATTATTTTTATATTATTATATTATTTTTAAATTAATATTAAAAAAGTATTATTAAATGTTAATAATAATTATATTCTAATTAAATTAATTTTAAAAAAAGTATTATTAAATTTTAATAATAATTATATTGTATTAAATTAATATTACAAAAAAGTATTATTAGATGTTAATAGTAATTATATTCTAATTAAGTTAATATTAAAAAAGTATTATTAAATGTTAATAGTAATTATATTCTAATTAAATTAATATTAAAAAAGTATTATTAAATGTTAATAATAATTAAATTCTAATTAAATTTATATTAAAAAAGTATTATTAAGTTTTAATAATAATTATATTCTAATTAAATTAACATTAAAAAAGTATTATTAAATATTAATAGTAATTATATTCTAATTAAATTAATATTAAAAAAAGTATTGCTAAATCTTAATAATAATTATATTATATTCAATTAATATTAAAAAAATATTATTAAATGCTAGTAATAATTATATTTTAAATATTAAATGTTAATTATATTCTAATTTATTTAATTTATTTATTTAGAATGAGAAATTAATATTTTAATACTTAATGAATTAATAGTCATCTTTTATTTTTAGATAATCATTATAATAAAAGTTTAAATTATTTTAAATTTATTTAACAATGTGAAGAATTTTTTAACTAAGAACGATATTACAGGTATCGTTGGTGGCTCCGTTGGGTAAAAATAAATTTTTTTTTTTTTAATTTTTTTTAAAATCATTTTTTGATATTTTTAAATATTTTAAAAATATATAAAAAAAATTATAATAATATTAAAAAAAAAAATTAAAATAGGGCCAGCGGTGGCCCTATCATTTTCCTTTAACTAAATCATGTAAATTGGGCAAGTATCCCACTTGGTCAAGGGACCGAGGATGCTCTAAACATTGGGAAAAAGGAAAACAGTACCAGTCTATGACGGAGGAGTCGCCGCAGGTTGAAGAGAAACATTATTGAGCCGCTCCAGAGTCAAGATAAGAGCTTGGGTTCCCAAGTTGCCCTCCCCATGAGCCTTGAGCGAGAGATAGAGCTGCTGAGCCAAAGCCAACCCCGGCAAAGCCAGGCCCATGTTCTGACACTCCTTCAAACAAATTCCCAAGTCCTTCACGAAGTGGTTCACATAAAACCCCGGCTCGAAGTCCCTCTTCAAAATCCTATTCCCGTGCACGTCCAGGGACTTGGACCCTGCCGCACCGGTCGATATCGCGTCTAGGAACAGACCCACGTCGAGCCCTGCCTTGTGAGCGAACACTATCCCCTCCACCAACCCCACCATGGTCGAGGCGACTGTGATTTGGTTCGCTAGCTTCGCGAATTGCCCTTTTCCGGGGGCACCCATGTAATTAACTTTTCCTAGAAGGGAAAACAGTGGGTTCAGACGGTTGACCACCGACTCGTCCCCACCGGCGAAGATCGCAAGGGTTCCGTTCTTGGCGCCGCGGTCGCCACCGGATACCGGGGCGTCTATCGCGGCGCAGTTCTTGGCGGATGCTGCGGCGTAGATCTCGGCGGCAAGGGAGGTCTCGGAGGTGGTCATGTCGACGAGGACACCGCCGTGGCGCAGGCCGGCAAGGGCGCCGGAGGTGGGGTCTAATAAGACGGAGCGTACGTCGGAGGGGTAGCCAACGATGGAGAAAACGACGTCGGATTGGGAGGCGACGGCGAGGGGAGACTGAGCCAAACGGGCACCCATTTCGAGGAGGGATTGGGCTTTGGAGAGGGTGCGGTTGAAGACTGTCAGGGAGTAACCGGCTTGGATGAGGTGGGAGCACATGGAGCGACCCATGACGCCGGTGCCGATCCAGCCGACGCGGGTGTTGGATGGGCTAACGGAGTCGGTAGCCATGGAGCGGCGGAGTAAAGTGAGATAGGGGAAGGAGAGGGTTGGATTGTGGGAGAGGGAGTGGCGGAAGAGTGAGAGGAATCGAAGACCTGGAGATACTGGCAGTGGCATTGCTCTTTTATCTCAAAGTCGGTGTTATCTAACTTGTGATTTGTCCGTTACTGTAATTTCAGCTCGAATTTGAGGTTGTTTTGGGACAGCAGTAGTTCCATACACAGTCGCCGATATAATCGGGATGCAGTGGCTGATATCAGCATCTATTTAATAAAAATAAATAAAAAATCAAAAACAAAATATGAATGAAAACCAAAACTGGTGCAGATTGAAAGCATTTCCGAAAGGATATATTTTCCGCTTCTTCCATTCGCGAGCCCCCCAGAACTGAAAGGAGGAAGACATCCGATCGGCGTGGGTGTAGAGAGCTGTTGCCCTTGGGTGGGTTGATTTCGGGGTGGTCCGGTCTGCGTTGGAGTGGGTCAAAGGCCTGATCTTGTTTGGGTCAGATTGGTTTCAATTGAGATTGAGTCAGATCCGTGGGCCATCTGTTCGGGTCCGGTCCGTGGGCCATCGCTCGGGTCAGCTTCGTGGGTCATCAGCTCGGGTCAGCTGAGTGGGCCATCTGCTCGGGTCAGATTCGCGGGCCAGCAATTCAGCCCAGCATCTTGGGTCAAGGACGTGGGTGGTCAGTTTCGTGGGTCAGCACCACCACGGTGATTGAGCTGAAATATTGTATATTTTAACTATTTAAAACCAATTTATTTTAAATTCATCATGACATTATTATTGGTTTTAAATGGAAAAATGGTTAAAATGAATAAATCAAAGTTGTGGTTTAATTGATTAAAAGCATGAATTTCTGCTTGAATTCTACCAACTATTGATTACTGTGCATTCTAGTCCATAATTTTTCTTGCTTTCCATTATCATTTGCATTTGTACCATTGTTTTTCTTGTTCTTCATGTTCATAAAGTTTCTTGAGCTATCTTTCCATCTTTTGGGTTCAATTCATGAACCTCAAAAGATAGAAGCACTTCTTGCCATCTTTGAATGGAAGTTGCTCAAGCTAATTTTTCATTTGTGTTATTTTGTTGTTAAGTGTTTTCTTTTTTTTTTTAATCTCCATCTCCATTTTACATGCATACTATGGTTAATTATGTTCATGCCTTGTTCATACTTTGTCTTAAGCTTTCCCACCATTTAAACAATCCCAACTCCATCTAACCTCATACACGGCTACACCAATCACCCCACAAATCCACCAACTCATTTCCAACCCACCTAAATTATACATTAATTGGGAGGCTGCTTGTTTGGCTTAACTTACATCGGTTGGTGCAGCTAAATTAGTGTGAGGAACATGTGATGGATTGGTGCAATCAAAGGCTGCTGCTGTCAACCGAAATGAAGGAAGAAGTTGGTGCAATCAAAGGCTGCTGCTGTCCATCGAAATGAAGGAAGAAGTTGGTGCAATCAAAGGCTGCTGCTGTCCACCGAAATGAGAAGAAAATATAGAGAAACATGTGCTGAAATTAAAGTGCATGACGTGCTGATTTTTCTGGGGTTGAAAGCTGGAATAATTTAATTGGTTGGGATTTGTTTTGGTTGATTGTAAAGGGAAGTAGTCGGCTATTTGTGAAATCATTGAGGAGAGTCGGCTGCTTATGATATGAAAAGTCAGTGCATGATTAAGTGGGGGATAGAGAGGAGTTGAGGTCGGTTGAAGAGAGGGAGAGAGAGATGTGTAGGGAGTGAGAATTGAGTAAAAGGTGCAGGCGAGATTGAGTGAAAGAATTTTCTGTCGATGGGTGTTTGTATTTTGCTGAAATATAAAGTCGGTGAGAGGCATTCTTCAAGTCAAAGGGCAATTTCCAGAAATAGAGAGAGACGTGTGAATGAAGTATTGTGTGCTGAAATTGAAAACAAAAAGATTGAAGAAGTCGACTGGGAGGCAATGAAGAAACCGTGTATGAATTTGCAAGAAGTTAGGCATGAAGTTAGTCAACAAGTTAGGCAAGAAGTTAGGCATGAAGACTTGGTTGTTTGGTTTGAATTAATAAACCAATTGAATAAAATAAGAGAGGAGGAATGCAATGCAAGACACGGCAATTAAAGAGGAATTCAAGTGGCCGAAATTGAGGTGTGAATGCAAGAATGAAGTGTGAAACCAATTGAGGTGTGAATGCAAATTGAGTGTGAATGCAAGATTGAAGTGTGAAACCAATTGAATGAGAGATGAACTAGCCAAGATGTTCGGCTATAAAATGGGTGCAGTCCGAAGCTTACAAAAAGAACAACTAGGACAACTCAAACTTAGACAAATACAACTCAACACACACAATTTTTTGCTATGTACTTGAAAGAATTAGTTCCTTTTTGTTTTAAGAAATTTTGTTTCTCCTTTTAGTTTCAAAGCTTTGTTGTTTTAACATTTTTATTAAGTGTATTAAGATTTGTTCTAGACTTTTATTTCATTAAGAGTAATACCTTAATATTAAGTGTGCTAGTTTGTTTCATTACTAGTTTATTTCATGTAACAAAAAGAAATTATTTTAGAAGTTTTAATCAAGTGTGCTATTTTATTTCATAAAGAATTGTTTTAGAAGTTCTAATTAATTATGTTACCTTAATTTATTGCAAGAAAGGTTTGGTTTTAGGCTTTTGTTTTTATTTTTGATTTTTCTGAACATCATACGTGGAGAGCAGAGGAATTGTTATAAAAATTTTATTAAAGGTTTAGAGATTAATTTTCAAGAGTGATACGTGAGAAATTGTTCCTTTTTGTTTCGAATTTCAATTGAATAGTGAAAGGAAGTTTTCGTTTAGACTTTTCGTTCCCTATTTTATTTAACTTCAGTTTAAAGTTTATAAAATACTTTGAGTTTCTGTTTACTTATTTCGTGTTATTTATTTTTCTTACTTCTTTAAAGTTTTCATTTAATAGTGATTACAACTGTTATGTGTTATTTTGAGAATTCGTGATTTAATTACAAAGATGAATTCTAGAATCTTGGTTTTGGGCATTTTAAATTTTCCGTTCATGTTTTGTCAATTACTTTCAAATTTAGTTTTATTAATTTCTAAGTTTAATTTATTAGTCCTTTACATTCTAATCCAACAAACAAAAAATTCAAAAGACATGAATCTAGTCCATGACTAGTACCCTTTTCCATCCATTGCATATACCATCATTTTATTTTCTCTTTGTGAAGTTTTTCACATTTTTTCAACGAGTTTAATTTTAAGCAACTTTCCCTGAGGAGACGATCTAGGAATTTATTCCTAATTATTACACGACATCCTCCTGCACTTGGGATAGCATTAGTGCTACTTATTTTTGAGTGAGTCACACGGCCGCACCACCACGGCCAAGTTCTGGTTCTGAGATGGATCCATATCTGCATGCTTCAAAAAACCTGAAATAGATTTTCATAATTTGTTTGATATATATGTGGCTCTGTTTTGTGGGAATTGAATGAACATGGTAAATATATATTGTTGAACGTGAATCCATAGAGGACTTTGAAAATGTTGTGTGCAAATGTGGTTTGGTTTTGCTCGGGTTTGTGTCGTGTAGGAGGCCAATGATATTGGTTTGATGTTGTTTTTTACGTTGGTTGATGACTACAAAATGTAAAGGTGTGATTCAAGTACAAAACCGTGGCTTTAATATTCGGTTATTGATGGCTTTAATATTTGGTTAATGATTTGAATATATATAAATTTTTTTAAAGAAATCTTTGCACCATTATTTATTGGCACTTTTCTGCTGGATATGATTTGGTTTAATGAACTTGTTATGCAACTACTTGGTTAAAGGAGTTTATGTTATAGATTTTACTTGTTGAACGCCATAAGAGAAGAAATTTTTGAATGGAACAATGCAGATATTTAATCAACCAAGATATAGCTTATTTCATAGGAAAGTTACTAATTCCTCATCGCTTACTTCCACTACCTAAATTATAAACTATTAGCATCAATATATAGATTTAATTACGTCAAAAGTGGGCTAAATACATCAATCTTTGGTAATGAGTTTAATGAGTTTCTATTGTGGTGAAGCTTACATACAAAATTTTTATTTATTTGGTAGTGCCATAAAATGATACCAGACTTATTATTTTGTTATGGTCAATTATGGTTTTTTTTTTTATTTAGTATGCCATTACCAAGTGTTTTTTCGTAATGTGGAGATAAAAGTGAACAACTTTTACAGGGCATGGGAGAAGGGGAAGAACATGCATTTGATAGACCAGAAGAGAGGGAAACTGAAGATGGCAGTCCAGGTGAACGGGAAATCGACGATTGCACTCCTGGTACATCACATGTAGTGCCATCGTCGAAAGGTGATGATATGATTGAGGAGCCAAAGTCGGGCATGGAGTTCAATTCATTTGAAGATTTGTTTAGCTATTATAAGCAGTATGCTAAGAAATGCAGGTTTGGGGTAATGACACAAAGGAGTGAGAAGTCAGAGGATCAAAGTGTCAGATATGTTACTCTTGGTTGTGCACAGGGAAGGAAGGCACGGATTAAGACATCCAATGTTGCCAACCCACATCCGACGGGAAAGACAAACTGCAAGGCAAGAATAAATGTGTTGAGAGTCAATGGAAAGATGCGGTTGACAACAGTCAATAATTCACATAATCATGTTATCAGCCTACAGAAATCTCGCTTCTATCGATGTAACAGAGAAGTGAGTGAGACAGTTAAAAGAGTCCTTGACACCAACGATTTAGCTGGTATCCGACTGAACAAGAGTTACGGGTCTCTTGTAGTTGGCGCAGGTGGCTTTGAGAACCTGCCATTTCTGGAAAAGGATTGTCGCAATTACATCGACAAAGCTCGTCATCTACGACTTGGTGCAGGTGGTGCTGGAGTACTTCGTGATTATTTCTTAAGGATGCAGTACAAGAATCATGGATTTTTTGCATTGATGGATTTAGACAATGACGGGAGGTTAAAAAATATTTTTTGGGCAGATCTACGTAGTCGGGCAGCCTATAAGTATTTTGGTGATGTCGTGACATTCGACACCACATACCTGACTAATAGGTATGGGATGCCCTTTGCACCATTTGTTGGTGTAAACCACCACGGGCAGTCGATTCTTTTGGGAGCTGGGTTGATTTCCAGTGAGGACACGAAGACGTTTATATGGCTTTTCCAAACCTGGTTGCAATGTATGGACGGAGAAGCTCCAAAGGCGATTATTACTGATCAAGACAGAGCAATGAAAAATGCAATTGCTATTGTCTTCCCGGAAACTCGACATAGATTTTGCCTATGGCATATACTGAAGAAGGCACCTGAGAAGCTTGGGGCATATGCTGCATATAAAAGTGGGTTGAAAACTGAGTTGATGAAATGTGTATACAACACACAAACTATTGAGGAGTTTGAAAAATGTTGGTCCGTGTTTATTAATACATACGACTTACATGAGAATGTGTGGTTGAAAAATTTATATTTGGAGCGTGCGCATTGGGTACCGATTTTTCTAAAAAAGCATTTTTGGGCGGGAATGAGTACCACTCAGCGTAGCGAGAATATGAATGCTTTATTTGATGGTTATGTCCATTCAAAGACAAACCTGAAAGAGTTTGTCGACCAGTTCGACAATGCGCTAAAAAGGAAAATTGAGAATGAAAATCAAGCAGAGTTTCTTTCCTTTAGTGGCACCATTCCCTGCGTATCTAGATCGCCAATTGAAAAGAAATTTCAGGTGTTGTACACGAACGCAAAATTTAAGGAAGTTCAACAGCAAGTTATCAGTGTGCTTGATTTGGATCCATCTTTACAGACAATGGATGGTGTAATGAAGAGTTATTTGGTAGAAGATAAAGTTCATATTCAGGAGTTCACAAAACAGGTTACATATTTTGTGGATTTTAATGTCGATGACTGCAATGCAAAGTGTTCATGTGGTTTATTTTAGATGAGGGGGAATACTGTGTAGGCATATTTTGGCTGTATTCAAGACAAACGGTATAAAATCATTGTCAGATCGGTACATTTTAGACCGATGGCAGAAGGACATCAAGAGAAGATACACGTTCATCCGATCTAGCTACGATGCGCAGGATGAGAGGCCAAATGGTAATAAACAATCAATTCTTCTGAATATGTGTTATGAGATGATAGATTATGCAGTGGAATCTGATAAGGACTTTGAAGATGCAAAGAAGAATATACATAAGATGACTGGATTATATCATCAGAACCATCGACCCTTATCTAGCGGCCAAACAAGTTTAGGCCACCAATAAAATTTACAATTTTATATTTATTTTTTTATTTTGTATTTTGTATTTACAATTGCTATTTATTTTGGATTGACACAAAGTGTCGCTTACTTTTTTTATATTTTTTTTGCAATGGCAAGTTTCGGAACCTGGGGTTACAATACTAGATAGGGCTGTAGTTGGTAGCTCACAACAACTCAAGAGTCCACTTGTTGTCAGAGGAAAAAGAAGACCTCCATCTCTTAGAAGAGCATCCAGGATGGAGACAGAAATGCGGAAGATTAAAGCCAAACAGAAGAAAGCACAAGTGGGAGGAAAACGCAAACAGGTGCATGTTTTAGCAAGCTTTAATAAAAACTGGTCTATAGGAATTTGGTGTCATTATGATAAAGTTTCACTTATTTCTAATTACGAGTTATAACTATTTACTCCACTTTTAACGAGATGACAATCATACAGTAGCTATGGGCACATATAGGAATTTATTTGGGCCATCAGAAGCATAAATAACCAATGACGGACAATTTACGGTATCATGTTTAGATATAAGCTCTTTTGGCATATTTTTTGAAGGAGGTCAATATTTGTATTGTGATAAAATTCACTTATTGTTTAACAGGTCATGGACAGTAATGGGACCACGCAAAGTGTTCAGCCTATGTTTTCTGGTAGTCAAGAAAGTGTTCATCCTATGGTTGGTAGTCAAGAAAGTGTAAGATTTCTCACTTATCTAGGCCATTTTTGTAATATTATTTATTATTTGATAAAGATTTGTTTATTTGAATGGAAATAGATTTTTTATGATTGGATGACACACAACCAAAGCTCCCTGGGTGGAGATGGGTCAAACGCATGGATGTAATGATTTTGTATATTTCACAAAAGAATTGTATTTACAAGGAGGCAAGCTGGTGCATGTTTTGTACACTACAAGATGTGGTCTATTTTTCCCCTTCTTACTTATTTGGGCAAGTTGCCTGTAATTTGTATAGAATGAAGTTAGATTTTGTATATTTGATCTGAGAATTTAAGTGGATGAAAGGAGGAGGCAAGCTGAAAAATGTTTGATGTTAGATTCGAATGTATATATATATATATATAGATGACAGGAGAATTTGTGTTTTCTAGGAGGACATGATTTGATGCCAAAAGAATATAAGGGGTTATTTTTTTGTTGATGTGATCAAACGGTATAAAACTGAGGCATCACGTCTTTTGACTTGGTGCAACGTATTGTAGTTAGTGTATCCAACAGGTGCTTATATTTTGCAATCTTTGTTAGGTGATGCCCAATAATTATTGTGGTGAAAGCCGATTGGGCAGGATTTGTCTTATAATCGTTGGTCTATTAGGAGTTGTCTTATATGGGTTGGTCTATTTTCAGTGTTATACAAGTTAATTTGTAATGAGAGGCCAAACATGTAGCATTGTAGTTTCTTGTAATCTTCTGTTGCCAGCCGATATTGACTACTAAGTATTCAATTGCTGTCAAAAGCTGGTATCCAATAATCAACAGCAAGTCATGGGTATTGGATTTTGCAATATGCTGATTCGAAACCCAAATAATCATGCCAAGGATACTGGGACCACATAAAGAAATGGTCTATATACATACAAAAGTGTTTAAAGTCCCACAAAATTCACCTGAAATTTCAAATACATACACAAGTCCCAGGAAATTGGAAAAGAAATTGGCTAATACATACAAAAGTCCGAGGAAATTGGCTACAAATTTTAAATACATACAAAAGTCCCAGGATGAAGAAATTACATATGACACATCTAATACATTAACTGATCAAAGTGTCAAATACATCAAAAGGGGTTGAGTTACATGAGCTGAAGCATTGGCCGAGAGACATTGCAACCACTGAAGATGGCAAAAAATATAGCACAAACTATTACAAAAAAAAGCCATGAGACTTTTAATACTTTCAACGCTCCCTTGTACTTCTTCTCCAATGCGGTAAATTTGGCTTCCTCCATGCGCAACGTGTCATGAAGTACCCTTTCGTGCTTCCGTTCAGCTAACTCCAACGTCATCTTACAGCAAGTGTTTTGCTCACTTTGAAGATCAATCCACTCAAAAAAGCCACATTGTTTATTCATCTTATAGTTTGGACAATTGAAAAATCTTCTACCAAAAGATTTTGCTTTTCCAGAAATCCGTAGTTTCACTTGGGAGCCACAATAGCAAAGTGGTCTCTCCAAGCTTGACCCAAAATGAGAAGCAGAACTCATTTTCTATCATAATATTGAAGTAAAAATAGCCCCTAGTCAAGAGTATATATTAAACAGTGTATATATGCATGGGAGAAGAAATATACACGAGAGGTATGGCATAATATTTTGCAAAGAGATAAATTGTCTAACAGAAATATGTATATAAGATTTTGCAATTGGGTGATAATTTTACACGGGAGGATATGGCATATTATCCTGCAATGAAGATATATAGTAACTGATATTTCCACCCTAAACAGAAAATAATATATAACATTGAGCATCTGTTACACCAACATGTCAGAAAATACACAATATATAGTGGCACCATTCCCAATTTAATGTGCTCATAAACCCATGCACTTCAGTTCACAAAAAAACACCATATTCCAATTACCCACCAACTTAACCCAAGTGTCACAATAGACCACATAGCAGCGCACTTCAACTAAATTTCACAAACTAGGAACAGATATCAGATTCAACGTCTCTACAGGGCAATTCAATCCCACAAAAATATGTATATAAGATGTTGCAATTGGGTGATAATTTTAGACAAACGGGAGGAGATGGCATATTATCCTGCAATGAAGATATATAGTAACTGATATTTCCATCCTAAACAAAAAATATTATATAACATTGAGCATCTATTACACCAACATATATGGCACCCAATTAAATGTGCTCATAAACCCATACACTTCAGCCAGTTCGACAATGCACCACATACCAATTTGGGCCAACTTAACCAAAGTTTCACAATAGACCACATAGCAGAGCACATAAACTAAAATTCACAAACTAAAAACAGAAATCAGATTCAACGCATCTACTGGGCAATTCAATAACACAAGATGAACAAAATTATTAAAAAATTATAAATCTAGTAACTGAACAAGACTCATTATACACAGAAAAATTAAAGAACCAAATAGTATTATGATGAACTAGTGGACAGAGAAATCTTACCTTAATGCAAACAGACCGAACAGAAATGAATTTAGGGTTTCCACTTTTGAGGGGTGAATCGAGAGAAAAGCAGAGAGGGAGGGAAACGTGAATCTATACCAACAGATTCTCGTTCGACAACCAACAAAAATAAATGACAACCAAACAAAAATGAAAAATTGTAAGCAGAGGGATTTAGGGTTCGGAGTTCTCGGGATGAATCGAGAGGGAGTTTTGAGGGAGGAATCGAGAGAGAACCAGACCAATCACAGAGAGTGAGAGAGGGAATCGAAAGTGCTTCGAGAGAGGAGAAGCAGTCTAGGGTTCGAGAGATCTAGGGTTCCAATCGCAGAGGAGAACCAACTAGAAACTGGTTCGAGAGGATCTAGGGTTCCAATCGCAGAGGAGAACCAACCAGAAAAGCCATCTCTAGATCTAGGGTTCCAATTGCAGAGAAGAACCAACCAGAAAAGCCATCTCTAGATCTAGGGTTCCAATCGCAAGGGAGAACCAACCAGAAACTGGCTCGAGAGGATTTAGGGTTCCAATCGCAGAGGAGAACCAACCAGAAATTGGTTCGAGAGGATCTAGGATTCCAATCGCAGAGGAGAACCAACCAGAGAAGCCATCTCTAGATCTAGGGTTCCAATCGCAGAGAGGGAGAGAGGGTCTCGACCAAAAAATGGTTCGAGAGGATCTAGGGTTCCAATCGCAGAAAGGGAGAGAGGGTCTCGACCAGAAACTGGTTCGAGAGGATCTAGGGTTCCAATCGCAGAGAGGGAGAGAGGGTCTCGACCAGAAATTGGTTCGAGAGGATTTAGGATTCCAATCGCAGAGAGGGAGGGTCTCGTGATGATCTAGGGTTCGAGAGGATTTGGGATTCCAATCGCAGAGAGGGAGAGAGGGTCTCGAAAGTGGTTCGAGAGAGGAGAGCCAGAGAGTGAGAGAGACTTAGGGTTCCAATCAAAACGGTGAGTTCTGTTTACAATCAAAACGGTGAGTTTTGATTTCTTATCCACGTCAGCAGTCGACTGCACGCTGTTTACACCAGGCGACTGCACTCAGCATTTTTCTTTGGGACAGTGCGGGACCTTGCTAAGAGTAAGAGCATTCGCATTAAATTTTTCATAAAATTTTTTATAATTTAGTTAAAAATAATATTTTTTAAAAAAAATTTAAATTTTACTCATCTTTCAAAAATCTTCTACGTCTCATTCCATATCCTTTATCTATTCTATTAAAATAATATTTCTCTATTCTTTCTTTATTACTTTTTTCTTTCATTTCTATTTACAAACTTAACTACTAAATATTTTTTCTTACATTTTGAATTATTACTCTAGTGAATATTTTAAACAAAAATTTAAATTATTTTTTGTGGGTATGATAATATTTTTAAAATTAATTTTTTCTATTTTCTTAATTATTTAAATTATTTTTAAAATTATTATTTAAAACTATAATAAATATAAGTCTGATAAAAAGTATAGATGATTGGAAGTAGATAAATATAATAAAAATTATAAATGATTAGAATAAAATATTAATAAAAAATAATTTGAGATGTACAGTAGTTTTTCAAATATGGAAAATTACTATACATTCCACAAACATTTTTCCTAAAATTGGGATTCGGATGTAAATGTGGTTTTAATGAAATCCCTAAAATTTTCATCAAATTATAAGGAAAAGTACCTTTTACGGTACCCACTGGGGATGCTCTAATGCAGGCCTAGCATTAGATAATAAAAAGGGTCCGGTTACTATGCCGCCCAATTCATACCACTGGGCATACCGCCAAGTGGTTTTTTATTTTTTCAATTTTCTTTTCACATTTTTTTAATCACTTTTTTAATTATTCAATAAAAAAATACAACAATACACTTAAAATTATTTTCTTAATCATTAAGTAAAAATTAAAAAAATAATTAAATATTTTTTACCTGAGTGGTACACTTGGACTGTACCACTCAGGCGGCAAGGGAGCTTTCCCCTATTAAAAAATCAAAAATGGCTAGCATTGTACCACTCAATGGCTCAAGTGTGCAGTTAAGTATTTTTAATTTGTTTATTTAATAATTTAGAAATTGATTTTTAATATATTAATGTCTTTTTTTATTCTTTAAAAATATTTAAATATATTAAAAAATATAAAATAAATAAATAAATAAAATCACAAATGTGCTAAGCAGCATGCCCATCAATCATTGTTGGGCGGCAGCCTAGAACAACTCTTAAAAAATAGAAAATGCTAGCCTAACAGAAAGTTTTGGACTGAGAATCAATTGATGCCACGTGTCGTCTGTTAATTGGCACATACAAAATATTTTAAAAAGGAAAATCCAGATTAATCCCTTTCTCCCTCCCTATTGGCTTAAACTACATATCTAATTCCTTTGAATCCTTTCTTCGCCCGCCTCCCTCCCTCCCACTGAAACTGCAAAACCGAACTTATGAAAACCTACACTTTCATTTCCGACCAAAACCGGGCGGCAAAGTTCCATTTCGGGTATGGGTCTATGAATATGGGATGCTCCTCGACTTTGTATTTGCTTCTTTACTCCATTTCCCGCATGTGTCTATGAATATGGTATGCAAAGTTTCATTTCTGGCAAACTTTTATTTTTCCCTCTCTTCTCTGTTTCTTTCTTTTTATTGAGAAAGTTAAAATATATTTAGATCTTTCTCAATATGTGGCCTCATTTTTTACAGGATTTGTGTTATGGTAATAACAGAATATCAAAGCTATTTTTTATGCAAACCTAAAGGTGGTTCTCCAGCCACCGAAGCAGAAGAAGAAAAAGAATTGGTCGTAAGGACTACTCCAGTTTGAAACCTAGAGGAAGAAAAAATCTATGTTATAGTATCAACCGATAGAAGTAGGACCTGTTCAAAGCATCAAGTTGTATTTGTCATTTTATTGGTTGTGTGCTGATTTGTATATTAATGATTCACATTGTAAAACCCAAATGTTTCCTCCTGTAAACATGCTAATGTTCATATTTTGATTTAGTACATTTTAAGCCATACAGTTTCTTCTTTCTCAGCTTTTCTCATTCAAATTGCTTGGAGATTTTGCTTAAGCATTACAGGACAAGATGCAAATTGCTTGTCAAAAAGTTATCCTACAAGCAGGTTCATGCACTAAAAAAAAAAATTGTCCAGTACCATTGAATTAATACATTCCATCTCTTTGCTAAGTAGAATAACAGGACCAACTTATAACAATACATTCCAATGTTCAACAAGCACTTCTAACGAAAATCGTGTTTAGTTCTTTTAGCTCTTTAATAGAAATCATGTACAAACACTTTTAACAAAACACAATCAGTTCTGTCTCAATTTCAACTACTAAAACACAATCAGTTAGCCGGAAAAAGATCTCTAATGTGCAGATGGAAGGATAGCGTCGGACAGACTCACTGATCCCATACAAGATGGAGGGAGAGAGAGGGAGGAAGGGATGAAAGAAAGATGGGTATTGAGGGACGATGGGAGTTGGGATGGGAATGGGAATATTCAGAACTAAAATAATATGGGAGTTGGGATGGGAATGGGACTATTCAGAACTAAAATAATTTTTCCCTCTTTGTCTCTTTCTTTTTCATTTCATTTTCTATTATTTTTATTTGTCACGTGCATCAGTCAATTATCGGTAGAAAGAGTGGGCTCCTTAGATCACCCACATCCGGTTCCTCATCCTCATCCTTATAATTTAACTCAAAATCACATTTCCTCAAATTTATCTCTAAATTTTATTCATCTTCTAAAAACCTTCTACATCTCATTCCCCAGCTCTATCTCTATTCTATAAAATAATATTTCTCTATTATTTTTTTATTACTTTTTTTTCTCTCTTCCATTTACAATCTTAACTACTAACTCTTTTGTCTTATTATCTTTTTTTCAAATATTATTTTCTACTAAATATTTATATGATTTTGACTATCCAATACAGTATTTTTTTTCAAATCGAAATTTGTATTATAAAAATAATAATTTTTTATTTTTAGTTAGTGCATTTTCTAATATGATGGGGCATTTTTTTAATTTAGTACTCTATATCAATTTTGGTAATGGGGATCCGTAGTCACATATTGATGATAAAATTTTTTGTCATTTTTTTAACAGTAATATTTTTTGTCCTTTTTCCAATGGTAACATTTTTTGGCTTTTCTCCAACAATAACCTTTTTTGTCTTCTCTCAAACGGTAACATTTTTTGTCTTATATGTAACGGTAACTTTTTCCTCTATAAATATGCATATTGCTAGCATTCACATTCTCACAAACTCAACACAAATTTCATCTATAGAACCTAAATTCTATTGTATCATCTAATCTCTCACTCGCTTCATCAAATGGCTCGTACTTTCTTTCGTAAATTATTGACATGTGTATCCTCTGAAGATGATAGCGATGTTCTTAATGAGGAGGCTGATGGACAGCCATCGAGGCATTGTGGCAATCGCCAACGTCGTAAGTTTATTCGGCGTGATCATATTCAATGGCACAAACACCTATTTCGCGATTATTTCGCAGAAAATCCAGTATATCCCTCAAATCTATTTTCGGATGAGTCATCCTCTATTTCTCCGTATTCTAAATGAGGTAGAGTCTTACGAGCCGTACTTCATTCAAAGAAGAGATAATGCCGGAAGACTCGATTTATTTTCTATGCAAAAGATAACTGTAACACTTAGAATGTTGACGTATGGGGTTATTGAAAATTTTATAGATGAATACATACGTATTGGTGAAAGCACCACAATGGAGAGCCTCAAAACATTCTCTAAGACAATAGTAAGTATTTTTTCAGATGAATATTTGCGGTCTCCAAATGCCAATGATATTGCCCGATTGCTTGTGGTTGGTGAACAACGGGGATTCCCAGGAATGTTGGGAAGCATTGACAGCGTGCATTGGAAGTGAAAAAGTTGTCTCGCAGCTTGGAAAGGTATGTACTCCGACCACATCTGTGAACCAACTATTATTTTAGAAGCAATTTCTTCATATGATCTCTGGATATGGCAAACATTTTTTGGTATGCCCGGTTCACATAACGATATTAATGTGCTAGAGAGATCTTTTATTTTCACCGAACTTGCCAAAGGGTGTGCTCCTCCAGTCAATTACACAATCAATGGCAACGACTACAGTATGGGGTATACCTTGCGGATGGTATTTATCCCAAGTGGCGAACTTTTGTGAAGACGATTCCATCACCACGAGGGAATAAGAAGAAAAATTTTGTGAAAGCACAAGAATCCACAAGAAAAGATGTCGAATGTACGTTCAGAGTACTTCAATAACGATTTGCCATCATTCGTGGACCTTCCCGAATGTTCAAAGTGAAGGAACTAATAAATATAATGAAAGCATGTGTTATTCTATATAATATGATCATTGAAGACAAGCTTGATGATAGTGAGGGTCCGAACATTGAATATGATCAAGTTGATGATGAACTCCATAAATTCTCGCGCAATCATACAATTAAGCTTACAGAATTCATCCAGCGTCGTCATCATATTAGAGATAGCTCAGCACATCATTAGCTCCAAGCAGATCTAATTGAACATCAATGGCTATTATATTCCCAAAATTAGAACTGTCGCCTTAGTATTGTATGTCCTTCATGTTAGTAGTGACTATGTTTGAGTTAATCTCTGCTTTGTTTGTATTTCCTTCATGTTAGTAGTAATTATGTTTTTAGATTTCAACGCTTTGTTTGTATTTCCTTAATATTAGTAGTGACTATTTTAATGGTAATCATATTTTATTTCGTATTTCTTTCATGTTAATTGTCACTATATTAGAGGTAATTTATAATTGTTTTTGAAATTCATATGGGCAATTTCCTTACATCTAATATATTGACAACACCTCAAAACATTGAAATATAAAAGTTTAGTCAATCCATATACTCATCTATCATTGTCCGATACATAATAAACAAAATGAGTAACTTTTTGTTAAAAATACAAATCAACATTTAATCTAAGTTACTTTCGCGTCTCGCCATAATTTCCTTCTGTAGTTGCTGGAAATATAACCGCTACATTTCTAGCATGTCACTTGTGTCTATCATCATAATGCGCTGATTTGATTCCTTCTTCATGAGCTCTACTTTCTCGGCCTCCAACCTCAGTTTTTCATCCTCTTGATGAATTTTATTTTGCTATTTTTCCTGACAATTATCATCTTCTCGGCCTCCAACCTCAGTCTTTCATTTTCAAGGCATAATTTTTTTTCTCTTTCTCCTTGTCATACTCCATCTTCTCAACCTTAAGGCGATAAAACTCTTTCTTCTGAGCACACGACTCCTCCAAAAGAGTACACTTCATCTTCTTGAGTTGGAAATTTTCCTCTGCTTGCCTACCTTGGCCCTTTTGTTTTCCTTTCTCAGCTTTCCTTCCCATTGGTCGGTCCAATTCGATAACTTCATACTCCATCACATTATCCGTCTCGACTCCAAAAATTGAATCAACTGTAGCGCCAGAATATCGAGTTAGGTCGGGGATGGGAACACCGTCTTCCTTCTCTTTGGATCCTCCTTTGTGGTGCGCCAAATCCACTTAGGTTGGTCTTTCAACAGGTGCCAACAATGCTCGAACTGGAATGAGCATTTTTCTAGAGATTGGTACATAACCTTGGCCTTGTCAAACTTGTATGCCAAAAAAAAAAAAAAATCCATGTTAAACCAATGTAGAAGACAACGAATTACTCAAAAAACAAGTAAGGATTTGAAAATTCTACCTTGTCTTACTTGGTCATGCCACTTTGATTCAACCCGTCAATTTGGGCTAGTTTTGCACAAAATTTATTTGTGGCCTTTTGGATAACCGACCACTGATGAATTAAAGACTTTATTGTCCGCTCATTTGTGGTTTCTTTAAATTACTGGAAGTACTCATATATTTTTTTTCTCAAAGTTGGGAGTGTTTTTGATCTGTTCTCTAGACAACATCAAGGCTACAATTTAGCCATGCGGAGATAAGTAACTTGTCTTCTTCGAGAATGAAGTTCGCATCCCTGACTGATTTCCTAAAGCCTATAGGCTCGTTAGGGGGTAGGGGTGAAAAGTCATCAAGGGTCATAGAAGATGTTCCACTTTGCCTATCGTAAGTGAGGTCAAGTTGAGGATCTTGACTAAGGAGGTTGGTGAAGTACATATGTTCAGGGTCTTGTGAATCCATCTCTAAAAAAGAATTGAATTGTTAGACTTATCTCTTTGAAGTTTGGGTTTTAGTCGGGAAGGTTGGCTCAGAAACCGGTTTGTGACATCTTGAAAATTTGGCCACCCACTCATGCCTGCAACAACCGATTACCAGTACTTATTGGCCATCCGGGTTACCTAGCCATTGAGGAAATGAAAATAAATTCTCCTTATCCCCACATGCAGTTGTCATCATCACAGCCAAAGGGGTTTAGTTTACACATTATTTCTCTATCACAACATAATACAAAACAACAACCAAACAACATGCAAATCACAATCAGGCTAAATAAGAGCATCCTCATCCAATTTATTAATATATCGAATATATTAATAAATAAAAAGGTTCAGAATGGTGTAAATATTAACAGCAGTTGTAAGTAAGGAGCCCAACATCGAATGGCTGCAAAACCCCACCCGAACCTCGATTGCCTTTTGTGGAAAGTACCACAAACTGCAATATGGCCATCCGGGTGAGGATTACCCCGTTATATCGATGGGGCCCATTAACACTAGTGACTTAACACCATCATCACAGCCTAATAACAGCCCCTCTCCTGCAAATGACCCAACATCAAATAAAAAACTAAGAGCATCAAATGAAGTGTAGAAAAGCACGGATATTACCAGGACAGTTGCAATATTCCAATAACTAAGCATATAGAAAATGAGCATGTTATTGGCACACTATTAAAAACACCATCCATTCATACACGTGAAAAAATAAAATTATTACCTCGACAAATAACTTTCAAGCTGATTGAACCAATAACAGATTAACAGGTCCTGGCTATAACACTCCCAATTTAAGCATGTTTTAATATTATAAATGCATTCACACCACAAAAATAAAGGTTAGGGTTTAGATGCCTGTTAAGTAACATTTGGATTATGTATGTGTTGAGGGAAAAATGAGTGAATTGGTATATTTTTATGAAAACCTGTGTAAAATAGTGTTGTAACAAGTATTGAAGTGAAAAGGCTTGAAGTGTGCTCGTCTTTGGTCAAAACAAAAGTATTCGCTCGACCCTCGCTCAACAGGGTGCTGGAGCTAACTTAGGCAGAGTTTAACGTTCGACACTCGCTCAATATGGCGCTCGAGCGAACTTAAGCAGAGTTGATCAACCATCACTTGACACTAAGTTCAAGCAAATTCAAGTAGATTAGAACGCTTGATACTCGCTCTACACTGAGCTCAAGCGAAATCAAACAAAATGTGTAGCTTGACCTTCGCTCGAGCTAATGTTCCATATCACTTAATGTGAGAGTATTTTCAAAGGACAACAAATTGAAAAACCCATTGAGCAAGTGCTAGAAACTCCACTTGCTAATTATATTCCCAATAGGAGTCGAAAAGCCCAAGAACTAATTTTCCAAACACAAGTTCTTAGTAACAAACAAGAGCAAGAGAGAAAATGACAAGAACCTACAGAATACAAGAAGAGGATGGAACCCATTTTCCTTTCCAGTACCAACTAAGAAAACTACAACATAATACAGAACTGAAACCTCGCACATTTAATGGCAACTAAGAACCACCTATTTTTAAACAACTAACTATAATCTAAAAGTTACCATAAGCACCATGGCCAATAAACAAAATATCCAGTGAATTTGCACCCAACTAAACCAACTTTTCTTCATATTGATGTAGGAAGTAGTTAGCCAAAAATCGAAAAATACATGCTTGTTTGGTAGATTTAAAGGAAATAAAAATATTGAAGATGACAAACCTAAGAATTAATAGCTTAATTAAAGAATATCAAAAATAATATTGAGAAAAAAATCGCAACATATGTGAATTGAAACATATTTTGTAATGTTGAGTCAAACAAAGTTTGGTGATTATCTTGTAAAAAAAACAATTTGTAATTGGGATTAACCAACAAGAGTCAGAAGTCCTACATTTCTCTTGATCAGGCTTAGAAATTATAGAGCTTACTAGTGCAGACCATGGCTCCATTTCATTGAGAGTGGATCCTTAAAAGAGGCTCTCCCCTACCTAATCAATATCAAGTTAATAAAGAATCCATCTTCAACATTATATAAAGCTAAGAACCACATCAACACTAAATTTGCTACCAAAGAAAATTGTCAATGAAGAATCTGGAATTACTAGAATTTGGACCTGCACTATAACACCCAACACAACCAAAAGCTGTAAAAGAACTCAAAATCCATTCTGTAACCACAAACTCCACCAAATTCTCCTCAAAACCAAAAACCCAACACACTAGGAAGTTCAAAAAGCCACATTCGAGAGCCTCTCTTTTCTCTTCTCACACAATGAATTGATCAATAGAGAAAAATGGTAAAACATGAGAGACAAATTAAAAAAATAAAATCCGTGAGAAAGCATCTCAACTTTCTCAATAGCCAAATGGTCTTAGTGAAGATGCAATCCCCTTTCAAATTCGTACCCAAAGAGAGAGCCGACGTAGAGAGAACGAGTTTTAGGCAAAGATTTCTCATAAAGTTGAGGGCAGAAAGAAATATCGAAGGAGGCCGAAAGGAAAAAAAAGAAAGAAGAAAATGTGAAGAGAGAAAGTAACGATGGAGATTTTCACTTACAGGAATTGCCGATGGAGACCTGCAATCTATGGTGGAGCGTTGCGAGGGAAAGGCCAACGGTTTACCCTAGCAAGAGAGAAGAAGATGCGGGACGGAAGGGTATTTCGCTAGGGCTTTGGAGCGATGAGATGTACAGTAGTTCCTCATATATGGGGAACTTCTGTACAGACCGTAAAACATTTCTGCAAAATGGGGATTGGGATGCGGATGTGTTTTTGGCCAAAACCCTAAAATATTTCTTAAAATATAAGGATAAATCTTATATACAGAACCGGATGGGGATACTCTTAGCATCACCCTAAAAAATGATAAGGAAAATGATAGTCCCACCCTCTCGCTTGGAGTTACTACCCTTTTTTTTTTTTTACTTCGTGATTATGTAATTGTTTTATTAATGATGTTGTGAATTTTTAAAAAATATATATATATATATATAAAAGTGTTAAGAAATACATGTAAAAAAATAAAAAACGAAAATACTAACATAACTAACAGTAACTCCCAACAGGAGCTGAGAGCAATGGATGTAGCACCAGTCAAATAATAATGCATAAATTAAGGATGTGTTCGGATTCTTGGAAATTAACTTAATTCAACTCATCCTAATCCATCTCAAATTAATTATTAATAAAACTATTTATTTATTTGATTGTCTATATTGAGAAGGAGTGTGATAATTAATTATCTTTATTTGTTAAAAAAACATCGAGATCAATTGGCATGTTAAATACTTTTTTTTTTTTTTTTACATTCGAACTTAAAATTTCTTATATATTTGTACACGCTTTTAAGTAAATTTTTAATTTTTATTATATATTCTACTGCCACAACTTTACGTAAATAGTGGCTTCACCCCCTCCCCTTTATTAGACCAAATATTTCTCTCAAATGGGGATCTATACCCACTGCCGGAAACTTTCGCTAGTCCATTTTAAGTATTTTTTTTTAATCATATCATTTTTTAACACTTTTAAATATTTTTTTTAACAAAATATGCAATTTTATTAAACAACAATTTCTTAATAACTAAGAATAAAATAAAATTAAAATAATTAAATATATATATATATATGTAGCAGGTGATCCCGGTGGTATCCCTAACTTTTTCCTTCTCTCAATATGTCGTTTTCCAACCGTAAGGGTCACGAAAACGTTAAATTCTACAAAATGGAGGAAAAGTCATGCCAACGTTGATCGTACGATATTGACAGACTGAAGAAAACAAGAAGTAGAGACTTGGGGAACCATGGGAGAACCATGAATTGAAGATCAACTGTTTTTTTCATCTCTATGTATTTCTTTCTTATTCATAATGTGAAATGAACCTTGATTTTGAAATGCATGTCGTGATTGGAATGAAAGAAACAAGAGAACAAAGATTTGTAGGCTAATTTGAGGTAGCCTTAAACTCCAAACTCATTTCATTAAACTCCAGAATGACTCTATAGATAATACAACAGAAAATGGAAGCATATATAGCTGAATGCACATTGGCTCTAATTCCTGCAAACAAAGGGAATCAACTTCTAACAATTGCCCGTACAACAGTCCATCCCATTAGCTCAGCAATATGAACAGACGAGTCCCCTTATGTCCTCCGCATTTGGATAAAGCTGAGCTTTCAAACCAAAATAAAGCAGCTGCTGCACCAAGTTCTCTGCAACTTCAATTCAAACCCAGATAAAGTTCAGTATTCAAACAACTAAACAAGGATAAAATAATATGCCACCGAAGACCAAGGGATCAGCAAATCACTAGTTTAAGTTCAATTTTAAGTATGTATCAATATAACTTGGATAAACTAGAATCTCTACTAACTGCTCATCAATATAAATATACACACAAGCTTTCGATATACATAGGCTTGTGCGGAAAATGCTATGACCCCGCCCATCCGTATGACCCGACCATAAAAAACGGGGTGAAGTATCTTGTGGGTCAAACCCGCTAAAACAAACTCTCTCCTTTTGTCTAGACTCTGACCCTCAAACCCACCACGGATTCACCTGTCAACAGAGTTTTCCTACCTTACAGGGCATGAAACCCTCACTTCAAAATTGCTCAAAGAGCATGAAAGCCGAATGTTTTTCGCCGAGAACAGAGACACAACCGAACCCCATAAATGGCAAACGCTTTGGCGAACAGATCTGCGAGCGATCGAGCTCTAAGCCTCTTAAAGCTTCCATTCAGTTTCCTCATAAGCTTCAATGCTACTCTGCAATCTCCTATGCCAAATCCAATGCTTCTTCCTTGGCCACGAAGTATCCTAAGAGAAGAAAGAAGAACCACTTCGAGGTAGCTCAGTTCTTACCTAGCTGGACTAAGGTACCACATGGCCAAGACTCACTAGACCGGGGTCTCCTACAAGATCACAAAGCAAGTACTCGAAATACATAGATGATAGAAGTCGTTAATAGAAAACGAGAACACATAGAAAGTACTCGAAGAATCCTTCACTTCTCGAGAAATTACTTGAAGAATCCTCCCAAATCTATAAATCCAACAGCCCATTTTCGTGCTTCTCAAACTTGTCATAATTCCTAAGTGGTTTTTGTAATTTTTCCCAACTCTATCTTGGTCGATTACTCTACTTTGATATGCAAGTGTCAAAGAAAACAAGTGAAGATGTCTTTGATTCCACCATTGTAGTTTTGCCTCTTGTTGCTTCCAAACTTGGTTCGGATCAAGTCATATCGACTGCATTGATCTGGACGCCGAGTTGGGTTGGGTCGGGCCCAGTCACAAATCAGGTTGAAGGCCTAGATATACATCAAGGGAAGCACATTCATTAAACACAACATATCTTAACCTCTTCACTCAATCCGGATGAGTATCGCCTTACATGTCCTCATATAAACCACCACAACGATTCCATTGAATGCCATCATTGACATTTTTTGTCAAGACAGGCTTGACCCTCTTAGCCACTACCTACATGCCTAAGAGCATTCACATTAGACCATGCATCCACATATGCAAAGTCAATTTTGCATAATATTAACATAAATCAGTCTACATTGGATTCTCTTTCTCTAAAATTTTAGCTAACTATGAACAGTATTATTACAATTTTCCATAGCCACTATTTACTCTCCAAGTTTTATTTTAATGTTTATTTCTCTCTCCTCCCACACTCTCTCCCCGACCCCCCCCCCCCCCCAAACGGGATTATTTCCACACTCTCTCTCCCTCGGTTTCTCCTCTCCGAATCCCCATTCCTCTCTCGACCCAAACAACCCCATCGAAAGAAGCTTGGATCTGTGCACCTCTCTCTCACGACGGTCATCGACGGAGCCTGCGACTGTTGCTGGGAATCACTGGAGGTTGCTGGTTTCCTTAATTTTCTGCTATTTCAGGTATGATTTCTCCCTTTCTCTTCACAGTTTTGGTTAGGGTTTAGATCGTGCATGTGTTTTTCTGTTGCCATTTCTTCATTTGATGTTGTTCTTGGTTTAGATTAGGGTTTCTGATTGTGTGATATTATGGGTTTCTTGGTTTCGATTTTCTGTTCTTGGGTTCTATTATCTGAGTTTAATGGATTTGGTTGCTGTTTTAATTCGATCATAGCAATTAACTTTAATGGATCATGGCTATTTCCTTTAGTGGAACCCCAAAATTCCTATAAGAAAAAACAAATTGGGATCTGCTCTCCGATTGTGTTTAGGTGAGTTTTCCATTTATTTGATTTGAAATGTCCATTGATATTAGAGTGGTTGTTCATGAAGCATGAAAATGTTAGGTGAGGGATGACTTCATGCATATTTGAAAGGTTTTTTAAATCCCCAGTATGAATACCGCTGAAAACAGAGGCTAATTATGATCTTACCATTCAGTTTAAATTAGTTAATATTTGAAAGTGTCATTTGTCCTTGAGCACCTTTCACATCATAATTTGCAACTTAGTATGAGAACAATTAGATATGGCACTCTTAACTGGAAAAGTACCCAGGGTTGTGTCTAATGAAAACATATTCTTCCTACCTATAAAAAAAAATGAAAACATATTCTTCCTGTTCGAGTAAAGAAAATAACAACAATTAATAGGTCAAGTCAAATTCAAATTCTTCTTATACAAGTCTTGCATACTCAGTCTATGCCCTTTGGATTTTCTAATGATAAAATTTATAGTACTTATAAAACACTCATAAATAGCATTTTCTCGTGATATTATTGTCTGGTATAAATAATCAGATGATTACTTCAGTGATTGGGTACAAATCGATTACAACATTGATAAAAGCACTTCACAACATATTTTAAGTCTTTTTTCTCGGTAGTGACCATCAAATAACAAAGATTCGAACTCTAACACCATCCTACTGCATCATGCCCACCCTCACTCAGCAGACCAACAGATACCAACACAGTCATCAAGGCAACTAGAACTCCCAATATTCAAATTTTACCAAATCAGGTGTGAAAAAAATTGATGAGCAAAATATATAATAATACCTGAAAGGTTTCCCTTATTAATGAATAATTTAATACATCCTCTACTTCAGTAGTAAATAAGAGTCTTCGTCTTAGGCCATCTACTCGAGTGAGGAATAGATCCAGGTACTGAATAAAAGGTCCAGTAAATAGAGAAGTTTATCCTCCCCCCCTCACATAGAGTATAATATATATATATATATATATATATATATATATAATTACTTTCAAAAACATTTGTTTAGATCTCATATTCGAGGCCAGTTGGTGGAAGCAATCCATGTTAACAATGTATATTGAATGATTAGATTTTTATATATAGTTTTGATCTTGTTGCATCCAGCTTTTAAATTTTTAACAGTGTTATTACAAGAAAAATGGATGATTTTTAATTGCATATAGATAAATCTGCACATCATCATTAAATTCATAAAAACTGCATTTAGATAAATCTGTACATCATCTTAAAAACTACATAATCTGAATTTTGTACTGCTTGTTGGCATTGCTTTACCTCAAAACATGTACTGGGTATGAGTTTAACAGTCTTTTTTAAACATGTTGGCCCTGTTTTGCTTAAT
Source organism: Carya illinoinensis (assembly GCF_018687715.1). NCBI lineage: Eukaryota > Viridiplantae > Streptophyta > Magnoliopsida > Fagales > Juglandaceae > Carya > Carya illinoinensis. The sequence goes on from NC_056754.1 coordinate 47,206,989, forward strand.
ATGTGCTGTTTTAGTAACATTTTGTCCTTCAATATTTTGTTAAAAGATGAACACTTTAATTGATAAGGATCTCTTCTTCACCACATTGTTGGAAAGTGGTGAGGGTGGTATAAACAATCCTATTGTGGATGCTGATTTCGTTGATGTCCAAGCGACACAACCCCAACGGGAAAAAAAGGCAGCTAAACATAAATCCCAGCGGGGTGTGTCATTTACTATTGAGGAAGATACTCTCCTCATTTCAGCTTGGCTTAACGTTAGTACAAATTCCATACGGGGGACTGACCAAACATCCACACAATTGTGGAGTAGAATTTATGATTACTACTCCACTTATAAAAAACCTAACAGTCAAGAAAGATCTATACCCCCTTTGACCAATCGGTGGTCAACCATTTAAAAAAGTGTCAATAAATTTTGTGGTTCTATGGCCCAAATTGAAGGAATGCATCCAAGCGGTGCAACCGAGCTAGACAAGGTATAATCATTTATTTTGTTATTGTGTAAAATTTTTTCAGATTTGTCCTACTAATTGTTTCTATATTTTGTAGATTGACAAGGCAAAAATTTTGTATCCAGAGACCCAAAAAACCAACTTCACCTTGGATTATTGTTGGAATCTTTTAAAGAACCAACCGAAATGGCAAACACACATGGAGACCGTAAGAAGAAGAGACAATGTCTCACGTTCAGGTAATACTCCAAACTCAATACAATTAGGGGATCCAATGGAAAATGTGCCCGTGGAGTGTGAGAGACCTCCGGGGAAAAAGGTTGAAAAAGAAAGAGAGAAAAAAGAAAAAGTAGGGAAAGAGAAGATAAAGAATTTAGTGAGGCCTTAAGGGAAATGACAGATGATAGGAAGATTCTAATGTTAGAGAGAAAAGAAAGATTAATGAGGGTAGAAAACCGCAATGCTGAGTTATTGGAAATTCAGAAGAAAAAGGTTGAAATGGAAATTAAGGCTCAAGAAGAAAGATCTATAATATTAGCTGAAAAGAAGAGAAAAAATGATATGGAAATAATGAAATTGGATATTGGGTCTATGAATTCTGTGCAGCAAAAGTATTTCCATAATTTTCAAATGGAAATTCTTGAGGAACAAAGAAATAAGGCCTAGGGTGGTACATAGTTGTCTTTTTTGTTTTGTACAGTTTTTTAATGTGTATTTAAAACAGCCTTGGTGACATTGTTGTGGATATTTATATACTACTGGTTGCTATGAACACCAAACCCTTTTTTGTACCTCTCTTTACGGGGAGATTGTTTTGTTGGTGGTTGGTGGTGGGTGGGAACATTTTATTGGATGAATTTTATTGTGGGTGGGATATTGTTGTATTGCTTGCTACTTGTTGGTGCTGGAGCCGCTGGAGGACCCAATGGCAAGGCTGTTTTTGTTGCTGCTGAAGGGTGCTGGAGCTGCTGAAGGGTGCTGGAGCTGCTGAGCCTGCTGAAGGTTGCTAGGCGTGCAGTTATTTTCTGGTTGCTGAATTTCATATATGTTGAATTTGTTGGTTGCTGAATTTGTATAAAAATCAACTTTTTGCAACTTGTATTAAATTGATTTTGATACATAGAATTAGTCACATGTAAATTCTGAAGTTGATATTAGTAAAATGTAATCTGAAGTTGATATTAGTCAAAAATTATTATATATAGAATGCTGGAAATTTGGATGCATGAAAGGGTGGTATGGATGAGCACATAGTCTATATTATTTCATTGACAGGTTCGGTTTTAATGGATATTATCTATGTACTGGGTACTGATTGCATGTACAAACCAGTACATGGAAATTGCAAGGTAAAAAAATTAATATTAGGCAAAAAAAAAAAATATTAAAGTGATAATATTTTATTATTATTTTGCTTTAAATATGCATAAGCCAATGTGGGAGTTTTGTTGAAATGACAAAGTGGATATGCAAAAGAGTCAATTTTGCATATGCATATCCATATACCAATGTTAATGCTCTAAAGCATACCAGTATGAATCCTTCCTCACGACCAGCTAACTTACCCACCAACTTCCCTCTTATGTTACCCACTCAAGCTCAGTTACTTCTCGATCACTCACCCAGTTACAACTTTCTCAAAGTCTTTGATTGTGCTCGCTCGCCTCATCTTCATCGATATAATGCACACAAACTAGATTTTCAACCAAAACAGTACTAGTTCGTTGGTTATGGTCCACACCACAAAGGTTATTGTTTCCTAGATGTCTCTACAAGTCGGATCTCTGTCTCCACCAATCTCAAACTTTGATGAATGTTTATTTCCTTCTGCTCGCTTATCTTATTTGCTAGTTGATTCCATACACATTACTCTTCCTTCTTCCATTCGAATAGCTAAGTCCTTATCAGCTTACCCGGCATTGCCATGTCCTCTCGCTTCGTTGCCAATCTCAAAGGCTTTGTCCTTCCCAAAGTTGCCCGACACCACTCCTGGTCCAGTACAATATTGGACCCCATGCAGACCTGATTTAAAAGGTCGATCTTCAAACCCAACCTCTACCTAATGACTTTGTTGTTCCCCATGTTGTTCACCACACTATGGCTGCCTCTACAAAATTGGGCCACTAATCAACTGGATATTAAAAATGTGTTCCTTCATGGTTAATTGAACAAGGATATTTTGATGGTGCAATCTCTGGATTTTACTCACCCAACATAGCCTAATCATGTCTGCAAGTTGAAGAGCCCTTTATGAAACAGGCCTCAGTGGCCCGATTCTCCATGCTAGGCTCAAAACTCTTGCAACTTGGTTTTCTTAGATCCAAATATGACACTTCACTGGCCCAACCCACTTTATCTTCTCATATATGTGGATGATATCATCCTCACAGTCCCAGATTATGCTCAGTTTGCTTGTCTCATTGATCAAAATGGCTCCTTCTTTCCCAACAATGTTACACAGTTGATCTCCTTGTCTAGACAAATATGCAACATGCAAAGCCTGTTTTCTCTTTGATGAGCTCCAGGGCCTCCCTCACGTAGGTCACTAATGATGCATTCTCTGCCCAACAACAAATCAAAGAGTTGTCAGGTCACTCCAATACTTGTTCATCACTCATCCGAACCTCACCTTTGTCATAGTCAGCAAGGTGTGCCAATTCATGCACCAGCTAACAGCACTGAGCCGGAGTGCTATCAAATGCATCTTGCATTATCTGTGCCACACTGCTCATCATGGTTTGCTTCCTCTACGCTCCTCCGCACCAACTCTCAAGGCTTACTTCAACCCAGGCTGAGCCAAGTGCCCTTATGACTACCATTCTTCCACCGGTGGATACTACATCTTCTTTCGCTAAAACCTCATCTTCTTGAAGTCTAGGAAGCAATGCACGATCTCTTGGTCAGCACAAAAATTGATTACCAAGCAAGTGCTGACACCATCGACAATAAATAGGTGCCATTGTAGATATATTACTGACCCCAATCTTCCAAGCTTGGGCTAAGCATATTAAAATAAATGTCCACTTTGTTTGTGATCTTGTCTCCTCAGGCAACCTTACATTACAGTTCCTCCACTAAAGACCAGCTTGCGAACACCTTTATGAAACTATAACCATCCTCCAAGTTTTCAAACATCCAATTCAATCTCATTGTTCATGAATTACCACTTAGACTGTAGGGTCCAATTGACAAATGTACTTGGCAATTGGATAACGCGCAGCATTCAGACCAAGATGAGGCAGCCGCTCCACCAAGTTTTCGACAACTCAATTCAAAACAAGGCAAAGCTGAGCCTTCAAACAACTGGATAAGGATAATGCCACCGAAGACCAAGGAATCAACTAATCTCTAGTTTAAGTTAGATTTTGAATTTGTATCAGTATATCTAGGATAAACTACAATCTCTTGTAAGTTCTCATCAATACAAACCTACACACAAGCTTCCGATATTCGTAAAGGGAAAGACATTCATTAAACACAACAAATCTTTTTTTGATAAGTATTAAACACAACAAATCTTAAACTCTCTTAACCCAGACCAGATTGAAGGTTGTCAATTTTTTGAGATGGCAACCAATCACTGAAACTTGTGAGATTTGAGTTCTAGAGGCCAAGATTTAGCCAGTGTAACCTGAGAGACGGGAGTTATAATGATAAATATGCTGCTCCGGGAGGGGGAGGGGGAGGGGGGAATTAAAAAAATTAAAATAAATAAATAAATAAATAAACAGAAAGAAGAAGAGGGTATCATTCCTAACAGGCTGGATCGATGTTGAGCTACCAAAGAATGGATGACTGTTCTAATATTCTGACCCAGATTACTCATTCACTACCCATTAACTAAATTAACCGTTAAGTTTTAATACTTTTAAACAAATCTTTAAATTTTTAGATAGATAAGTGTTAAAACATACGTCCACTAACATCACGGTTAAAATCAGCGCCAATAAAATTTTTATAGATAGGCAGCATTATCCCGTTAAAAACTAAGCACCCAACAATATCATGTTTAAGTGAATATGGTAAAGCAATATGAAGGTTCTCGGGAAGCTTATGAGAACATTTACCTCACAACTTGCCTAGCACCAATTCAATACATTTGAGCATCCTAAAATTATCTTTACTGAACGCATATGTTTTTCGTAGAAAAGGGGGTGATGAAGAAAATAATGCCATCTCTTCATTCCCCAAATTTCCTCATTATGAAAAAACACCACCAACTTATCCAACAATATCCTACACAAGAGTATAAAGAACAAACAGAAGTAACAAAAACATGTCTCACTCCGAAACATATGCACAAATGTGGGTAGATCACCATATCCGTTATTTGCTAATGTCAGGTCACACACGCACTTGAAAATGTGGGTAGAATCTTTATCGCCCCCATAAACATTGGGAAAAAGGAAAACAGTACCGGTCTATGACGGAGCAGCCGCCGCAGATTGAAGAGAAACATTATTGAGCCGCTCCAGAGTCAAGATAAGAGCTTGGGTTCCCAAGTTGCCCTCCCCATGAGCCTTGAGCGAGAGATAGAGCTGCTGAGCCAAAGCCAACCCCGGCAAAGCCAGGCCCATGTTCTGACACTCCTTCAAACAAATTCCCAAGTCCTTCACGAAGTGGTTCACATAAAACCCCGGCTCGAAGTCCCTCTTCAAAATCCTATTCCCGTACAAATCCAGGGACTTGGACCCAGCCGCACCGGTCGATATCGCGTCTAGGAACAGACCCACGTCGAGCCCTGCCTTGTGAGCGTACACCATCCCCTCCACCAACCCCACCATGGTCGAGGCGATTGTGATTTGGTTCGCTAGCTTCGCGAATTGCCCTTTTCCGGGGGCACCCATGTAATTAACTTTCCCTAGAAGGGAAAACAGTGGGTTCAGACGGTTGACCACCGACTCGTCCCCACCGGCGAAGATCGCAAGGGCTCCGTTCTTGGCGCCGCGGTCGCCACCGGATACCGGGGCGTCTATCGCGGCGCAGTTCTTGGCGGATGCTGCGGCGGAGATCTCAGCGGCAAGGGAGGGCTCGGAGGTGGTCATGTCGACGAGGACACCGCCGTGGCGCAGGCCGGCAAGGGCGCCGGAGGTGGGGTCTAATAAGACGGAGCGGACGTCGGAGGGGTAGCCAACGATGGAGAAAACGACGTCGGATTGGGAGGCGACGGCGAGGGGAGACTGAGCCAAACGGGCACCCATTTCGAGGAGGGGTTGGGCTTTGGAGAGGGTGCGGTTGAAGATGGTCAGGGAGTAGCCGGCTTGGATGAGGTGGGAGCACATGGAGCGACCCATGACGCCGGTGCCGATCCAGCCGACGCGGGTGTTGGATGGGCTAATGGAGTCGGTAGCCATGGAGCGACAGAGTAAAGTGAGATAGGGAAAGGAGAGCGTGGGAGTGTGGGAGACGGAGTGGCGGAAGAGTGAGAGGAATCGAAGAACTGGAGACACTGGCAGTGGCATTGCTTTTCTATCTCAAACTCGGTGTTATCTAGCTTGTGACTCCGTTAGACGTAATTTCAGCTCGAATTTGAGGTTGTTTTGGGACGGTGTGGGAACTTGCTCAGAGCATTCACATTAAATTTTTTATAAAATTTCTTATAATTTGATTAAAAATAATTTTTTTTTAATTTAACATTTTAAAATCTCATACATCTCATTTCTTGTCATTTTTCTATTGTATTAAAATAATATTTCTCTATTCTTTCTTTATTATTTTTTTCTTTCACTTTTATTTACAAAATTAATTACTTAATATTTTTTTCTTATATTTTGAATTATTACTCTAGTGAATATTTTAAACAAAAATTTAAATTATTTTTTGTAGGTATGATAATATTTTTAAAATTAATTTTTTTCTATTTTTGTAATGATTTAAATTATTTTTAAAATTATTATTTAAAACTATAATAAATATGAGTCTGATAGAAAGTGTGGATGATTAGAAGTAGATAAACATGATAAAAAATGTAAATGATTAGAATAAAATATTGATAAAAAATAATTTAGAGATATACAATAGTTCCCTAAATATAGAGAATCACTGTACATTCCACAAACACTTTCCCTAAAATAGGGATCCAGATATAAAAGTGATTTTAATGAAATCCCTAAAATTTTCATCAAATTATAGGAAAAAGTACCTTTTGCAATATCGGTTGGGAATGCTCTAATGCAAGCCTAGCATTAGATATTAAAAAGGGTCTAGCTATTATGCAGCCCCATTCATACCGCTGGGCATACTGCCTAGTGTTTTTTTTTAATTTTCTTTTCACATTTTTTAATCACTTTCTTAATTATTAAGTAAAAAAAATACACTAATACATTTAAAATCACTTTTTTAATCATTAAGTAAAAATAAATAAATAAATAAAATATTTTTTACCTGAACAATATACCTGGGTAGTACCGCTCAGGCAGCAAGGGAGCTTTTTCCTATTAAAAAATCAGAAATAGCCAGCATTGTACCGCTCAACGACTCAAGTGTACCGTTAAGTATTTTTAATTTTTTTATTTAA